>NW_016690188.1:381902-709165 GCF_001604755.1 Lepidothrix coronata
TATACATATTTTATGTATCAGGCTAGGTACTTAAATTTCAAGGGTTTGTTTCTACCAGCAAAAATGAAAAAAATCATGCTGCCTTAGCTTAGTAGTATGTAGTGATTATAAGCAAATTGACAATGGTCTGGTGCTTAGATGATGCAGTCTTAAATATTGCACTTTTGCCTGAGTCTTATGAACACTAAAGTCATAAAAATTAGAAAATTGGTGTGATTTTAACTTGTGTAAGAAGAAATCGAAGAACCTAAATTCTGCCTAAATCCTTGTTATTCATCTGTGTTAGGGTCAGGTACTTGTGAAAGAGCAGTGGGACCTTTACAATACATCTTTCCAGCCCCCAGCATCTCAAACTATTTTATTCCCCAGTGATCAGATGAGGAGTGACTGGGGGTGCACACTCTCATGATTTTTATTAGCATTAGCATGTTGAACTGAGGCAACTAGACTGGCCACATTAACAGATTACCCTCTTTGATACAAAACAGAAAGGGGCAAACATACAAAACAGTAATATGAAATCGCCACGTGGAGATAAAATGCCCTCCATTAGGGCATTTTATCAGTGAATTCTCATCAAGGCAGCTGGTAGATGACCTGATGCAGACATTTGAATATAAAATTCTCTAGTTTAGTCAGACCTTCATTTTTAAAAAGTACCACACTGGCTTGCATTTCTTCTTGTAACGCACAAGATGTGTCTTAAAAAGTGCATCTGAGAGCAGAGCAGCCACACAGAGATCCACACACAGGGGACAGGCACGTGAGGTGGTGCCAGTGGTCTGTGCTGGTGGAACTTGAGCCAGCAGTCCTCTGGCTCAGGCATCATCTTTGAAATCCTGAAGAGACTACATGTCTTTGAACACAGTTTAATACATTTCCCTCTTCCTCAAACAGAGATTTTGTTTTTTCCTTCATTTCACTTCACTATTTTCAGCATAAGCACTTCAGTAATAAATGTGTTACATTACCTCTACTTGAAGTAGAGCCCTTTCTCTGTTGGTTCCTTATCTGGGTGCTGGTACAGAAGTTTTAGTTATTTTTTATTATCTTTTTGCTGAAAAGTTGAGCCTTTTTAGTGATGTGCATGAACTAGTTAAGAAATTGCATTTCAAATGAAAAATGAGCTTCCTAGAAGGATAGGACAAACCTCCTTATCCAAAAGAAACTGGAGCATTACAGTCACCTAACAGGAGTTTTTATTTGAAAAAGTCACCTTTAAAATGGTGGCACAGGCTTTCAGAGTTGTTTCTTCTTCAATGAAATAGATACTTGTGTCCTGTACATGCGGAAGTACCCAGTGATGGTACTGTTTGGAAAGAAGAACAGGGAAGATATTTCGACTTCCCTTTCTTTGTAACAGTCTCTCCTGTGAGTTAATATCATTACAGTACAGCCAAGGCGTGGACCAGAGTTTTCAAACTGGCCGGTGTTACATGTGCATGAATAATCTTTGGTGCAGCTGTTCCCCAGCCAGCCAGTGTCCACGTGGGGATTTCACATTACTGTTTTGTATGTTTGTCCTTGTCTGTTTTGTACATTATGTTCTGGTTCAAAGAATGTCAGTTCTTTGGGACAAATGCTTTCATGCCTATCAGTACAGAGTCTAACACAGTTCGATTCTGGCTCACAACTGGGGTTCTTTGCTCTATTGTGATATAAATAATTAGCTTAATGCTTAACGAACCTGTGGGAGAAAGATATCTTTGTTAATTATTCAATAGCCGTATCTCTTCAAAAAAGATGAAGTTGGTAAAGCTCCCAGTGAATATCTGAAACTCCCAACAAGGTTTGTGGTAATAATGAAGTAGAACAGAGCCAACATACCATACCTGTTGAAGGTGGGCAGGAAAAAAATAGCAGTCATCTTTTACCCACTGCCCAGAAAGTGGCAGGAAAGTGAGGTTGTTTTTGAAACAACAGAGCATCAAAATGGAGAAGAAGCAAATTTACTTTGCAGTCCTCCTTTAAAGGCTGTCTAATTCTTAATGCAGTTCTATATTCAGGACATAACTGTCCTTTCATTAGATAAAAATATAGATGATCGTTGCCAGCATTCAGAAATAATGTCAGAGCTGATTTATAAGCATCACAGATTTCTCCATCAGAAATTAGCTAAAATGGGTACAAAATTCCTTTTAATTATTGCTCTTGGAAAAGGTCTGCAGCTTGGATTTGTAACTGTTCAGCCACATTTGACTCATTTTTCGGTATTTTCTTCTTTAGCCCTTTTTTTTCTGAGCTGTCTGAAAACTCCTTCAATTCCATAGGGAAGACTTCAAAAGTGAAGGGGAAAGTTGGCTGGCTGTTTGTAAGCAAGCTATATAAGCAAGCTATCTGCAGTGATTTTTAGCTTTAAAGGGTATTGAGCAACATCCAACACATGATTTTGAGCTTATCCTTAGGAAATATTCTACAGTTTCACGCTGTGTCAAAGCTACATAGTGTATAGGTATTGTACAAGTACTTGGCACAGATGTAGATAGGCTTGGTCTGTGAGACACTGAGCTCAGTTTTGCCTTAAGGGATATGCACCCACAATATCCATAAACTTCAGTGAATGCCCTGGGGAACTTAGACAGGCCCAACAGTTTCGAGTGTGAACATGCATTTTTAAAATTTTAAATTTTTAAAATCCTGTGTATAATTTTGAACCTTAAGGGTTTTATATTTTCTTTGTGCTGTAACATGAAGATTTTTTCATTTTATTCTTGGCTTATCTGCTAAAGATACAGAGGCACTTACGTATCTCTGTGGCATTCAAGCCTGTGTTTAGGTACTGGAGATTCAGTTGAGGTTTTTGTGAATTTGACAGAAGGGGCTCATGTTGTCCTATACTACTTTTTTTTTAATTTACCATAGAATAAAGTCATAACACAGACATCGTTGTGGATTGATTTCAAACATTGCGATTTAAATCATTGATTTTAATTATGGTTTGTCTAAGAAACCAGGAAGCCTTGATTAGATTGACTGATTGTAACCTTGGTTTACATTTAGATTTTTAATTATAAAATACTAATTGATAAACATGAGGAAACTTCATATCTGTACACACATAAATTAATATAGCTCTGCATAAATTCATCATATTGTTTAACATCTGTATTTTCCCCTAACAACTACTTTTGCTCATGATTTATATCAAGTTGTATTTGAATGAAAGTTGAAATTTTATTTAGAACGCATAATGTATGATTGTGGATTTTTTTAAATTTCAGAAACTGTCTGACATCTGCTAGACACATGAAGAACATAAATTAATTAAAATATAATTTAATTCTGAAACTGATGATTTTTCAAGGTTCTGTAGCTTATAGAACTATTTCCTTAGAATCACCATGTCCTTAAAAATTTGAATAGTGGTAGATCTTATCATACCTGATTTTTCTCAGAGATAGGAAAAGGAAGTTTTTTTCATCAGGTGATGAAAGCAAGTTTATTCTCTGTGTTTTCAGAGACCATTTGGATTTTTAACTTTGATTTAATTAAAATTAAGATTTTAAATTCTGATTTTAGATTAAATCCTTTCTTTTTTTCAGTATCACTATTTAATTCTCCTTACTTTAATCTAAATTTGATTGTAATAGCCTTGCAGGGCAACTACATTTATGATTTAATATCTTGAGCTTACAGTGGTTCTAAAATTTTACTGTGACCCCCTTTTTAAGAATAAAAGAAGCAAATCAACATGCATGACGTGATATAAAGTTCAGAGAAATGATGCAAACCCAAGCACAGTTCCTTTCTGGCAAAAGCCATTATATTGTGCCTAAGAATATGCAGCTCTTCCAATGACACTGGGATATTTGTATGATTGTTCCAAGATGAATTATTCTTTTGAAGAATGTCTGCAATTTTTGAGGCATTTTCATCATTTGAATTGCTTTCTTGGATTAATTTTAGTCTTCGCTTATGTTTCCTAAAAATGGCTAAATTACTCAAGTGGCCTCCATTTGCTCAGTTATTCTTTACTTTACAAGGACTGGTATCTTCACTGCTGCTTTATAAATTGCCTTAGATCCTTCTCTGGAGGTGTAGCAGCTTCGTTAAAGACTAACTTCTGGGTGATAGAGCAGCAACTGTATTGAGAATATAGTTGTGGCAGGGCAGGAAGTTTCTGATTTACAAGTCTTCTTTCAGAAAATTCCTTCTCAAAAATTACTGGGTTTCAGGAAGGTATTTTCAGCCCAGTTTGCCCGTTTCTTTCGTTTGCTTTTGTGCTACATGTAAATTGGGCAGAAACAATTGTGAATAGACCACACAAGTGTACTAAATAAGTATCGGTTCTTGTTTGTCCAAGTGTAACCTCAGCTTGAACTTGGAAATCAAAACATGCCAGTCTCTTTAGCTTTTACCAGAGGAGTGCTAATCAAAAGCTAATTCCAAAGAAAGTTCTGGGGGAGGTGCAAGGAATAGGTCAGTAAATGGGTGGTACATGAGGAGGCATCAGTGGCTTGGAAAACAGAACTAGAGGGGAGATCACGAGAGATAAGAGTATCTGGGAATTGTCATGTCCAGAAAGCCTGCCAGGTAGTAAGTCAGGAATCAGAGGTCACTTAAAAAGAATGTGAAAAGTGAATTAGCTGTTAGCTAGACCTTAGTTTGCCATGGGTTATCGGGGGCATAAAAACCTTCCTAAAAGTTGTCATAAGTTTCATTCCTATTTTTGGAGGGTTGTACCCTGTTGGAATTGCTTATTTGCCAAGAGTAACAATTGAAAATTATCCAAAATAGTCTGCAGATGAAGAGACACAATGTGCTGCCCATGAGCTGGGTATTAAACAATAAGCTCTGAGGTAACGGAGTAATTCCCTTGGGGTACTGTGAGTTGGAATCATGACTTTGAATTCAGCTGGAATTACCTGAGTACTGAAGTGTGGTAAAAGAACTGACAGGGTAACAGCTTAGATGTACCTGGTCATTGTTTATCCTTCAGAGTAGTTTTACAGCTGAGGATCTGCACGTGCTAAGCTGGGAAAATACTCCAAAATTTCATCTTCCTTTTATAGGACAATTAAAAGCTCTTCTCTTAGATAGTTTGTAGCACATTTGCTCTTTCTTCCTCCTCTTGTTTAATTCACCATTTTGTTTTCCTGTATGAAAGACTGGGTTGAAGAAGGGACTGGGGTTAATGTTATGGAAGAAGGCCACCTTGGTGGTTTGTTTCTTGCAGGGACAGTTTGAAAGAGTAAGAGGTTAAAAGGTCAATTGGTTTGGCCTCCTTTGGGAAGGAGGTGTAGGAAGATGTGGAAATAAGGGAAATATCCTTTCCTTTTCCTGTGTAGAAGACTAACACAAATGCTTACATCAATACTGAGGGGAAAAATGAAAAACTCCTCTGATAAAATTATGTCACGTTACAAAACTGAAGTTGGGGAAAAGCATTCATCTTTCTGAATCACTTTAAATTAAATCAGATGATGAAAGAGCAATTTACACAAATCACAGAATCACAGAATCTGTTAAGTTGGAAAATACCTCTGAGATCATCGAGTCCAACCTGTGACCCAACACCACCATATCAACCAGACCATGGCACTGAGTGCCATGTCCAGTCTTTCCTTAAACACCACCAGAGACAGTGACTCCACTGCTTCCCTGGGCAGACCATTCCGAAATGTAATCACCCTTTCTGTGAAAAAATTCTTCCTAATGTGCAAACTAACTCCCCCTCCAGCATAGCTTAGATCATCAGCAAAGATATTAAATAGAACTGGGCCCAACACTGAACCCTGAGGGACACCACTAGTGACTGGTCTAATGATACATCCAAGACGTATATTGCCTGATATATTAGCCTGTTTCTTAAAAAGGCAAGTCAAGGGCACTCAGGTGGCTACAGGAACCTGTATTGCAAGCACAGGTTGCCAGTTCATGCCATTGTGATTTCTTTCCATATTTAATCAACTAAAATAATTTTATTTTCTTTAACAATTTGTTTTAAAAATATCAGTTTTTCCCAACTTGCCATTTATAATAAACTGTCAAAGCTATACTCCATTTCCCATGGGAAATTTATTTCCCTCCATTGTATGCACCCAGCCTCTTATTGTTAGATTTCATGAGTACAAGGCTGCTCGCATGGGTTTGTTTTGCCTTCAGCAAAAGGGTTGTAGTGAATTTGTCTGAAAAACATTTCCCATCCTTGCACTGGCAAAGAGGAGGGGGTTGGCAGCAGATTTATTGAGTTACATACTCAGATTTAAATCCTGCATGTAAAATTCCCAATATATGTGTGTCCTTCTCTGATTTCCAGAACTCATCACTGTCCTGATGTCTAAATGGTTATGCTTTAAACTTTGAAAACATTTATCATACTGTAAACGTAGTGAGTTTGTATTTTTAGCTTTGACAGAAATATCTTGATGATCTGGAAAAGCCTGCATGATATCATCAAACCTTTTAATTTTAAAACAAGGCTTTAGAAGGCATTGCCTGATCTGTGGTTAAAGGGTGACTGAGGAAAAACTCTGGTCTTCCTACCGCTGTGAGAAATTATAATTGCACAACCTTCAAATTGCCACAGAAGAATTACTGGGATATAAGTTGTTTTTCAAGGTGATTAGGAGCTATTTATAATTAGAGATTTCTTGACCTTGACTCCAGTGATAATATTTGCCTCTTTCATCATTTCCAAATCACTTGCTCTAGGTCCAGCCAGGTTTGGCAATGTACTTATGTATAACTCTAATGAAAACTTGTCGTTCCTTTTAAAAATTAAAATAATAATAAAAATCCCCCCCAATTCTGCCCTGCTTTACCTGTTTCAGAGCAGAAGCCTAGTGGTGTTATCTTTATAAAATTAATGTATTTGTGTTTTATAGGGAGGGGAAATAGTTACAAAAGGAGTGTAATGAGTACAAAATACCAGTGACTCGTAGGGGTTGTGGCAGCTTCAACCTTTATCTAGACATGTGCTACTAATGGTCATGAGGATTGCAAGGAACTTTTTGGTGACTCAATTATTCATCATTAAGTCAGACTGCTATTAGCTCTGTTCACAGGGCTAAGCCTGCGTGGAGCAGAGTTGGTGAAATCATTCACGTGACTTTGCATAACCATGTTCGTTAGGACAAAACAGGTAGAGGTGATTTCTCTTTCATAAATTATATGGGGTGAGCAGAGAATATGGGATAAAGATACATTTGCTATTAAATTTTGAAAAACTATCCAAATGGGAGCGGGTAAAACCCTATGCTGTGTGCTGAGGGTTAATCCAGCTGTGTCAGCTCTGAGCCCACCTGTGCACTATTGGCTGAGAGCAGGGGAGGGAGGCAAAGGCAGACAATCCACTGCTTAATTTAGACAGTGACGAATGGGTTGCTGTGCAGGATGCTTCACTCCTGGATGTCTGGGGTGATGCAGATGCTAAAAAGGGAAACCCATTTTCTCATATCTTTACAAACAAGGTGTCATGGGTGGCAGCTCGCCCTGGCCTGCATCTTTTTAGTGAGGCCACTTAAGGTGCTTGGAGGGTGGCAATCTTAATCATTCATCATATTATAGTGCCGTACCCGGTCCCCCTACTTTTCCATGCTTTTGGGCTGGCTGATTCCACACCACAGCCATTTTGTCCAGGCATTTGCTTTTGTACCTGGACACATCAAATATGACAGAGATATAAGTGCATAGAGGAGCTGTGCTGCTCACTCTGCATTTTAACCAGTACTCTGCACTTTCCACCTCCTCCTCTTCGTTATCTCGGCACAGCTGAATACAGGGATTTGCAGGGAATGGGAGTAGGGAAGAATCCAGTTTATATGGCAAAAAGAAAACATAAGAAAGCTCAGGGTCAAGGGGTGCAGTCTGTTAGACCCAGTTATGGCACCAGAGAGAACCATGGTGGGAACCATTGTACAAAATTTCAGGACGGGTTTTCAGATTTTTTTAGTCTGCTCTGGCATATGGTTGGGGACCACTATTTTTACCTCATGGCCTTTTTATTTGCAGCATGTGCTGGTTATAGGTTAGACTGATGCAGATTGTGCTGAATGTGATACTGAGATCCTGCCTGCATGCACTGTGTGCTGATGACATCCAGCCAAAGGCTTAAATGTGCCTCATGCAGGCCTGAGATCATAATAGCATTTATTTGTAGAATTTGGATGAACAAATGGTCTTTTCTTAGCCCAGCCCAGCCCTATTTCCTTTCTATTTTAGGAGATAATGATAATTGCTAGCTTTTCATGTATATACCCAACAGTTTTGCCAGAATTAAGATCAGGTTTATTTAAAAGCCATCTCAGCCTAATACGACAGAAATGGGCTATTAGTTTACTTTGATTCTAGACATTCAATGTGTCTGTCATATTAGCAGAATGGAAATTATGTTAATTTTCTTTTGCAAAACACTTCAAGGAACCCAGAAAGAGTAAGTAGATGTCATTGTTGCTAAAGAATAATAAAAGGATGTTACCAAACCCTTGTATTAAACATGAGCACAAGATTAAGTCTGGTGCTCAGACTTACTGTGCCTTTGGCTTACAAAGAAGCAATTAAGCAAAGGTACTTCATAGGTCCCTACTTCCTCCATGTAAATGGTTTTGGCATCACTAAAGATCAAGATACTGGACTAGGTAGACCTTTTGCGTAAGGCAGTTTTTCTATTCTCACTGCCTCAGAAATTCAGTTAGAAACAAAATGAAGTGCTTTAAAAATCTCTTTATTGATTCCATTTCTGAGAAATTTCAGCTTCACGGAAGCTTTTTGGATAAAAATGAAAAAAAGCATGGACAATACAGCAGATTTTTTGAGGGAATATGTAACAGGGAGTGTATCACAGTTTGGCAGGACCCCAGGTCAGGGCTGTGGAAGCTGGCATACTAGGAAAAAGCACTAGTGCTTGGAAGCTGAGAAATGGGTGCTGTTTTTAAAACTGCAGTTCAGCACCCCCTGAGACTGAGAAAAGATCTCATTTGTTGTCACAGTTGAAGACACGGTGCATGCTTTAGATTTAGCATAAGAAAATGTGGGCTGGAATGGACCTTGAGAGGTCATGTAGTATCCTCCCAAAACCAAAGCCAAGAGCAGTGTACCAAAGCCACCCTGACACGTGTTTGTCCCTTCCTCACCCCTATGCTGGAAATTCCAGAGCCTCCCTTAGTGACCTGTTCCAGCCTTTGCTGTCATTACAGGATGGCATGGAGCCTTGAGCTGTCACGGCAGAGCAGAGGGATCCATTACATGGTGTCACTCCTTGTCATTTCATGATTTCAATTTGTAACATATGTCCTCTAGAGAAAAGTCCTGGTATTAGGACCTCTCAGGGTTGCTTTTCAAGTCCAAGTCATGTCAACAAGTCTGTGACTTGCATTTTATCACGAGATACCACGGTGCTTAGTCCCCTTCCCTTCTTTTTTTAAGGGATTTGAGAAGAAAAAAAATGCTGATAGAAAGAGGGACATGCTGCAAATGATGACCTGGATAGCAGGAATGTGCAGCAAATATTTGGGGCTCTCTTGGCCCATTATCCAACAAACAAAAGTCAGGCCCTGTAGTCAAAAGGACTGACTCTCCTCTCTTTACAAGTTGTGATAATAAAAAAAAAAAACTTAGACTTGCCCTTTTTCAAGGCATGGAGTTGCCTGGGCCATAAATCCATGAGGAGATGAAGGTTTTCAGGCTGTACCTGTTCAGTCAGCTTGAGCCAGTGGAGTCAGGATGATCTTTTCCCTCCTGCCTGGGCTTTAAAGGTTCTGTTCTATTTGTCTCCATTCGTTGCCATTTGTTGATATTTCAGGCATGCAGAATTAACCTTAGATTAACCAAAGGAACACTGACTTTAGGGATAATAAAATATGGAAAATCCCTTGTTCCAGGCTGTCTCCTGTGTGGCTTCCATGTGTGCCTCAGCTGATGGGCATTCCCTTTCTGCTTCACTGGGCTTCCAGGCCTTCCCCTCCCTCAGTCCCTCTGTCCCCTGAGGCTGGGCACAGAAGCTGTAGCACAACCCTTGCAGTTCAGTGCTGTCTGCTACATCAGTCTCTTCCAATCTTACCATGTGCTGGATTGCCGCTTAACAGGAAATCTCTGAGTATTTTACATTTGAGTAGAAAGGAATGGAAGCTTGGGGCTGAGCCAGAGATTTCTCATGTAACATGAGATATTGTGACATCCTCTGGGACAGAGGGCATTCAGTGCTCCTGGCTTCAGGTTTGCATTCTACCATCAGAGTCCTTCAGAATCGCAGTGAAAACTGAGTGTTGACTACCGGGGTAGTACCAAAATTCCTGAACAAGAGTCCTTATGCCTATTAGAGATCATGAGAACTTCAGTTACCCACACCTGCAGGTGGAAGACAATATGCCCTTCCATGCAGCCTTCACTGCTGTCATATGGCTGTCACCCGTGCCTTGGGTCCTCCCTGGAAAAAGGTCTCTCCTCTGTTCCTGGCTGAGATGTGCCACCGCCCCTGAGCTGGGCGGACACGCGGGGCTCTGCTGCCACCACACGGGGACATGCAGCATCCTGGTGGTACTTGCTCGGCCCCCATTCAGCAGTCAGGATCTTGGTAAAAGCAAAATGACAAACAGATTGCTTTAGAAGATAGGAATTTTTTGCAGTAATGATTTTTGTAGTTTGTTCCTAACAAAATCTAAAGTCCGTACAGTGCTTGCCAGGCAGTCTTTGAACCATAAACAGCATGAAAGACAGAAGAGATACTTTCCCTCTTCTACTGAGTATGACTGAATCTTTATACAGAACCTAGGAAGAGTTTGAGGAAAGAAAGATGTACGTTTGCTGTGTAGTTCTCCCCTTTGGTTACCAAGTGTTGTGCTGGGTGGGTGGTTAATGAGGGTTAATGAACCAAGTAGCTGACAACAAATGCATCTGTTTGTTTATTTACAGATTGTGCTGGCTGTGGAAGAGACATAAAAAATGGGCAAGCATTGCTAGCTCTGGATAAGCAGTGGCACCTGGGGTGCTTTAAGTGCAAGGCCTGTGGGAAGGTCCTAACCGGGGAATACATCAGCAAGTGAGTAACCTCTGCACCTCTTCTGAACTTGTGGCACGAGCTGCAAACAAAGAAGAGCTTGCAACAAAGTTCAGCTTTTGGAATCCTGTTTTGACCTTCTTTCCATATGCATCAAAATCTTTGTTTTCAGTGAGAGCTGAGTTGGGAAAGTAAACTACCAAGTGGAACTGAAAGGTGATGCTGAATAATAGCAGTCTGTATTTTAAACCGGTATGAAAGGAGGTATATCTCCATGTTCCTGCAGAGGATTAGGTGGATTGCTGCATATGTTTTCTGTATTCACCAGATAAAGTGTTGTGCCATTTTGCTTTTCAACATGTGATTTTGAGGAAAAAAAGTAGGAACCTGTCCACTTCTTACCTTTGCTAGAAAATAGAGTAACCTTGATGGTGTGATTGACCTGACACTGTATTTCTCGTCTCCATATAAGAAACTAATGAAAGGGGTTTTGAGCAGAAGAAAGTACAGAGAAAGAGAGTGGGGAAAAGTGGTATAATAATAAAATAGAGGGAATGAAGATACAGTCTCTTTCCCCCCCTTCAAGCATATAACAAGAGAAGAAATAAGAAAACAATATATGTTTGACAAACCTGCCATTCAGCTGTGTATACTATTTAATAAAAAGTAGTGTTTGTAATTTCTCAAAAAAAAATTTGGCATCTGAGAAATACTCCTAGGCTGACTAGTGTTTCCACTTTTACTTAATGTTCCATGTTCATACTAAAAAACTACATGACCTTACACTTAAAAGCAGGCTTATAGCCTTGCAAACTACCAAAGATTATTTTTTTTCTGAACAAAAACTACCTGCCTATGATAAAGACTGTGATCTCCTCTCATCCCCACAGACATAGTCCCACTGATTCCCTATAATTGCACCTGTAGGTGTAGAGGGTCTGCTCTAAATAATGAGATTTATTTTAGTGGTTTGTACTGGATGTCTTTTCTTGATGGGAATTTAAGGAATAATTCTAAGAGACACTAGTGAGAAAGATTTTTTTTTTTCTTCTAATACAAACTGTTTCTCTTGAACTCTCTCCATTTGCCTGTTGCTGTGTGTAGGAGTTCCAGACTGAAGACAAAGGAAGAGTGTAAGTTACCCTGTAAGCAGTTTATTAAAAGGTTGTTTGTAATTTGTGGATTTTCTTTTTCAGAGATGGTGCTCCTTATTGTGAAAAGGACTACCAAGTGCTTTTTGGAGTCAAGTGTGAAGCATGTCACCAGTTCATTACTGGGAAAGTCCTAGAGGTAGGTGTTTTGTAAACTAGAGTCTAAGAATTGGGCCATGTCCCATTATGTCCTCATGCAACTGCAGAGAATACAAAAATTCTCATAGGAAAGGTTTTTCAGCTGATTTTAGAGCAAAGTTGCTTATTTTGAGAGTGGTTTAGTTTTGCAGTCATCAGGAAAAGTATGTGATATAGAATTACTTGCACTAGTTTCTGTGGATCTTTGGTTTCTAATTTTTTATTTTCATGGTGATCTGCAAAGTCTGCAGATCAAATTGCACTGCTTTATTCTGTGTCAGATATGATATATTTATAGGAATAATTTGAGAACTGGAAACGTATTTGGCAACCATAAGTAACCTGAAGCTTGCAACATGAAGTTTACACATGATCTGAATGATGAAGAGAAGGTGAGAGGGAGAAATGTGCTGGAGAGGTAAATTATATGTTCAGAAATGAGAAGGCAGAAGCCACCTGAACCACTTCTTTTGTTGACTCTTATTTGGAGTCCTAAATGTTAACTGGCCACCAATGAGATACTCAGAACATGTGTGGACACCTGGTGCATTTGTCACTGCGTGTGACAAACGTGGGTAGAGACCTTTCCCAAATCTTCGTTCACGAAGCCCAGCCATGATGATGATACTAGAAGGAAGTACAGTTCTTTCAGTAGCCAGAGTCTTAGTCTGCCTTCTTTGCAATGTGTATCCAATCCCTTTGGAGACCCATACAGATAATTATTGAGAACAGCCTGAGTTTTCTCTTGAGTAGGAAGACATGTTTCTGGCTTTCTTCTTCTGGTCTGCTACCATCTGTTTATTTATTCCTGTCTGCTGATGATTTTGCAATTTAGTGTTATGTATTGGTGACACCATAGTTGCATTCCAGTGCAGAAAGCACTGCAAGAGAGAAGTAATTGGATTTGTGAGACTGGGAAACATAGAATAATTTAGAAAGAATTCTAAAATTATTTTAAGTGTTTTATTTTAAGATAGGTGCTCTAACCTACAAGCAATGCAACCTATTGAGAGGCATGGAGATGGAAATTATAAAAGAGAATATTATTGGAGTCTGTGGAAAGCTGGGAAAAAATAAGCTATTTCTATCTGGAGCCCTTTGTGTAGTAGATGTGAATATGGCAAGGTTGCACTGGTGTTACTCTTCATAGCATCAGTGAGGAAGAAAGCTAGATCTTTGAGGGGATCATCAGAACTGGATAGATTAAGAATTAAAGGAAAGATTAGTTCAACTGAGCTAGAACTTGGCTGTCCATGATACTCTAAGCTAAAGTTCGGGTTTTCAGAGATATTGTGTCCTGGGCAGAACTTTGATGCAGTCATTTTGGCCCCAATCTTAGTTTCTCACTCCATAGTTCTTACTCTTCTGATGACTGTTTATTAGCAGAAGATGAGACAACATTTTGCTGCAGCAATGAAACATGTCCAACTTCTTGTGTCTCCCTGTTCTAAGAGTCAAAATCAGATAAAAAAAGATAAAGATTTTTCCATTTGACATAGTCCCTGCAGAATCAGAATTTGCTGATGAATTAGAAATAGACCCTTTGAATGATCCTGTCAATAATGGAAACATTATTTCCGGTGGAAACATAGGTTCTGTTTAGACTAGAAATTTTATTTGAATATTTGTGGCTTTCACCGATTATCAGAGACATAACCCAAAATACTGCAGCAGAGGGCAGCAGTGGTTCTCAGTATGTAACTAAGCCCAAACTCCTCTAAGACCTTGCAGCTCTTGAAAGCTGACTGCTGTCTGAAACGTGTAGATTGGCCAAGTCCTTAGAAATTTTCACCAAAAGAATTAGTGCTGTGTGTTCAGGGAGGCTATTCAGACTTTGGCTTAACTGCATTACAGTATGTATTAGCAGCCTGGATAGTCCATGATTAGTGTTCTCCAGGTATCACTAGGGAATGCAGATGCAGGAGAGACATCCAAATACTTTATGTCCTTAAGTGGTGCTTGAAAGTTTAGAAGACAGCTAACATTCAATAATCAGAGGAGTTTATCAGAACTGTAGGCTAGTTTCTTGGCTCATGACTATCAGAGATGCACAGTTCCAAAGGGGCAGGATTAATGCCTCTAAATAGGACTAAAATAAATCAAAACTTAGCATGAGAAAATCCTGTGTCAGCACATGTGTCCCCTTTGGGCAAAAAAAGTTAGTCTAAAGGATGGGGTCAGAGCATGACATAAATCCTCTGGTAATAATGGAGATGAGGGATCAGAAGCAGCCACGGGGCCACAGAAGATAGTTCACAGAACAGGATGCCACAGTTCAGAGAGGGCTGCAGTCCTGTTTGAGGCAGGACAATTAACAATCTCCTTATCCTGTACAGGAAATCACCCACAGCCTTTCAGTGCTCCCGAAGTTTTAATTTAGATGAAGACTGAGAATCCCAGACAGGATTACTGTCTTCCCTCTTTGTTTTCTTTGGCAATGTTCCTTTGGCAAATTTGAGGATTTTTGGTGATTTATATCATGCAGGTTGTCTCTCGTCCTGCTGTTTCCCTATTGGGAAGGAAACCACATTCTAGGTGTGAAGTAGTACATTTATAGGAATTGTCTATGTAGAGGTTATGACTGCCCAGCCCAAGTTATACCTACTAACATGCAGTAAGAAAAAAACTTAAAACACTTTGTATTTTGCCTTTCATAATAAAAATAGTTGTAGTAAATGTCCTGCAGTAAATATATTGATCAGTATATTCAATTTTGTCAATAAAATAATTCATTATATCAGAAGCAGAGTATACTGTCTCATCAAGTTCATCCAAAGAAATGATTAGAAGAGATTGGAGGGAAATATCTGGTACATTGTACAAACTTCCCTCTAATGGATCAGAAGTGATTAGCAGCAAGCATTTGTAGTGCGGCTTTATTTTCTGCTTATTCTTATTACATCTAAGACAGCCTGTAGAAAAACTGAAGGAAAATGAAAGCATGAAACTTAGCTATGGATTCACAGAGGGTGGTGCTGTCTATTTTACTGGTAAAATACTACTTCTTTTTAATTTAAAGAGAAGTTGAGATTTTTGAAACACTTCAGACTTGCATCTCCTGCTCATTTTGTCCCTCAGTATATCTTTAGCACTTCTGAAAAATCAGGCTTTCAGTCTCCTACAATGAGCAGCCAGCAAGAGAGATACACACTCCTGATGTGGACCTAAGAGTCTTCATCTCAGGAGCAGCTGTGCTGTGCCCCTGGTCAGCACCTCAGCAAAGCCTGTCAAAAAGGCCAAGGTTTGGGCTCAAACCTTTAGATTCAAGCCTTGAGAGGATTGACTCCCTCCAGCCACTCTGTAGAGGTGATCCCTCTGCTCAGTTAAGAACTGCATTACTAGAAAGAGGTATTATTATTTTGCTAATATCCACAAATCATGGAAGAATGCTTTTTTTTTTTTCTCTAGGACATAGATCTAACAACTTTCAATAGCCATGAAAATACACAAGAAAAATAACATGTGCATTTGAGTCAGCTCAGATATTTCTGATGTAATACTTGGCACGTAACTTTCTGTGACAAATAGTCATAGACGACAGATAAGAGCATGGCAACACAATAAATGTGGTAAGCGTCCAATGAGAAATAGATATTGCAACTTTCTTGAGCATACTGGATACTTTAATACTTGAGTGTTTCAGGAAATGTTGTCAAGGCAACAGAGATCAGTGTTCTTCCTTGGATTTCTCCATCAGAAAGGAATCTTTAGTTATGAAAAATTACTCATTTCCCATTAACTGGTGAAAAACATTTTTAGCAGGCAGTAATGCATAGTGAGAGTGAGGACTTCTACACATACTTTTCACTAAGCTTTGGCTTTCGTAGCTTCCGGGCTTGCCCTTTGAAAGATGTCTATCTAACCATAATCCTGCAAATTTCTGTGTAGATGTGCAACTCCACAAATCTAAGTAAACTTCAGCGTGTATTTAGCAATTTGAAAGATGTTGGCCTAAATAATTTTTGTCTAATGTAGTTTTCATGCACAATATAACTATTCCTCCAGGGCTTAATTCAAAATAATTTAAATCATTGAAAAGCTTCCCATTGACTTAAAAAAATGGTGGATCATGCCTATATCCATGATTTCATCTTTGTTTATCTAAAGTGTTTTACAAAACTTCTAAGTAGAATTCTTTTAGTTCTGCAGAACAAAGACATGAGGCCAGAAACAGGTAGATGTTTTGCATGAAATCAAATAGAAAATTTGAGAATAAGATTGAGGTCTTACAATTTTCACTTTTTTTTGGCTGTAACTGATATGAACAGGATTTGATCTCATAATCTAGAGACAGAGATGTATATATCTGCTCTCAAATCCCTCAACCATCTTGCTACATTACCCATTTATTTTTATAATACTACCTACTTAATATTAATTGGCAAAGAAAAAGCCATTGCGTAATTTCTCCTAGCTGTTCATAGCTCTAGTTCCTGGTCTGAGGGGCTGCTGCCTGCCCTGGGTTTGCTTCCTGTGCACTGTTGAAACTTGCACCTCACCGTGTAAGCAGTGGCACAGTGCCATTTTCACAGATGGACCTGAAAAGAGAAATGCCAGGGCACCAGGAGGTTCCCTTGATTTCAGCCAGCAAGGTCGAGTTCTATGTTTGTGACACTGTAATTTATGCTGAGCTTCTCCTGATTTTAAAGAGGAGTAGTAATTTAAGATGTGGTACTTAACATGAAGGAGGTTTAGTACTTGTAGATACTGTTACTTTAATTACCAGAATTTTGAGATGCCTCATCTGTGCTGTAACTAACTCTGAAAGATGTCAATTCTGAGACACCTTGACTTCTGAAGTTAGAAGGAAATAACAATAAATGTGGGAGGGAAAAACCAAACAAATGGCAAAAACTGCTACATTTGTCTAAGAAAATTGTATCCATATTTAAGAAGCAAAGCATGTGAGCCAGAAGTGCCTATCAGTTTCTTCAAGTGTTGTTTTCAGAGCTAGATTTAGAAACCTGTGCTGCGAGGGATTCATAGAAGTTTCTGTTTATTCTTACCATGTGAACGAGTCTGTTTCCAAATAAATAAATAAATGGCAGATGGCAGAACAACCTTGCTGGTTCCCATACGAACTGTAAATGATTTATTTGAACCATGCCTGCCTATGTTGTTCAACTGTTGCTTTCTGGCAACACTTACCCATACTAGCAGCTTTGCTCATGTGAGTATTAGCATTCAGATGCTTCAGTTGATTGGCTTTCAAGGAAACTCAGTAGCCTGTATGTTTAAGTCGTCTATTTTAGGAAGACTTAGGCTCATAGCTCACCTTCTTTGCAAAGAGGACAGTATTTAGTTAGGTACCTCAGTACAGTCATGCATCTGGTCTGGGTTCTTAGAACACTTTCTAGATAGAGGAGCTATGCAGAGAATCTCTTAAAACAAACAGAGATTAATTTCAATTCCATTCAGAAAGGTTAAATGAAAGACTAGCATATATTCTTCTGCTGAATGAAGCATTTAGCAAGGCTGTTTTCATAGCAGTTATGCAGGAAGTATCACAAAATATGTCATTTACTGGATTTTAATGATGCAACCTGTACTGGTAATACAGGTTGATGTGAACAAAAATTCTAAACGCTTTTATAAGTGAAGCAATTAATGAACTGAACAAAGACTGTTGATAGGATGGATCCAAACAAGTTTGGTGGTATGTTTAAGCTGTAGTAAAATAATATCCCTGAAGAATGTATTACCATTCTGTTTTCATAGCACTACTGGTTTGGGTGTCTTATAGACTTGGGAGAGACTTTGCTTGCAACCTGTATCTCCTGGTTGTCATCCTCATTGTTATCCATTGTCATCCTCACACACTGTAATAATCCAGGGGGAAAAGCCACAAAGCATATGAGAAGCAGCAGCGGAGCTTAATGCATGTTTTGTTAGTTCTGTGATTTGCTTTGTTTGTGTTTAATTTTACTGCTGTTAGAATAAATGAGAAAACGACCATGTTGCTTGAACATCCCAGGTAAATGATAAGAAAAAGCAGAAGCACGTGCTGTGGTCATTTGCCCTCTTAGTCAGCATTTACTGCAGAGCACAGGGACCTTTTCAATTGTGGAAACTACCTGTGAGAGATCAGATAGGGTCAATGCACAGGGCCCATTGAAAACTCATAAAATGTTCCTAGAGTGTATCTGAAGCGTGATCTCGCTCCAAAATGTGCAAACAGGATATGATACATGTACCAGTGTGAGAAGTGGCCTCAGCACCCTGCCTGCCTTAGTCTGAATTGCGCTAGAATACAATCTCACTGTAACTGTTTCTGACAAAACAATATTAACACTCAGGAGGCTGTATAAATTCTTCAGAAGCTGTGGAAGTAATATTTAATAACTTCTAGAGAAAGAGAGCACTGAGTTCATACTCAGCAGATGCCTCTCCCCAAGGGAAAAATGTTCTAAACTATGTTGACATCAAATAGTGACACACAAAAGTGATGAGAAATGGTCCTGCCCCTGCCTGGGCTGGTGTTCTTCCCCCTTTTCCTTTTTCAGAATGGGATGGCCGAGTTGCTGCCTGAGTGGGTTTAACACGCAGGGAGGGTTATTTGCTTGTTTTGGTGGGTGTGTGCAGGAGAGGCTGAGTGGGAGCAGAGGAGGAGTGAGGCTCAGGACTGGGTGCAGCTACAGGCACTTCTCTGTGAGCTGGTTCGGTGAGCACGCACACCAGCTGCACCGCGCTCTGCTGGGGCTCGACTCTGAACGGAGGTGGAGGAATTCTGCCCACTGGGCTGAGGAGGGAATGGACTTGGATTGAAAAATTATTGTCAGAAGGTAAACGCCTTCCTGTGAAATTGGATACAAACTGGAAGGGGTCATGGCTTTCTGGGGGGAGGAGAGGGGAGTGCAGCTTTGTGATGTGACTGAATAGCAGCCAGTGGGATCATAATAGGGTACTTGTACTTTTGTTCCTGTGCACCAGAAGGATTTTTTTAAAATTAGATAAAGAGAGTGCGGCTTATATGTTTTTTAAATATCAGGAAGAGAGGAGAAAAGCACAGAGCTTGGGACGTTTCTGATTGCAACTGATTGCTGGTGTATGGAGAAACAACACGATCCTCTCTCTTAAAGAATTCTTGATATAGTTTCCTGGCTTTTTTAATCACTTTGCAGACCTGTTGCATAAAAATTAGGTTAGTGTATGTTTCCAGTTTCCCTGCCTGTTTGCTGAGAAGGGTGTTTTATCAGTCAATGTAGAAAGCTGATTTTTTGGTTTTTTTTTATCTGATGTGGGGTTTGTTTGCATAAAAATGGGGAAATGTTTAATAATAACTCAGGTATGGGTGAGTGGTTCAGGCAGGTTGTCTGTGTAGCTGAGTAGCAGCATAGATTTAACTTCATTTTAGACTACCCTTTCCTGATGAAAAATATGCTACTGTAATTGCCAAGAACACCACACCATGCACAGGATCAAAAATCTAGAATAAATATACTTCCAGAAAAATAACGTAAGTCACTTGATATAAAAATCTAACAGGATTTTTTTGTGATTTTTCCCCTCCACCTCCATCAAAACATTGTATTTGGCAGGAGAGGTATCTGTAGTTGGGAAAGACCTCATATATACAGATGACAAAAGAGTATCTGAAGTTGACAGAGCCCTAACAGAAGTTTAGTTGCTATGGCAGCATAATCACAAGGCATTAACTTCTCAGCAGTGGTTTGGAAACCATCCTTCAGTCAATTTGAACATCAGTAGAAAGGGGAGGAATGTTAAGAGGATGTAGAGATGGTGAATAATAAGAGCAGGTTGTAACAAGTAATTTGAAAAAATAACCTATTAAAGCTTCCTTATTGCCACAAAGGGATTTGTGAAATCTTGCAGGTGCTTATAAAATTATCCCTTATCTCTATAAATTGCTTTTGTGACCACAGTGTTGCTGATTATGATCTGTATTTCCTAGCAAAGCATCATTAGTGTCTACCTTTCTGATTTATATATTCTCTGGTGTGTTTCTTGCACTAAACATTACTGAAAAACTTCAGCAGATTGATCAAAATTCTTTAAAAATTACATTTCAGTAGCGTCATTTATAGTAGCATAAAGTTTCTTGCCACCATAAACAGCATTTGTGATATATAACCATTGCATATATTCCAGTAACACACAACAGACACTTGAAACAAGTAGCTTTATCATGTCTTAAAGTTGCACAGAACATATACCAGTTTTTAGAAGAGTAACTTACCTGGATGAATTTATTGTTCATGTTACGTAGCTGTATTAAGAGTTGCTTGGTTGTCACTGCAGAACACATCTTGTTCTGCTCTTGGATCAGACTACTTCAGGGAAAATATAATACTCTATTTTTATTTAGTAGTCCACATTGCTTCGCTGCCCATCTTCTAAAACTTTGCATTGTGCTGGTGCTACCTGCCACAATCACCCACAACAGAGATATAAAACTAATAATGATCCCTGCACCAAAGAATTTAGACTAAAACCAGAATTTTCTCCAGCATCATAGTCTCACTGGCAGTTGGGATGTGGTGATGGGGGAATGTGACATTGCACTCTGCAGCAATGTAAAATTATTTCAGCCAGTTACCTTTCGTTCTTTTTGCAGGATTGTGATTTGTCATTTTTAAGTCCTGCTTTAAGTTTTCCTATGAGTGAAGAGTTTGCGACTGACTTTTAGAAGACCAGGATAGGACTTAGACTATCTCCCATGAAAAGTAATTGTAGGGAAGAATGCAGCAATAACATGTTTGAAACTTGAGAAGTGGAGAAGAGCCTGTTGGGGCAAGTCTGTAGCTGTCACCTGCTTGTAACAGGCTACATCCTGGTATTGTGCCCAGCGTGCGCTCTGTGAGGAGTCAGTCCCTTCCCTCTTTTATCTGCTTCGTTAGGGTGCTTTCCTGGGGAAGAAAACAAAAACAAAAAAAAGAAAGAAAAACAAATACAAACCCCAAAGATATGTTTGGAATCTGCAGGGACTTTGAAGTCCACAGAATTAACACCTGTCTTTGCTGACCAGGTGTTTTACAGATGAAGAAATACAATCAAATGAGTATTTTATGGGTGATTAAATGTTTGAAATGACCACCTGGAGCACAAGGTGGGTAGATTTTAATTACTTGTTCATGCTACATTAGAAGATCATCCAGGTCTAATAGTTCTTTGGATAGATACCTGGGATGAATGACATTTATTACAAAGCCCTCTTTTTAAGAGGGAAAAATAGCACACAGCAAGAGATGCACCTTTTCGTCACCAGTAACACAGTAACTCCAGCATTTAAACTGTCTGTGAAATTAGCCTGGGATTTTTTGTGGTTTGCAGAGGTCACTGAAATGAGTGTCATAAATCATTTGAATATAAGTTAAAATGGTAAGAAATTGAGTTTTACAAGTAGGATTTGGAGAGAGATTTTTTTTTTATGCATGAAGATGGATTTACTGTTGCTTAGAGTACTACTTTAGAATAGTACTTTACTTCTGTAGAGTAGTTGCATCTTGGCTGGAAAATGCTTTTTTTCCTAGCAATGAGGAGAGTAAAAACTGAGGCAGTAAAAAACTTTAAGAAGATATATCTCACCATCACTCTTGAACTACTGCTCCTTAGGCAAAATCATGGAGACCCTTTACTCAGTTGAAAACCAAATGGCACCAAATATTGTTATATATCCATTTTTGCTTTATGTCCATCAGCTCTTTCCTGGTCATCACTACAGTAATAATGTTGGAATAGTTTTTTTCTGTGGTAACTAGAAATCTTGATTTTTATATGGAGCTGAAGAAGACAGAATAGGGAGAAAAATCCCTGGGTCTTGGCTCTGAAGAACATACTCTGATGGGATATTCATGCTAGCAAGGATTCAAAAATGTACTTGTGTAGTTTTGCAGCCGTAATGGGAAATCACGTGTATCAGCAATTAGAAGACTGACAAATAGGACAAAAAAAAGGACTTCTGCCAAAAAGAAAAGACTCTGCTTTTAGTATAGCATGTGTTGGTGGTCTGATATGTATTCAAAGTTGTTCTGTTTGAAAAAGAAGCAAGTATTTTTCTGCACTACCTATCCACTGGTTACCTTGATGACCTTTGTTTTTTCCATTTAGATTTAGTGTAACGTAAACTCTTCGGCCAGAATTACAAAATGAGGATTCCTGAGCAGTGTCTGGATGTAGTCAAATCCAGGCTCATAACTGACTCTGGAGTGACTGGGAAGAAAAATATTTAAAGAAAATCTGTCCCTTTCCTAGGTTGTCATCTGCTGTTTGTTGTGACCTGTTGTTGGAAGAGGTTTCCAAAGGTAGCAGGTAGCACTGCAATTAATTAGGGATAAAACTTGTCCTGTAGACTTTTTAAAGCATTACCAGAGCAGACTACTTAGAATAGGATCAGTTTGCTACAAGGGCTCTAGTCACTAATGGGAAAAATATCCCCTGCCCAATTCACACATAAGATGTTCCCCTGTTAGAATAATCTGTGAGTCTACCATGTACAAACTAGCATAAATTGAGTGTTGCATGTCTACTTTGTTTCTTACAGGCTACTTTTGTTTTCTGTTCTCCGGTTATTTGCTGTGGATGTACTGTGTCTGACCTCATGCTTAGTTCCTTTCTCCCCTCCTTTGGCCCTTGCAACTTTTATTTCTCTGTTGTTTTTGGGACACTCCCTCTGAAGTGAGTGCAGATATCAAAATGGAGCCCAAACTTTGCTAAATTGCATGCCAAGTCTTGCACAGATCCTGAAACATCCCTCTGACAGACAAGTGGAAAGACAATTCTGCGTTAGATGAACAAGAAAATTGGCAACAGTTGTTTAGATCTAGTGCTGTGCTACATGGAGGTCTAGCCGGGCTGGGAGTCTAAGAATTTGAGTTCTCTGCTTGGCTCTGCTGCAAGCATTAGTTTGATTCAGAGTGAGTTGCTTAATCCCCAAGGTCTCACTTGCTTAACCAATTAGAAAGTGCTTTGCACTTTCCCACTCAATTGGTTAGCAAGAGTTTTGTCTAGTGTCACATTGGGCTCTTTTCCCAACCTTCCCCATACCACAGAGCCCTGTCACAGTGCTGGGCTATCAGGGTCAGTAGCAATTTTGGTGCTAATATAGCATATCCAACCCCAGAACTTCTGGCCCTGCACTTGAACTGTCTCAGTGAACCACAAACCAGATCAACCAAAGCTGCCTTGTAGCCACAAAGCCCCTGCTAGAGCAGGAATTTTGCTGCTTAGCCAGGACAGGTCTCAGTGAACTGATTTAACTCAATTGGAAATTTTTCCAGTGTAACCCGTGCTCCCTAGGAGGTGCCTGATGTATGTGTAAAAGCTTCTCTCTCTGTAATGCCCATTGTAATAGATAAAGGTCAGAAGCACTGCTGAAGTCATCTTGCTTGACCTTATCTTTTCAAAATTGTAGCACTTTTCCCTAGAAACCAAATTAAAGCTTATCCTTTGGTAAGTTATCCTATCATGAAGGCTGCAGAGTGATTATAAGGCCAAAAGTTTTCCCTCTTGCTGCTTAAATTACCCTTGATTTCTAGAAACTTCACCTTATTTTGAGGTTAAATTCATCTAATTTCAGCTTTTTGATGATGTCACTGTTTTCAATGGGATTGAAAAGCTCATGCTCTTTCCTGCTATTACCTCCCTTCTCTGCTTTTAATCGCCTGTCACTGTGATCTAGTCACCTCTGAAGCCTTTCCCTGAATAATGATTTGACTCTGAGTCCTTCAGGACCCAGGCTCACGTTGTGTTGATGGTTCTCCACTGAACTCTCTCCTGTAAATCCCCCCATACGCACTCACAACTGATGTTGCAATGGTGATGTTGCAGTATCTGTAGTCAAAAGCAAAACTGTTTTTCTGCTTTTCTTTCATATTCTTTGTATACATTAAATGATACATTAAAAGACCCAGCCCTTTCAGGTACTCTGAGAGCATTTTCTGGAAGGGTATTAACAGTTTTCCCCAGTGGCCTCTATCAGTTGCTGTTGCCCACAACAGGGCCCTCAGTCTCACAGGGTCCTGCTTTCTTGGTTTGCAGGCATTTTACGTACGACTACTAAAACATACTTGCTTGGTTTAGATACCTTAAACAAGCGTTGCCTTTGAGTCATCAGCAGACTTACCAGGAAAGGTTTTTTTATTCTAGTCTTGGCCAGCAGTACCTCATGCTGTGGGTGGAAGGAAGTAAGTGCTGAGGTATCTGGCTCAGCAGAGTCTCCCCTGCTAGCAGAGCCATCTGTCAGAGAACTGTCTAGCTATAGTTTTCTTGAGACTCTTTGAGTTCAAATTATTCAGGTCTCCTAATTTGTAAATCTGGACTCATGGCAAACACCATTTTAAAAAAATCTTGCTCAATAAACATTATCAAACAGGAAAATATATATCTTTTGGCATCATCAAATACAGACCCTAAAGATACATGTCCTGAATGCTCTTGCCTTTTCTGTGTTGTCTTTCATCATTTTTCATCTACAGCTCTCATGGAATCTTAGCCTGATCCGTGGGGTTTTGGGGGTTTTTCACATCATGTTTTAATAAAGATTTTTATTATCTTTAAATATACTGTTCCTAAGAATTTCTTTGGTAAATTTAGATTTCTTATTTGTTATATTTATTTCTAATTTAACAAATTAGTCATTACCTTTTTTTTTTCATTTAGTATTATCACATTTCTTATGATTTTTCTGTGGATCAGACATATGGACTATGATAATTTTTTTGTTTCTATTTTAGAACACAGAATTTGGGACATTCAGCAGGGTGTCTTAAAAATTGTTGGGTTTTTCCTTTTATGGTTACTTTAAGATCTAGGTTTTTTTCAAATTCCACATGCATGAATAATTATATATGAATATCCAACACTGCTCTTTATTTCTGTTTGTCTGTATACACAAACAAATCATGATCAGAGTGGAGATAATTGCTAATATTTAGAATTGGTGAAAAGTTTGTTATGTTAGAATGAGGTCTAGTGTTTATTACCTGCTGTCAGGTGCAAAACTTTCTGATTTATTGTATACTTCTGTTGTTTTGGCTTTTTTTAAGATATAGAGGAGGTTTGTTACTGACTTCTCTAGCTAAATTTCAGCAAGGTGAAGTCAGCTATAGTTCTACTGACTGAGAAGGTTCTTTCTAACGAAATAAACTAGTAATACCTTGAAAGACTAGTAATAGTTGTTCAAGTTCCTTCCCATGGTTTTGGAGCTCCTGTTGCATCACTACAAATACAGCTGCAGTTAATGAGATCTGCTCATGCACATATATCAAGCTCTGTGTTAGAAGCCCAGCCAGAGGAACTGGTTGAGGGACTAACAGTCACTTCATGCAGAGAGTTAAAAGAAGAAACAAAGTTATGCCTCACTCTTGAACTCATATTCCTGATAACTCACCGGTCCTGTTATCAGCCAATGAAAGAAAGCATGAAGACAACTCGGAAAGTGGGAGATTCCTGGTGTTGTGGAAGATTGCCTCTTTTGTGCATCCAGTACATAATCCATTCACAGGACTCCCTGCAGTCCCTTGACTTGCCATTGAACTAACACTCAGCAGCAAACCAGGCTAAGGGCTTTGCTCTGCTTTCAGCAGTCTGGAAGCTGTGTCTGGAAGGGCTTTAACACTGTGCTGCAGAGGCTGGTCGCTCAGCTGTGCAGCTCAGCACTCCTACACAGAACTCTTGGGAGCCAGCACAGGTGTTTTGCTGGCTGGTGGAGACAAAATCTCAGCTATTCCAGTATTAGGCTGTTTGAAAAGGCCCTTGGCACTATGGTGAAGGTACTGTAAAGTAGCTTTGCTGGATCATTCTAATGACAGACTAATCCAACAATATGAATGTGGCTGTAATCAGGTCCTTCACTTTCTGAAGTATCTTTTCATGGCAGAAATCATGCTGGACAGAATGTATACAGGTTAAAGGAATGTTTAGTTATCGAATGTTTGTGAAGTTTAAAGATTACAAAAGGTATAGAAAGTCCACACCTGTAATTATGAACTGGACCTATTCCAGCATTGTGAAGAAATAGAGGAGGGATTTGTGTCAGACCTTGTCAGATACTTGCTGTTGAGGAGTTTCAAAATTAAAAAAATAATCTTTGCAATAAACAGGCTTTAAAAGAAAATTATATGGTGGGTGCTGGATCTTGCCGTCATATGTACCTAAAATAAAGGTAATCAAAGCAATAAATTCACGGATTTATATTGTAATTAGATTAGAATGGAACTTAATAAAATGTAGTACATATATTTCTTCTGGATTGTTTCTGATTAACTACATGTTCAGTTAGTAGGATCAGGTTTCTCTGTGCATAAATCTAACTGAAGATCCTAACAGAGATGTTGTTAAAAATCCTGGCAATAGGTAATAAATTGGTATTGCTTTGCTCCTCTGTAGTGCCCACAGAATTCTAACCAGTCACTTTGTGCTATAGTGGGTACATTTCTTAGTTGATGGAATTCTTTTTACTGACCTCCTGCTGCTGTATAGGTAACAAATTCTTAACTTTGGCCCTATGTGTAGCAATAGGTGGATTTGCCCCATAAAGACAGAATGAACAGCTCCATAAAGACCATAATTGATAGTTAAACCTTTCACCTGTGTGTGCAATTTGCTCAACTTTGGGTGTTGCAGGAAAGTAAGAACTCAAAGCAGAGCTGACAGTGCAGTCATAAGTAACTGCTGGGCTCTTACTAAAGTAAGTCCAATTGATATTCAGCTGTCATAAGGACTGTTTCTTCATGACAGTAGAGCAGTCGCACAGTTGGGGATTGAGCCTGAATCATTACTCACATCTTTGTTATAAAGAGAAACTGTATTCCGTGCAGTGAATAATTGCATTGCTATTAGCAGCAGCTAATGTGTATGACAATATCGTGTGCCTATGGAATTAACACTAATAAGTTTCAAAGTTTATTACAGTCCATCCATTAAGGAACATACTAGCATGACACTGGTGGTCACTGTTGGAATGCTGGGAAGTATTTTTGTATAAAATCAGAAACTGAGCATGAATTAACAGTGCAAGTGTTCATAACAGCAGGGCAGCTGCTGTTTTGTCTTACCCAAGGCAGCACAGCAATCAGTGCAAGGCTCTGAGGGTCTTCCATGTCTCTTGCAGGCATGTTGTCATTCAGATTTACAGTCACGGCCTCACGCTCCATTTCCCACTTTGCCCCAGTCTGGTGTGTTGCAGCTCCATCAGCTTGGGAACTGCCAGTGTGAGCTCTGCTTCCTGCTGCTCCATCCTCTCTCGGGTTGAAATGAGGCAGAGGCTGTCCTGAGAGCTGTTTCTATTGAGATGTTGTGACAGTAGTGTAAAAAAACAGCTTTAGAAGGTCCTAATTTTAAAGATACATATTAAAAAAGAATTTTTTTTTAATAGATTTTTTTCAATTTTATTACACTTTCCTTCCTTCGGTAGTAGTAGAGAACATTATGGTAGATTCTGAAATCTTTTGGAAGCAGAAGAGCTGCACTTTTATTTTTGTATCTGAGCACAGATATTTGTAGTGACTTGCTAAACAGATAAGAGCCTGGGAAAAATGAGTGGACAGTTTGGGTCAGGATGTTATTAGAAGCAAATTTTGGTCTTCAGAGTGTTTATGCTGTTCCAGCCGCTTGTGAGATCACAGAAGCCTGCAGAGAAGGAAACAATGGAATTTGATGTTACACTGAACATCAAACAGGGTCGAAGGTTCTGTGACCTCTGCAAGTAATTAAAATAAAGCTTCACTGGAAAATGGTAGGCTACTGCCACAGTTCCTGTTTTACAATTCATGACATTCCTTAAGGGGTTTAAAAGATGAGTCTGAATTATTCTTTGTGCTGCTCCTTAGTCCTTAAGAGAGTTAAGAAATCAGGTCATTCTCCTCAGAATCATAGTAGAAATAAATATTTGAATAGGTTTGTTCATCAAACGGGCCTATTATACCTGTTCATAAAAATTAAAAAAAAAAGCAAAGAGGGGACTGCTTTTGCTCTTATATGTACTCTTTCAACTACGTAATAGTTTTTGTAGTATTTAATTAGTATTAGAAAATTAAAGCTTTGTACATGTTTAGTAGCTGTTTGTCAGGTTGACTGCTGTCAGTGACTGCTAAGGTATCTTTGAAAGGAGAGTGAGCGAGTGCAGCTGTGCAAATGTAACACAACAAATATGCACTTAATTGTGTCCTTTGGCCAGCAGAACATGTCTGTTGGTGATTAGTTCTTCCTCTACCAGACCCACTGGCATGTGAGGTCTCCTAGTGGGATTCTTGTTATTGTTCTCTCTGGCTCTTGTTCACTGTTGTTCTGGAAGGAAGGACAGAACTGAAGTCATGAGTAATAGGAAATCTTAAACTCTCACATTCACCAAAGAGGAAAACATTTATTTAATCAGACTATAGCTTTACAGGCAGTCAGAGAATAAAAGGTAATCTTGTGGGAAGTGGGGGCAGAGGGGTTGGACTCAGAAAATACAGTCCCTGGCTTTTGAAGTACTATTGCCATGGGGTTAATGCTGCATGTGAGCTCAATGCAGGTACTTTTTCTGCTGGGTTTTTGCGGCATGTTGTGTCAGCTTGTCTACAGCTTTAATTGCAGCTCCTGAGTTGGAATAATTCCTGCAATACCCACCACTGCCTTTTGTGACACCTATGAGTGACAGTACATTGCTGACTTCAGCAGGTCCGCAGCGTGAAGGCAAAAGAGTGTTGTGCGTGTTGTGAAGAGGTTGGAGCATCAGCAGTGTTAGAAGGGCTTGTACAGGAGCTCAGTGCCTGATGTTCAACTGGTGCTTCAAATACCTCCCAGCAAGAGGTCTCTTAAGCTGAGATGCAGGCAGGGTGTAAGGCAGTGGCTGTGTTGTGCAACCTTTCTCACTCCACACAACTGTGCAGGGTCATTACCCCTCCCATTAGAGAGAGCCTTCAAAGCCCTCTGTAAACAGTACACAGAGGCTTTTAAAATGGTTCAATCAGCTAAGGAGGGCTTGTATGTCCAACTTGCAGTCATTTAGGAGAATAGCATGCTGGAAAAAGGCTGAAAATTTAAAGCTGCTGAGTTTCAAAAGGTGATCAACGAAAAATTTGGTTTCTCAATATCAACTATTATTATAGGTCTTGGTATTGTTATAATAGATAATAGAGCTTGTACTTTTGCTCGTTACTTGTGACATGACCTCTGCAGAATATGCACACCTAGCTGCCCTGTGTAGCTCATCATCCATGAATCCTGGTTTACTGAACCTCCAGCTGTCATTCATAAGCCTTAGAGAGGTGGTTACATGGTTTTATTCTTAGGACTGGTCAGGAGGAATAAATTTCTGTAATGGTTTTCCTTGGTAGTGTTTCTCCAAAGTGTATATATGACACTGAATGTTTTTTAATCTGCTTTGTAATTTGGGAGACTGAAGCTCAGTGTTGCTGCAGACTTGATTTCATTGTAAGTCTTGAAATTATGAGGATGAATACAACCTTAATACTATCTAGTGTTGAAGCTATTTTATTTGCATGAACATGCATGTAATGTGCATATTGCATATAGTATATATATTTAGTAGTATATAGAAAATAAATAAAACTCATATATTGGTGGTCAGTCACCAATCAGTGAGACTTGCAGAACCTTGGAAAAATACTCAAATTTAGCCATGGGGTTACTCAAATTTAGCATCCATACAGGTACATTCATAATTATTCTTACAGTATACCTTTGGCTACTGTTCCTTCATTCTGCAAGTCTAAGGCTCTGTAAATGTTTGGTAAATGAGTACATACTACTACTTTTTTTAAATCTAATTTTTCTGTCTACTGTGTACAAATGGGATTTAATCTGAGAACCTATTTTAGATTTGTCAGTGTGGGTAGAAGATAAATAGGAAAGTCAGAAGAGCTTGTATATTGTTATAAATTGATAACTGATGTTCTTTGCTTCTAGGGCTAATTCAAGTGCCAGGTGATTTAACAAAGACTTTATAAGCAGTGACAGCAACATACAAGTTTAATATTTCACTTGACAATAAATTGCTGTCAATTCATTCAATTCCATTTAAGAATTTGTATGCAAAGGGACAGTAAAAATATTCAGTATTATCGTGGTTGGTTTTAGCACTTCTAGCTATGCAAAATCAAAGTATTTACAGCAATTAATTTAGCTTGCTCAATCTTAGTTTAGGGACAGTCCTCTAAGGCGTGGGTCACAGTTTGTGCTTGATGGTTTGTATAGCCCTGAAAACCTCAACCAAATCTGGAATAGTTCAGATGGGATCGTAAACAGTATGGTAAATCAATACCTAGTGGCTGTATAGCACAGCTAACTGCAAAAGATTTCTGGATGTGAACTTGAGAAGGGGTGAGGAGAGCTAGGCAAGTATCTTTAACTCTCTTGCACCTTGGCTGAAGAATGCTTGGGGCAGATGTGCACTTAATTTATGTCACCTGTTACTGCCGTGAGGATTGCGATGCAAATATTATAATTCAGAGCACAGCAGCATAACATTACAGGAAGCTGAACACTGGGCATACTTAATGAAGGTTTAGTAGCCCTAAAAGGGCAAAGGCAGATGTCTAAAAAGTGTGAATATTTCATTGCCTTGTAGATCCAAAAGGTTTTCCTAATACATTATAAATTACTGATTTGTAGCAACCATTTTCCCAGATGATCACAGCAAGTCAGGCATAGCAAGATTAGTCCTGAGTTAGTTGAGATTCAGAATGTTTTCCAGTGGATATTCACTGTAGAAAGGCTCCCACTCATGAATTGTAGAAACATTACTGAGGCTGAAAACTCATGAAACTGTTTTGGAAGTGCTTAACAACATCTGCAGCAGCTGTGGTGTGTAACTCCCCACAAACCTCTCCAGTGCAGGGTGTGTTAGCACTGAGACTTCGCAGGGTTGTGTTATCTGGGGTGTGGTGTTCAGTCATCACTCACACTGGGCTAAAATTTGGCCAGTTGTTTCAGACCCGATAAACTTGAAATTGATCTCTGCCTGCTTTGAAGAGATGGCAGATGTACATCATTTAATATAAGAGGTTTTTCCAGGAAAAAAGTCTTCAGAGAGGCCACAGTTCTACACATAATAATGTGATGAATTCTGGATTTGTTTATCCTATAAGTAGTTTAATAGGATATATAATAGCTTTAAAACCGTGTAAACTGCTTGTAGCAATTAACAGATGAGTACTTGAATCCAGGCTCCCTTTCTTAAAAGATCCTCATAAAAAACTTTTTGGTTAGAAGAAAAGTAAGTGGAATGTTTATCATATGATAATGACAAGTGAAAGACTCAATTTTGGCACTAGATGGGCTGGATACAGACTCTTTTAGGACAAAGTATGGATCACGATAGTAGAAGTAACTTATCAAAATTAGTATGAATTGACTCCAAAACAAGGAGCAGGAAGCTCAGAAGCCTGTGATATGACTGTCAGAGCAGTTATGGAAAACCCAAAGGATTGGCACCTTCTGCTTATAAAAAAGAGATGCATCATTTGTTTAAAACATAGGTGCAACATGGCCTTGTTTCTAAAAAAAGACATACAAACAAAGCCAAGGAAACAAAAAGTCAAAAGAAACTCAAACCCAAACCACCACACCTGAAAGGCCAGGCTGGAAGAACAGAAGCTGAAACTGTGCCTGTGTGAATGTGTGATTTTCTTTGTCCACATGCCATGGTCCTCTCTACTATAGATATCTCTACTGGATCATAACTACCCTTCTTAAAACTACATTGCCTTAGTTGAGCATCAGGGTACTTGGCAGAGAATTATATCTTTATAAAATCTGCTTCATCTGACAATGGAAAGTTTCGGTCCTTCATGTCTGGGAATTTGGTAAGCATCTCACAGAACACAATCCCATCCCAGACAGGATATCTCAAAGGTTAATTTAAAATAACATAACAGACCCCGTACTCTTCCAGTTCAGACTGTGTAGCTCCTTAGCTACCCTGCTGAATATCTTTAGAGAAAGTACAAATTTTATTTCAGAAAAAGCCATGTACCTACTAAAATTTGAGCTCTGTTAAGTGACACAGTTATGCTGCAGAGATATTCTTTTGTTTCATGACCCAGTCAGAGGCCCCCCTCCCCAGAAGATTCCTGTTTTATTATTTCAAATCTGTTTTCAATTATTGTCTTCCTCTTTGGAGAATATCCTTTTTGGCAGTGATTCAGCCTTCTTGGGAATTTTTTATATCTCATTAACTGGGAGCAGTTCCCAAGACATCAGATTTGCCATCATCTTTAAATCAAATAAGTCTAAAATCACTCATAACAAGGAACTCTGTGGGCCTCACTCTGCTGAAGAACTTCAGGAATGCTCAAAAGTTAGGATTATTTTTTTTTGCCAAACACAGATAGAGTTGTTGTTCCTCTGTACATGCAATATTGTTTGCGTGAGGCAGAAAATCCGGAAGAGGGTGTCTGTATCTGCTGAGTGATGAGTTATCTGAACTGGAGGTCTATCTTTGAATCCTCTTCAATATTCACAGCCCGAAGTGGCATATATATATATATATATATAAATATATATGTACGTATGTATGTATATCCACAGCTATTTTTATATATATATGTATAACGTAGCTGTTTGTTGCATGTTTGCACTCAAGATCAGAATAGTTGTTGTTTGATGCCAGTGTTACGTTTCAGATACATTTGGACATTCTTAATTTTCTTTTTCTTAAATTCCAGTCTTGAATGAAACTAATGGGATGGCTCAGAGGTTAAATAATTGCTAGAGAGAGTGAGAGATGAAGAGGACAGCCAGTAATGAAAATTAAAAAAAGAGAATGAGCATTAACTGTGTTTTTCTCTCTCAGTTCAATATTGGGTTTGTTGCTTCAAGTCAAACATCAGTTCTCCCTCATTAGCTTTTCTTCCTCGTGTAGGCATATTTTGTAGTGACTTTTCATTCTCCCTTTTATCAGAGACCTTTTTTTGTCTGGTAGCTCTAAATATGCTGTGCAAAAAACCCTAAATCACATTAGTCTCCCTATTTGGTGGATTTTGCCCCTAAGAAGCAGGAATCAACAACAGAGGCAGGATCTGAGTAAGAGAAGTTTTTTGCAACTGAACAGTGAAATGTATGGCTAAACTAACAGCACACTGAGCCCTCTTCTCTGGCCTTGTATTGTTGAAATTCCTGAATGGGAATTGTTAAATTAAAATTAAATGGTGTGGCTTTTCCTATAGAAGGGGTGGGTGGTAGAGTTGGTTTTCTGGTAGCTGTCAGGTACTTAAACCCATACACTTCATCCTCTCATATAAATACTTTTAAATAGTAAGCCTTTATAATCAATGTCAGACGTGAACCAAAAATATGTCGTTATTCATCTCAATAGACATAACGAAAGGTTGAATTTAGTAATATTATAGTCCTAAGTATAATGAGGTAGGAAATGGTTTTGATGACATTTAACAAGTCAGCTATAGAGTAAACAGATATGTTTTTCAAATCACAGCTCAGTTGATAGGGAATATTCTGTGAATCCTTGTGAAAAAGGATTTGAGGTTAACTTGTTTGGAAAGTCAGGTACAATTTTTAAAACCTTTTAGAATGCATTACTTCTCACTATTAATTATTTGTAGGATTAATTGTTTTTCAATTAAAAAGTCTGATGTGGACCTTGTGTGCTTAGTTTCTGATGAGAGGAAGCCAGTGCACTGATTGCTTTGGTCTCCTAAGGAAAAGAATTCACATTAATATTTGGGCCTTGATTTTTCCTGTCCCTATAGTCCTGAAATCTGATCAGCTTTGCCTATTATGGGTGTCAATGTATTTAAGAGAATGAATGACTCAGTGGATTTGGATTTGGGTAACAGGATCTAGGGTATTTAGCATCTTTATAAAGTAGTTCAAATTCAGCTCAAGCTCTCTGTGTTAGTGTAGCTTCTGGAGTCAGGCATCTGTGAATCAAGTTAATAGTCCCAGAAGTGGCTCTAGAAACCTCTCTCCATTAATGCCATATCAGCAGTATTGGGAAGAAGGCCAAAGAATTAAATGGCAGGTTGAAAAATCATTCATTGTCTAAATTCTTCTGTAACAATGGAGCAGTTGAGAAAACGTGCTGTTTGACAAAATGAGAAGGCAGCAGGTTTACACAAGTATCTCACTGCAGTGTGACATCCATTGCCTTGGACTCTTAGAGAGATGAAGATTTAAAAAGATGTTTGTCAAATCATGGAAAACAGATACATTCTGATGTAGCCCCTAGCCAGGAAGACTTTAAGCTACTGATTACTTGAATAGGAAGGTGTGAAGAGGAAGGGCTCTTCTGTATTGTCTTGTTTCTTACAGTCTTTTTTCCCACATAGTTGCTGCTGGCCTCTGCTGAGGACAGGACAGACCTCAGGGCTGAAGCAGTATGGCAAAGCTTACATTCTGATCACTATTGTCACATCATGAGGGCAATGTTGTAGCATAACAGGTGAACTGGAAGAAAAAGGACAATGGTCTGTTTGCAAATAGTGGTCTGTCACAAAGCAGTGCAATGCGTTTGTCCCTCATGTCCCTTTTTTGTTTTTCTTTAGGCAGGTGACAAGCATTATCATCCAAGCTGTGCACGATGCAGCAGGTGCAACCAAATGTTCACAGAAGGAGAAGAAATGTATCTGCAAGGTAAGGATGTCTCCATTCCAAAACAGGAAAATCAGACTTTGGAATTTTTCTACCACAGACCTCAGGAGTTTATAAACAATCTCCATGTAATATGGCCAAAGAGGAATAAAGTCATGTTGTCATACTTTTTCACTTGAAACCCTTTTGGTCTATTAGGTGGTCATAACTGTGGCTTTGCAGTGACTCTGCACCCCAGCTGAGGCAGACTGTGTTTGCTAAAGCTGTGTAGCAAAAATGAAACTTATTAGGCTGCCTCAGCATTTCACATGCCGTGGATGGCTCAGCACCCACACTGGTATAGGAGATACCAGAGGAAGTGAAGGGGTTTCCTCTGATTTCTTCTGGTCTGTTTCTGTGCTCTTCTGGACCACACTCCAAACTTTAAAAGGCAAAAGAAAAATTTCCAGAGGCTGCAGTGAGTTTGTTTTGAACCATGTAGGTCTCATTCCTCATGCACATTGACAGAGTATCTCCTCCGGTTCTTAATCATATTTGCCCTTCTATCTGGTCATGTCCCTTTTTTTATTCCTGTGTACTTTATTTTTGTCTTTCTACAGTCACTTCTTTTTTGAATGTTAATTTCCATCTCCTCTTTCTTGTTAACAGTCTCACACTCCCAGGTATTGCCAAGCTTGTTTTTTTCATGATCTTTTCACATAAAAATGAATTTGATCTTTTCCTTGATTGAAAAGTAGCCTTGATCTGAATTCCACCTACTCTTGGAGAATGTAGCCCATTAAGTATTAAGCTACAGTTATTATTATTACTTGCTGTAGTATTAATTAATGTTGGTAGAGGAATTTATGTAAACCAGAAATCAAAGTGAAAAAGGGAGATACATGCTTGGGTTTTGTATACTGCACTTATGTTAGAAAACTTGTTTGCTCTACCTGAAAAGGACTGTAGAAAAATAGTGAAAAAATTATGAGTGTGTGAATGCAGCCATCTCTTGAAATCCTGAGGAGAGATTCCTTCTGGAGGAGTTCCAAAATAAGATAATATTGTTAAGGAATTCCTTTGAAGCTAACTTGTTTTATTTTGTAGTTTGCCCTCCCTTGTAGTCCGTCTCTCTCATCTCTCACTGACCTTTTACCTTAGTCATCTTATTCCAGCTGTGCACAGAACTGGATGTCAAGTTGTGTAGCAGCTCTGCATTGCAGGAGCAAGGAGAGGCTGCAAGAGGGCTGGGTAGGAAGTACTGCTTTCTAATGGCAAATTGAAAAGACTAATTTGAAAGCAGCAGTTACAGCATCTGGCAACCGGTAATCTTCTTAATTTCCTTACATCATGGTGTGATAAAGTACAGGCAGAGTTTGAGGTGAGCATCAGTTCATCCTTTGCTGTTATTGATAACAACTGTTTGCGACTGATGCCATTTGTCCGAATGTAGCAGAGAATGGGAGTTCAGGTTGATTGGGCAGGCTCTGGGGTAAGTTTCTACAGGTCAAACCAAGACAGAAGGCATTGCTTCTACTTAAACTAGGCTAGACTTTGTCCTGTCCAAGTTTAGGTGCTAGGGGAGAGGAGAGAAACCTGGCTGCCTCATCTGCTGTTTTTCTCTTTTTAGCTGTATCTCTCTCTCTGTGATTGTGAATCAGTGTTCTTTGTGGTCACTCTGTCTCAGGGGAGGAGCAGCCCAAATTGCTTTATTGTTCACAAGCTGTTTTCTGACTAAATAGTGTTATCTCTGAGTGTGCTCCAGACTGTCCTGCCAAGGCTTTCCTTGCTGAATTGAGCGTACTTTTAAGTGTGAGGACCCAAAAGCCTTTCCTGTGCAGAGCTCTCAGCTGAAATGTATATCTTGACTCCATCCAAATAATTTACTCTAGGGTGCAGAATAACAGCATTCCAAGCATTTCTCTGAATTAAAAATAACAATGCCACAACAGTGAAGCTATAACTAAAATCACATTCTTGATAAAATACATAAAAGTACGCAGCTTCCATCTCACTTCTAATTGTCCTTTCCCCAGGACATGAAAGCACTGTTGCTGGTATTTGCTTTGTAGAATAGAGGAGCCTGGCAGGATTGTGGTAGAAACTTCTATTAGAAATGTGTGGGAAACATGCAAAAGGAGAACATGGAAAACCAAGCTGTCTATCTTGGGGCTTTCTATGTTAAGGATAGTTTGAACAAGTCAGAAGCACTCTGACTTGGCACTTCTCCAACACACAAAAAATGAGAAAGAAGCAGCACCAGAAACTTTCTCTTTCCCGTTGACTACCTGGTAATACATTATTATATTATTATATGGACTGCCCAGAAGGCTGTTGCTGAGCTTAGGATGTTGCCCAGTATTTAGAGGGATGCTGATGTTGAAATAATGGTACATGCAAAGTAAAAAGCTGAATAAATGAACATGCTATAAATAACAATAAATGAACAAGTTGGTCTTTGCCAAGTGAGCAAACAAACATATATTAAGAATGGGAATAAGTACAATTTGCTGAACTATTTCTGGTAGAAAAAAAAGAGGAGCGATGCAGCTTGAGAATCTGCACCATTCCAAGCATTTCAAAATAGATTGGCATGTTTGGATGAATAGATCATGAAAAATACTTACATTTAGTTTCCTAACCTGCTCTATCTGATTTGAGTTTTTAAATTTCACATCTTCCAAATCTCTTATCATTTTGTGGAAGAAAACTCACAACCATTAGCTAAATTTCACCATGAAAATGACATCCAGACTTGCATTTCTTGTTCACTTTCAGCAGCTGCAGCATTCTCCTGGGGTGTCCCTGTAATTGGGCCAGTTCGTGATAAATACTGCCCAAAATGCAGTGACAGCTTTTTCTTTGATACTGGGGATAGTTTAATAGGAAAGAATCATAGAATCATTAAAATTGGAAAGCCCTCTAAGATCATCAACTCCAACTCTTAACGTAACAGTGAGGCACAGAGGAATAGGGATCATTTTTCTCAGTGCCACACAGGAAAGAAGCTCAAAGCTGGATTTGAGAGTTGAACCTAAACCTTCTGAATCTTAGCTCATCCTTGAGCAATAAGTGTCATGTTCAGTAAAGTGTTACTCAGATCACTTCTTATAACATGATACGGACTTACAACATGAACTCTCTTCCTCCTGAGTGGACAGGGCACGCCTGTCTCCTGATCTGGCAGGCGCTGTGGGGCCCTGGCTCTGAGGCTGCTGTTTGTTTACAGAGAAGGCTGTTGGTACGCTTCTCCCTGTTGACTGATGGTTTCCCCCTGCCAAACGCACAGTTTCTTCTTCCTCGGCTTGGACTCAAAGCCAAACATCTCAGCCCTTGATCCAGAGTCACAGCGTTCTCTCCTGTCTCCTGATGATGATTATGTTGTGTAGTGCTGGGAAATGAAATGACTCCCGCTGGTCTTTACTTCTGTACCACGCCATGTAAGGGTTCATTAGAACAAAATTTCCAGGGGCCCTGACCCATACCTCCCCTGGGCTCTGAGGGTGGGGTTTCCTCTGGCTGCACTTGAGCTAATAGTCACCAGCAGGAGACCTGGACTGCTCTGTTTGGTTTGTCTGTGGACAGAGTGAAGAGGTGATGTTCCTCCCTGCAGATAGTTCAAGGCTCTGTGTTGGCTTTGTGGTGACTGGAGTGAAGTATGAATTTGACTGCAGATGCAGTCAGTGTTAAAAACCAGCATTAGCTTTTGCTCCGTTTCAACTTGGCTGATACCTACCAGCAGCTTCCCAGCAGTGACCACATTTTATACTCTGTTCCAAAGGAGAACTGAAATGGGATGAAAATGCTCCTTGCCCCTGACATTGCTCTGCCCTCGGGAACAGCCGTATATTTCCATTTTTACAGCATGAAAGAATCCCATATTTTGGGAAACAAACGGCAGAGGCCCTGACTTTTTTAGTAGGATGTATAGCTGGAAATACCAGAGCCACACGTGCCACTGACCTTGCAGAGCAAGGGAGTAGGAGTGATGTCTGTGCCAATGGCATATGCAGTGTGCTGGAATCTGGGGAGAGGCTCTTTCACATGCTGCTTTGTACCACCTGCCTTACTGGCCTCAACAGCCCTGTAGACAGCCCTGACTCTGCTGTGTTGTGAATTTTCTAATTTTGCTTTTCATTTTGCATAAGTGCAGGGAAGAAGTAATCTGAGTGATACTTTACAGTAACTGAATATGACACCGACTGCTCATGGACTTAGAGTCAGAATTTCCTTTTTACATGTGGTGTAGGACATTAGGGGAGAACAGATCAAGTAACCATGGCCCAGTTCCTTTGCTCTTAGTCTCCATCCTGCCAAAGGAACTCTCTGTCTTTCTGTTCCTCCAGCTGGTGCTCGCTGACTCTCTTGCTACTTGAGACTGCTTGAGTTTTAATTAAGAATGTGTGCAAAGTGCTTTGGCAGCCCCAGGACAAGGCCGCTGTAGATATGCCAGGGATTTGAATATCTTTTAGTTTCACTTGTATTTCTCAAAAACTAGACTTTAATGTGAATTACTCGCATAGTTCATACAGATTCACCACCTGATGCCATGAAGTGATTTGCTTTCATAACTGACTTATCATAACCAGAAGTCATCTGCTTTGCTCTGAATAAAGATGGGTTTCTTTCCTCCCTCAGGTTCCACTGTCTGGCATCCCGACTGTAAGCAATCCACTAAGACAGAAGATAAGCTCCGGGTAAGCTGAATTCATGGCAATGACACACCATACATTTTGCACACACGATAATTGAATGTTGTTTTTAAAAGAGTGACTTTTTCCATGTTTTTTTCACATAGCTGTCACAACTCTGGCAGAATATACAGTGGAGGCACTTCAGAGGTATTGCTCTGATTTTTAGGCTTACCACCTTCACATACCTGTCTCAGTGCACTGCCTTAAAGATAGTGTCATTTACTGACATACAGACGTGGCAAAGTATCTAAGACACTTCATTTCATATCTCAGTTGTTGTGAGAGAGACTCTTAAGGAGAAGATATGAACAGGGCAAATGCTACCATATATTTTAGTGGGTTTGCACATCTGTGTAATTGCTTTATAGTTATCCCCTGTTCTGAGTGGTTATTTGTAGCATTTAGACAAGATGAACTCTTCTTCCTTTGCCATACAAGTAAACCTCAAGCTGAAGTGATCCTAATTTGAATGCCAAGAAGAGCCACAGTTACCCTTGGAGTCACTTCAGCATATCCAGACAAACTTTCTGGATCAAATCCTGACAATAATGCTGCACTGATGAATGCTAGAGCCTGGCTTTTTGTGTGCACCAGGCAATTCTAAGCCCTTATTCACTAATTCATCTTCTGGACAATTTACTCTTTTTGATATCTCAGTTGGTCCCTTGAATTTTGCTAATTTGTCAGGATGTGAGAATTAGAGACTCCATGTGAATAAAATGTCTTTCAGACAGGGAAACTAAGAGGTACTGGTGTGGAGATACCTACAGTGTCCTGTGGGTTGTATTCTCTGTGGGTTTCATTCATTTCTTTAGCATTTATTCCAGTACACTGGTCTGTAGAACATTCCCCGCAGAGAATTTATTATGATTGTAGGTAATGTGCAGGTAAATTCTTCTTGTGCAGAGTCCATATTATTGTGGGCAAAAGTATAATTGACCCTTCATGGGTATGTTGTCTAGAATGGCCTAACATCAATGCAGGTGCCATCCAGCATTCACACATTGTTCTGTGCTGACTTTTCATAAGAAAATGGAAAATTATGCCAGACTGGATTTTCTTCCTCATTTAACAATTTGAATGTAAATTTGACAGTGTTTTGGCCATGCTTAAGTGTGAGAACACTTGTGCTTTGTGGTAAATGGTTGGGGTACAATACCTTCCTTTCACTCGGACCCAGGAGTCTTATCAAAGCACTCCTGACCACACTGCAGCCCTTGCAAACCTTCTCCAGCTGGACCTTACAAATCAGTTGGTTTACTTCCATTCCCCATGGAAGTGGCCATAGTCCTCCTCAAGTATTTTCCTTTTTTCTGTCACATATTCTAACACATCAGTATTCTTCCCTCTCAGCTAATTTTAATTGAAGTGAATGAAGTAAATTAATTAATTTACCTGCAAGGCTTTTTTTAAGTGAGTTCTTGCAGGAAGATAAAGTGAAGCGGAAGAAGGTGTATTGAGGGAACATCTGAGAAATGTTACAGTACAGCTATCCTAGGTTTCCTTGTTCCTGAGTGAGAGATTCTATGCAGAGGTTTAATATGTCTTTAAAAGGCATTGACAAATGCATCATACTGAAGCTGGCTGAGAGATGGAGCATTTTTAGCTTCAACACTACATCACAGGTTGTCTACTCTGGTGCAAAGTCAGATACTTTAAAATTAGTTGGAATTCACTTTGATGACTTTGACACATGCTTCATTCTATTGACCCAAATGAAGGAAGTAGCAAACAGGTAGGTACAGAAACAAACAAAACTGGGGGAACTATGTGCTATTTGAGCATGTCAGCACTAAATTAGGAATTGTATTTTAATTGAATTTCAGTTTCTTATGACATACATTTAGACCTAATGTGAGAATTGGAACCTGTTTTTTGAGTTGACAAATAGCCACTTTCAGGGTTAGGCCTAGATTTTCTGGTGGTTCTGCAAAAAGCCAGTGCCATTGCCTATTTGCTTGCTGGGTTTCCTTTCCCTATGGAACAAAACAAAACAAACCAAAAAGCCCTTTTATCACTGAAGTAACTTCAGAAGTTTTCAGCAAGTTCTGTTTTCTTTTAGTGACTGAATTGTGATCTAAACTAATCATCATTCTAGCTGGTCAAGATCTGAAAGGGAGTTCATTAAAGCAGAGGTTGCTTTAGATCTTCCCCCCATGGATACTTGTGGAATATTACAAAGCCAAAACAAACAGAAAACAGAACAACCATAATGTATATCGTTTAGGTGTTTATTTAAAACTGTCTGGCTGTTCATGATTCTGCAGTGATCAGTAAGTAACACGGATACTATAACGCAAGTAGATATTAGTAACTTGATTGAAAAAAGAGCTTAACCACTGAACTGGGGAAACTGCTTTCCTTTTCACTCATTTTTCCCTTTTGTGTTTCATGACAGCATTCCTCATCTGAGTTCTTTTATCCAAAGAGTCTGGTTCTGCGCAGGCCACGCTCTGCAGAGGTTTGCTGTTGTGTTTTCATAGTGTTGATAATGATCTTCTTTACTGAGAAGATTCTTCATTATTGTCATTTGCTGCACTTGCTACTAGTCCTGCCACACAGCTTTCCTGCTATCACTTGCCACCATGGGCACTGACGCTGTATTTTGCATCACTTGTTTCAGTGTTGCTTGTTAATGCTCACATTTTTTGTTGAATGAAATGCTTAAAATTAACTTATTTTTTTTAGGTTCAGATGAGCTTTTGGGGGCTGTAGTATTGGTCTTCCAGTATTCCAGAAAGTTTTTTCTCATGAAACAAAAAATCAGAGTGCAAATATGAAGCAAATGAAAATGGTGAAAAGCATCTGACTTTAAAGCGATGGTTAAAAAGAAATTGTTTTCCATGAACAATTACTTATGTTTTTAGGAAAAAAAAATCCCATTAGTTAAATCAGTTCCTTTTTTATATGTATCGACCAAACACACATGAATACTTTGTTGAGAAAATATTTACAAAATTCCAGGTTTGGGCATATTCCATGTGCTGCCTGAGAGCATTTGCCTCTCTCTAATCTGGCGCACATCTCAGTTGCAAGGTCTTCCCTGTCCTCTTGATTCTGGAATAGCTTTCTACTTTCAGACTTTGTTGTGTTTGCTTTGCACTTACAGACACCACCCACTTCCATTTCTTCTCCTTCAGGGCAGTGCTTATTTATTAGGTGTGTCTGCTGTAGGGGATGTGTGGCTGTGCTGCATGCAGGTGTGCCTGAGGTAGTTTTCACCTGGTGATGAAGTCAGAATGCTCTGGTATGGACTTAGCACAGGCTGGCAGTGGGCAGACAGGCTGAGAGAGTCCATGCCACTGGATTTCCATTGTGTCAGTTCATGTGGCCTTCACATCTCTAATTGCAAAGTAGATGTGGTCACATGTCAGCCAGGGCAGGATGCGTGTGATAGATCCAGTCTGCAGGATGGTCTTAGGTGGTTGGATCCAATACTGTGATTAAATGGGGGTTAATGCAAGCCCTGTACTCTCTGTCCTGCCCAGTAGTTTAGTCGCTTAACTACTCTTGAATATTACTCTCTGCTAGCTACAGATCTGTGTATCAAGAAAATACAGCCTGTGTTATCCGTGCTCTTAAGAGAGCAACGTCTCTTCAGTCCTAGGCTTTATGGAATTGAATGTTGGAGTCTAAGAACAGCAAACTGTGGGACCATTTCACTCATCTTTTAGGCTAGTGTAGTGGCTTTTGCATTCAGCTTAGCATGCACGAGCCTGAGTTTCCAGTGCTGAAATCCAGGAACCTTAGGATTAAGAAACCAAATCCTATCCAATGTATTAGAAAAATATGCAAGGCAAAATAGGGGCAGCCCACGTCAAAATAAAGGAATGTTCTCTTCCTTGCTTTGTAGACTGTGTTGGATACAAATAGCTTAGGGTCAGATGAATATCCTCTTGTGTAAATTTGGGCAGTACTAAATTCTGTTTAGATTTATGTGTGGATTCTACAAAGTGTAACTCAAGGGAGAATTTGGCCTCAAGGGTTCTGCAGAGTAGACACAAAGATAGTATCATTGCTGTTACTATAAAGGTGGGCCAAAGGTTTGAATCTACACGAAGATTGTAGTTTGAAAATGGTAGGGTGAAAGCCTGTGAATTTCCTGAGAAGCTTGTGTTGAATTCATTATGTTCTGGACTTCCCACTTTATTTTCTTGTTCTTTCCTGTCTTGTTCTTAACTGACTCTTGATGAAGGCTAAGTTTGCATGAGTAGTCTTGTAAAAGTTTGTTTGGTACCAACATACCTGCAGTGATTACGTGCTGAAAATTCATTCTCCTCTCTGGTGTTAGTGCCTAAAAAGGAAAGAAAAATTAGTTGTAACATATTAATATCTGTGTTTGTGTGAGTTTGAACTAAACCCATTCACTGGTTTTGTCTTGATGCATATATAGTGCAGAGAAATAAGAAATGCACGCATTTGAAGGATACACCCTTGTAAGGAGGAGGGTACAGTTAAATAGCAGACAGGCGCAGTGAATGCTCTGACACTGAGGGGCTTTCTTGGTCTTGTACACAGCCACTGGAAATTACTGAAATCTGTAGGAAGCCTATGTTTTGTGAACTCTGGTTCCAAGTCCTAAATAACTACAAAACCTTGCAATTGATGAAGCAGGTAGTCAGAGTAACAAGTGTTGTACTGAGAAATCCCAAATCCCTTGGTGTTGCAAAGTCGTGTCGGCCAAATAGAAGATATTCCATCCTAAACTTCTAATAGCTTATTTACAAACATGCTTCACTTAAAGTAGCTTCTGAGGTTTAGAGAATTTGCTGAAGCTATAATGTTAAGTGTTATTAAGTGAAAACATATTCATTCTTCTGCAGCTATTATCACCGCCTTGCATAATGAACTCTATCAAAAAATTAAGGCAGGTACTGTAAATGGGGACGATGCCTTTGTTAAGCAGTAGTGCATCCACTTGACCAGATGTTCTTGGGATCAGTTTTGATCTGGTTGCCTGCACCTGTAAGTTTTTATAGAGCATGATGCTGAACATCTGTACTTCAGAATGCCAGAGCCACCACATTGTAGCAGCATTTGGATGATGTGAATGGCTCTAGGCTCGATTCTTTATTTTTCTTTTTTTTTTTTTAGAAGTTATTTACATGGTGCACCATGCATGATGACATGACAAACAGAGGTAAATCCAGATGAACATCTTAAGCTTTGCAGTCCAATATTAAAATATCAAGTTTATCAATTTGGGGCATATGCATGGGTGATATGATAATTGAGCACTCAATTCACAGTGAGCGTAAGAGGATGAGCATGACAGTTGGTATTACCTCTGCCAGTCTGCAAATGGAACTGGTAAAGAACTTCTACATTGAAGTCAAATGCATGAAACGAAGAACAAAAACAAAAATAAGAACTCTATGATAAAGTGGGAAATATTGAGTAGTCTTGTAGATACTTTAGATGCTTTGTGATCTGTTTTTTTCCTTTGGCTCCTTTAATGACATGCATGACTTTTTGTTGACTGAATTTCTATTGTTTTTTTTCATATACTTCATAGAGTTTCTGTATTTGGTACAGACATCCCATACTGATATATTTACTACTGTTACATCCGTTTGCGTGGAAGATGAAAGAAAAAAAGTGATGACTCTTCTACTGTCAGAAAAAGTGGAGAAAGGCCATGTACCACAAGAAAAGAAAAATTAAAGTTTAGTTCTTAATAGAATTTTTCTTGAAATTTCTCTGCACAAAGATGGCATTATGAAAAGCTCTACTTTGTTTCCTTCAAGAAAAAGAACAATGATACAAAAAATGTTCCAGATCTGTTTATAGAAGGAGTAAGGCAGCTTAACTTGTTTGGTTGCTGGGAGTGTAGAACAAGTGAAGGCTACTGTGATGGAAGTAAATACCTCTAAATTATTGTGTTCATATTAAAGATTGTTTCCTTCTTCTTTACCTGTTTTTTTCCACTAATGTGTGCAAGACAAGCTCACATGTTATCTCCACATCTCCAATGTTAAAGGTTACATAAGGGCTAGCCACTATTCCTGTTATTTACCTGTGCTCTGATCAGCTCCCCTCTACAGTGGAACTTACACCCTACTGCAGTTACATCAACACAGAACTTGACCTCTAGCGTGTCTCTTGCCAGCTGTTTAATGTAAAAAGTCACAGTGGTGTTACACAGGGTCAGGGATTCTCAAATGCTGATGAAAATGTAATGTTCAATTTAATAAAAGCCATACCCGGTCACAGATTTTCAGTCAGGGGCTATTACAGGTCTCTTAGGAGGGGAGCCAACCATAGCAACTAAAATTATGCCAGAGGAACAGCTTTTATCAAGGAATCTTTAGTGTATGTTTGTTAAGGCAAGCAGCATAAATGTTTTTAAGTGCAATGCAGTTGTCTTTAGGGGAAAGTGCAAAAGCTGTGAAGGATTCCCATTCCATATGGGAAGCAGCAGAGTAGGAAACAGCCATCTGTGATGGAAACAGCCTGTGTAATTCAAAACAAGAAACAGGGCAAAGTGAGGCAGGAGGGGTGAGTGTAGATATAGAAGTCCTTTTTCATGCACTGTCTTTGAGGGTATGTTATAAATGTAAGCAAGATAAAGGACTGGGAGCTAAGAGAGGAACCTCAGAGTTCCAGGTCTGCTTGGATTCAGCTCCTCAGGAAAGGAGCAGCGTGTGCTCAGGCAGTGGATGGCAGGATGGCATCCTGCCCAGGCTGTGTGGAGCTTTGCAGAAGATGGAAGGTAAAATTGATGTACACAGAAAGAATTACATAAAATAGAAAACTGGTTTAAAGGGTGTCATATCTGGCTCATGGCCTTATTAATGGAATGGTAATGAGGAACTTGGAGCAGAAACACAGTGAGGAAATGAGGAACAGGTGCGACAACATGCAGGTCCATCTGACAACTGCTCCTATACTCCAGGGTTAAGAGCACCTAAGAAAGCTGTTAACAGGATATGGCTGACACTATCTTCTTAAGATGTCTTAACTTTTTTTAATAAATTCACTGAAGTGATAAATGCAAGTGAATTTTCCTTAAATGAAAAGATTTTTAGCAGTGACACTGAGGTGAGACTAAGGAGGTGGGCTGAGGGCTGAGAATTTCTCGTTTTTTGAAGCAATTACAAAAGATCCAAAGGGCCTGCCAAATGGGAAGAAGCCATAACTGCCTCTAAGACTTGTTTTCCTACAGCATGGAGAATTGAGCAGACAAAACTCTTAAAGTATGTCTGCCAAAAGCCAAAGGTAACAGAGACACCCCTAACAGTACCTCAAGTACTTAATACTGTTCCCTCTGTTGTAATGAAAACAATTGTTTTCCATAGCAACTGCAGCAAAATGCTACATGTGTCTCCACTCAGACAGAGCGAAATGGAAGAATGGAAGGGGGAGTAAAGTGTTTCCCAACACCAGCCAGATTTTCCAGCTTAATTCTTGTAACATTTCCATGAAACAAGTGGTTGTTGTTGGATTTTTTTGTTTGATTGCATCATGGGAGGAGCTTAAGGGCAGCTGAAAAATTTCTGTTCCCTTTTGAGATGTAGGAATTTGCAGCTACAGAGAGAAAAGAAACATGTAAAGGTCCATCTGAGAAAGTGTTCTCAGATGTGCTCTGGAGAGTATTTGTGACTTTATCAGTCCACAGCCACATCTGCTTTCTGTTTGATCTTAATCTTCACGGGTTTTGGTGGCACATACTCAAAGCCTTTTATTCCTCTGGTGCTCCCTGAGTGTGGTGATTTCATTTCCACAAATGAAGTCAGAGAAAGCCTGCTGTCTGATCCACAATCAGTCTTCAACATTTCATTTACGGATGGTTCCAATAGATTTCCTGGCTATGAAATTAAAAGTAGAAAGTCTCTGAGGTCAATTGAAAAATCCTTTCAGGAAATGTATGCTTAGAGATAAGAAAGATCCGGTAGCCTTTTTGTGTTCACTCCGGTATTTCCTATATAAAATCAGTGAGCCAGGCTGTCAAGCCTTGTTTCTCTTCAGTGTGTGCCTGGAGGTCCCTTAGTTCAATGTCACAAGCTGATGACATAAGGACTGTTTACCAGGGTTTAATTTCAAGTGACTTTGAAGTATCCCAGTGCACTGGTGTCATCAGAGTCATCTGCTGACGCACTGCTTTTTGATGGGATTTGATTCTTTGCAGCCACTTAGGGAGCGAAAATTGTTTATGGTTTCTCAGTTGCAAGTGGGATATGGTTGACTACCTTTGTGTGTCTGCTGTGTGCCAAGTTTAGGAGTAATTGCCACAATAGCCAGAGTGACTTTTGATCAAATAGATGTTTTTCAAATTTATCAGGCTTTCAGGATCCCCTCATCTTGGTGATAAGTTTTCTCCTCTCACAGAACTTCCCCCAGGGCATCAGTGTCTGTTTAGATCTGACAAAGTGTTGGAAAATCTACTAAACATAATAGCACTCGCTCTGTAGGGGTGGGACTGTTCTCATGAATTTCAGATGTTGTCATTAAACATCATGACTTTTGCAGTATGAGGAATCATGGAATTTCAACCAGCAGTTTGACTTCCCTACTGCATCCTGATGGTGCTGCAGATATAGGGAACAGTGCCAAGCAAAGGATTTCAGGTCCTTCTACTTAGAAGGACTGCATTCAGTTCTGTATTCATAATGGAAATCCATTGATTGAACACCTGGAAAGTGATAATGTGTGTGCTGTGCTCCTCACAACAATTTTGTCTGCTGAACTGCTGATACCTCTAGTGGTTTGTGAACTAACGTTTTGCTAAAATGACCAGCAGGACTATCCTGGATGGTACTTTGGCTCCTGCAGTGTCTCTGGCAGGTGTTGTTTGATTTTGTTCTTTATTATTGTCAGTCTAGTCTTTTACATTGTTTGATTTAGAAAACCTCTTTCCCCTCTCACAGCACTCCTTCCCCTACCAAAAAAAAAAAAAAAAAGCCCACTTGCCTCACAAGATTGTGAAATTTGCCAGAATGCTTGCATTTGTGTTGACATTTTTTCCTAAATTCAGTTAATTTCAAGATGTGTGCAGATTTCTTAATTTAAACTCAAAATTACCAATGTTGATGGCTTCAGGTTGCTTTCAAAAGTTACTTTTTGTTTTTCAGCCTACAAGAACGTCATCAGAAAGCATTTATTCCAGACCAGGTTCCAGTATACCTGGCTCTCCAGGCCACACTATCTATGTAAGTATTCCTTCTGAGGAATAGGCTGCTCGCCCATGAAATACTCACACTGAAATGAATCACTGTTACACTGATGCCAGTGCCTTTATTCTAGTGGTAAAATCATTATTTCTCCATGTAGCTTTTATAATTGTAGGACTTCGAGGGCAGAGTAGGCCTTTTCCAGGTCACATTTCCCTTGGAAAGATACAGTAAATCTCTTGAAGTCACTTCATGATGTGAAGGGGGACAGAAGGCAGATGGGTCATTTGGCTTTGTAAGGGTTATGTGAGGAGATCTGTGCACTTTGATACACAGTTTTTGAGAGATCTGCTGTCTGCACTTGCAGGATGTCGGGAGGAGGGTCAGCTACACTGAAAGAAGCCTGATTGATCCAATACCTTCTGTTTCAGAAGTCGGATGTTTTGGTTGTGAAAAGAAGGGTGTTTTGAATTTAAGATCAAAATTGTAACTAATCATAATGCTGAATCACTGATTTTATAGATAACCTTGAAACTATATGGGTGAAAATGTAATGTAAGACACAGAAACGTATCAGTGGCATGTATAATAATGCAGAAAAATCACCAAAATTACAAATCTCAAGTCCTGAGTTTGAGTTCAACTCTGGTTCTTCTGTGCATTTCAACAACCACAAAAATTAGCTGATGTGTGAAAGGTGTTCACACTGCAGGTATCAAAACACAGAGCATGTCCTGGAGAACTGCCATTCTGCTGGTAATATCAACTTCATAAACTGTAGCGTTTATGAAATTGAACTGCTGCTCAAAATCAGTCTGTAGGGCAACATGGTGGCTTAGACCGGGGTCTGCAAAAAATATCTGTAGTTGTTTATTTTGGATTAAGAATATCCAGACATATTTGTGTCTCATTAACAGACTGTGGTAGAAATACTACAGAAATAACATATGTTAATTTACCTACATATTTTATGGTTACATTTGTTTAAGGTGTTGGTTTATATCTGGTAAGTAAAAGCTAAACAGATTTGAGGCTATTTTTTAGACAGTGAATTTCCCAGCTATTTCAAACCTTGTTTCTCTAAGAAAAACTGTTTCTAGTTTATGGCACTGCTTAAGAACCACAAAGACCAGTGGTTGTTAGAGAACTTGGAAAGGCAAATGCATGTCAATCTGAAAATTCTAGGCTCTAGTACTCAGAAAGAACAGAATTGAGTGAGTTTTGTTATGCAGCCCACTATGAATAAATAAAATATCTAGTAGAAGTGTTGAAAAACAATTTGAGTATCCTTCTTTTGTAAGGTAGGTAAAAATGTATGATGATATTTTTTAGAAATCTTTTTATAGGGAAAGATATTAGCTCTCTAAACTAAATATGAGGCCTCTTTCTAGCTCCTTCTAGTGTATGTATCTTACTTTGGAACTGATTTCCTACTTCCATTTTTTAACTAGTCAAGAGTTCCTTGCAGTCTTAGTGCAAAAAATAGTTGATGCCAGAACCATGCAGTTGGTCAGCAGTGGATGTCTTAGTCAGAAGCTTGGGTATAGGATGAGTGATGAGTGCAATTTAATAATTTCATTTGGGATTTTGGATACCCAGTCCTCACAGTCCTCCTTGTCTCTTTATTTCCTTTTAATAAGTTCTGTTTCCTCTTGTGTGCACAGCTATAAGTTGAATACCTGTCTGTGGTCTTCAGCATGGAATCCCCTTGTAATCTCTGTAATCTGCAAACTAAATCGATGTTATCACCATTTTACATGTGGGAAAACAAGAGCAGAAAGGTGACAATACTTGCCTGAGGCCAAAAAATTAATCATTTGCAGAGCTGAAGTTTTCAGCTCACTACTGGGGATAAGAAACTTTTGTATATAGAACTATATATGCCATGTTCTTTCTTCCCTAAACCAAGAAAACAGTGTGAACTGTTGCAGAGGAGGCTTGCTGGAGAAGAACAAGAAGCATTCACTTTGCATGTAGAGCGCCAAAAAGAGTTTTCCATAGAAACAGTGTGACAACAAATACACAAAATCATAAATTGTGTAAAACAGAAATTGCCAGTGCATTTGTGTAAGTTAATTTATCTTCTGTCTTTGACCTTCAGGCAAAAGTAGACAATGAAATCCTTGATTACAAGGATTTAGCAGCCATTCCCAAAGTCAAGGCTATTTATGACATTGAACGTCCAGACCTAATTACTTATGAGCCATTCTACACTTCCGCCTACGAGGACAGACAGGAGAGACAGAGTCTTGGAGAGGTAATGAACCAACAAGCAACTCATTCCGCTGTGTGCTTTATATACAGAGCCTGCTTCGCTTCTAATTGACACTCCTAGATGCTGTTGCTGCTGCTGTTCACAGTGCTTTTTGTCTGTTTTGTCTGGGGTTAATGGGAACACTCATGATGATGCCTCGTGTGTGAAACTGCACAATTGGACACCAAATCAACACCAGCCACTGGCAGAGGAATGGCGGGGGGAGGCTTGCAGGCTGTCTCTGTGTGAATCCTCATAACTCTCATGGATATCCTAGTCTTTGGGTACAGCAAAGTCCAAAACATGGGGCAAAAGCCTCACGTTGTGCTGGGGAGCACTGATATTCACAACATAACGTGAGGAATACCATGATATTCTATGGCAGAAGCAGGACTTAAGAGCAGCAGGATACTTTATCTCACACATACTGAAGAGAAATATATTGCCGGAGCACTTTGCCAGGCATTCTGGATAAAATCTGAACTGGGTCAGGATGAAGTGCTCTTCCACCTGGGAAAGCGGGTTAGTTGTGTTATAGAAATACCTGCCTCACATTTTAAACTGCTGATATTTAGTAAGGATTCCTGTATCATGCAATGATAAGAAAAAGTATCTCTATTTTCTTAAATTTGTATTTAAAAGTATCTTTCAGACTGTAGGGTCGCCAGTTTTCTCAGGTGAATTTCCATAGCTGCAGTTACTATTTACATGATTCCAGTGCAGACTCTGAAGCAGGTTTTGTCATGTAATACCATCTTTCTGTAAATCAGACTTCCTGAATGCAAATCTAAGTGGACATGGAAATGGATTTACCTCCTTGCAGTCTCAATGACTTTACTGATTGTAACTGAATTGAGTATGAATTTGAGCTGAGGAGAAAAGAATTACAGTAAATCATTCAAGCACCAGTGGTCTGTAGATGCCCAGATCAGTGTGACTGATAATCTGCTTTCTTAGCAGTGTTCTGCTCACCAGCAGGTCAGAGCTCCCTCAGTTTTTCTCCTTTGTCCTTTAATGTTTTATAGGGTTAGCTTCTTAAATAATAACATGAGTTGAAAATTCAGGAGACTATTCAGCTCAGGAATAAAATAAAGAGATTAATGGGTCAGAACATTACAGAATTTCCCCCCTCCAATTTATGTTGGTAGTGTATCCAGCTGGCACCTGATTCAAAACCACTGAGTGGTCACCATTGGTGACCTCTGACCAATTCCAACAGGCCTGACCCATTCCACAAAACCCACTACAAACACAAGTCTCTTGTTAGTTACAGAGGAAGAACTAATTTCACCAGAGAAGGTGAACTATTTGTTCATCCTTAAAGGGAAGCTCCTTACTGACAAAGCAGTATGTTGGAAGCTGATAAAGCAGTATGGTGCAAGTTGCCTGCTTTTATGCTTGTTCTGGGAATAAGCAAAAGCCTTTGGGGTTTCCTTGTATCATATTTTCACCAGCATTAAATTCAGTTAATTTCTAGTGAGTACAGAAATTTGTTCTGGAAACAGAAGAACTGGGTTTTTCAGACAATGCTACTGCTGACTTCTGTCACCTTGGGCAAGTTATCTCACCTCTTTGTATCTGTTTCTCCTCCCTTCCCTTGCCCTAATGAGAACACAAGCCCATTGGGGTGGAGTGGTCCCTTACCTTGTGTTTGTGTTGTGATAGTCGAGTGACAACAGTCTTGGTATATCTACCTCAGTCACCATTATCTTTAAAAAGCAAAGGAGTTGACATGTTTAGTCATGGCAGGGATTTGCAGACTGAGTGATTTAACCTGCATTCTCTTTGCAAAGGGGGGGTGTGTGGTGGTGTTAAATAAAAGGGGACCCTGAGTTTATTCTACACTAGAAATGCCCCTCACCATGATTTAAAAAAAAAAAAAAATCACCAGTCTCAGCTAAGAAAGATTTCTGTGTGTACAAGGGAAATGTGCAAGAGGCACCAAAGTTGATCCAGAGATGGAGACAAACCTTAATTATAAGGAATGAGCTACAAAACAATGACATACTTTAGCCACAGAAAGTGCGAAAAAACAGCATGAGACTGTCATCCTCACTGCAATGGCAGGGAAATGCTCTGCCAGGTTTCCCACTCGTGGTCCCTTTTTCAGGAGAATCCCGATGTTTGTGGAGCTCGGAAGGCAGCGCTCTCCCACAGCTCCCCCTCGCGGGTGAGCTCCGAGCGTGCACGAGATTAAAAGATACGAATGAAATTTGCAAATTAATCTTTCCTAGCGAAACTGGCCCCTAAAGGAGTGATAATGTTTCCAGAAACCGTCAGATACTCAAGTTCTTCAGGTCCTGCTATTCTGCCCTGTGAGCAGCAACCTGATGAGTACTGAAGTCTTTTCTCAGCTCTGATCTTTGTTGCGTATATATGTATATATATATATATATACACATGCATATATATGTGGAGAGAGAGAGAGAGAGAGACAGAGAGACAGAGAGAAGGAACATTTTAGCTCCGTGTCCTTTATTTCATGTATTCTGTCTATTGAAAGCACTGAATGTCCGTAACAGCTTTCAGTAAACAAGCTGTCATAAAATGAGAAAAAGTTTTTTCTAATGTGATAGATGCTTCAAAATGGAGAAGGCATTCCACCTGGTAGTTCAATTAAAAGACAGTTAAAATGGTATCAGTGAGAACTTTTGTTACAGAAGGACCCCTATAAAGTTTGTAGAAACTTCCCGGAGCACAAAATGACCTGTGCAACTTCAGGTATTAGAGCAGACCCTCAGATCTCAAAGCAATAGGGCATTGGGCCTGTTGCAGTAGAGGTTTCACTGTGTCTTTGGTTGGAATGGGTCTTCTTCCACTTCCCATTCCCCTTCCTCTTCTTTCTCTTTCCTATCTGGAGTTGTCACTCTGTATTTCCACTGGTTTACTGTTCTGGAAAAGAGCTGCTTTTCTCAGCTGTCTGCACAATGTATTTCAAACTGATTATAGTGTAGACTCTGCAATACACCAGGTTTTAAAAGACTTCATAAACCCTGAACCAAACATTCCTTGGCAGCCTCCGAGTTTGAGATATGACAGCTCACCTGTGCATGATAAACAGTAACTTGGCTGTGGAGTGTGGTTCCATTTCCCAAAAAGCAACGAGATGATGTCAGGTAGTGAGGGAGTAAAAATATATGAAAGGAAAAAATACATGGATTCAGCAGGCTACTTTCTAGGCTGCCTTCCCAGTCTTAGATTCCTGTGACTACCTTTTACTGTAGCTATCACCTTAGCATCTAGGTAACCACAGCAGGTGATGGAAATTTGTTTATTTAGAGTAACACATGAGTTACTAGTAGATAAAAGTGGGAATGCACCTCACAACATGTGCTTTTTTGATTCATATTAAGAGTTTTAGATTAGCTCTTGGTTTTTGTGGAGAATGATGGTCCAAAGCACTGTGTATGATACGTTTCATGTAGAGCAAAGCTTTTAGAGCTGCTGTTAGATTATAAGAATTAGGAAAATAAGAATGTAGAAGACATTCAAGGCTTTGACTGAAAGTGTCAAAAGCAGTCTTTAAAAGCTTTATGGAAAATTGCTGAAAAGGAGATGTTTTGTATCCAATAAAAAAATGTAGCTCGTTTGGATACTTTGCATTCCCAGTGTCACCAGCTCTGTGAGATTTAATGGTCTCTCAATGCAAAATATATAGCTGGATATTTAATACCAGAAGTTCTGCATATGCTTTACACTACTGCTGTTGTACATTATTGTAGTAGTTAGACCAGAATCTGCAGTTTTGCTTCCGAGATACTATCTTAAAACTATATCATTCTGTAATAATTATGGTCTTATTTAAAAGCATAATCACTTGCCCAGTTTATTATGACAAATAATATTGAAGTTTTGTGCACAAAGAAAATAATTAAGTCCTCATCTTCCAGCTCCAAATTGTCTGGTGATTAAAGGGCACATAACTGGTAATTATACATGGCCTTTATTCTTGTTCATACCATCAGTGTATGCATAATCATATGTCTCATTTCTAAAGGTATTTCTTGCCTCAGTTTCCCTATCTGTGTTATAGAAACTTTTCATAATATTGTGCATATTTCTGCCCACTGGCCTTTGTGCAGTTCTTTCAATACACTTGCTTGTAATTCCTGTCTGTTCTTACATAACCATGGAGGAACACAGAGATTTAAAGGAGGTCATATCAAAGAAATGTTGATGACAACTACGTGCTCCTTTGCATGAGTATGAAATGTAAGGCCTTGGGGAGAAGCACATTTTTGCCAGTGTGTGCGTTGGAGGAAAAACATGCTTCATCCTGAAAGATATTCTGTATTTTGATTTTCCATGCAAAGCTCTGAGTTAAGTTTATTTACTTTTGATTTCCATTTTAAAGATTTCTTCATAACAGGCATGGTTATTAAATTAATAACTCTTTCTGATTTTGATCTTCACAGCTATGTTTTAATTACCACAGTGATTAGATGGCTAAGACAATCTTGCATGATACTTGACTGAATTAACCACCCGTATAAAGATTCTCCCAGAAACTTTAAACTTCAGTGATTTATGGACCAGTTCCTGAGCAATGTGGAAAAAGCAAATTCTGGTGATGGAATGGCCTCAGTAATTTCTGCATTGCCACTTTACATTGCCATATATCAGAGTATCTGCAGCGATGTTTAGATTACCATTTTCTGGCCCAGTGCATGCAGTGATATTTCATAACCTTATGTTTTATGTCTTTGCAGTCTCCAAGGACATTATCACCTACCCCTTCTGCAGAAGTAAGTCTGGTGGAACCTTTGGGGGCAGTCTCTTACTGTGATTACAGTTATTCAGTTGAGCAAATCCGGGTGTTGGTTTTGTTAGCAGTCTGATTCCTCTCTGTTTGCCACATAGACATGTTTTCTAATATTGAAACTTAACAAAAATTATTTCTAAGAAGGAAACTTAAGCTCTTATTGACAGATTGTACAAAACATGAAGCAGCCACTCCTCCTCTATTGTTGTTTGTAAAGCAGAGCCCTTTGTCCAGCAGGCGTCACTTCTGGTACATTCCTCCTTCCTGTGGCACAGGCGGATTCCGATCTGGATGATTTACATGAGATAAAATGCTACTCTAAGCAACTAAATGATAACTCATGTTTGCTACTGAAACATGTGCAGTTTTGTCTTGAAGAAAACAGAACTATGGTTTGTTTTGGTTTTGCGTAGGAGTTAATTTGAATATCATAATAAAATGAAATTAATACATGAAACATTTGGGAAGTAATTTGTCAGGATACAATAGATACTATTGCTTATGCATTATCATTTTGAGGGTGGAGAGTGTTGCTTTTTTGCAACTTAAAAGTTGTACTGATTTCTATGTGTTTAAAAAGTGACTATAAAATTTCTTGTAAATCTTCATGCATTAACATCAGTCCTTTCCCTTTTGTCCTAGTTTGGTTTGCTTTGTGGGGTTTTTGGGGGGTGGGTTTGTTTTGAGGGGGGTTTTTTTGTTTCTTTCTTTTGCTGGCTTTTTTCCCCAGGAAACCAAGTAAATTGAATTTTGCTATATGAGAAAGTGTCATGTTTTCTGATACAAGGGGAATCTAATTTGGATAGTAAATTCCTATAGATGTAGCTAGTTGTGACACATGGTAAATTTAGGCAGACTCTGTGCTGTAGCTTTTGAATTCTTGCTGCCAGGTTAACCAGCTGAAGGCAAGCTCATGTGTCTTGTGCAGGACATTGCAGGATAGACATATTCTGGCTGTAGCTTCCCTTGTGGAGTCAGGGAATGTGGGCAAATCTAGGATTATATAGAATTTAACAGAAATTACAGGTGGAGTTGGAACCGTCCAAGAATGAACTTTGTCCTTGACTATAAAAATGGATTGAACTCTTTGGAACAGATCACTGAAGAGCAGTAATAATGAAGTAGGTTGAAAGTTTAAGGGATATTGCTATTTCAGTAGCTTCTGCTGATGCCTTCAGATCTGTGGAAATTAAGTGCTGCTAAAGGTGTGCAATGTGCATTTACATTTATTAGTGAATGCTTCTGTTCTGCAGGGTTACCAGGATGTCCGGGATCGCATGATTCACAGGTCTACTAGCCAGGGCTCCATCAATTCTCCAGTGTACAGTCGTCACAGCTACACACCCACCATGTCACGCTCCCCTCAGCATTTCCACAGACCTGGTAAGGGCAACTGCATTAGAAGTATGTGTAAAACTATTGTTTCTTTATTATGCCACTTAGTGGTGCAGTGAAGCACTTGTTTCTTTTAGGAGTGAAAATTCAGGATTGAAAAATTGTTGCGTATTTTAATATCTCATTTTCTACCTGTTTTTTTTGTTCTTGACTGTCGTAGTCTTTTGCACTAGGCTATGAGTGTTGCTTATGTCATAAATATGTATCTTCTGGTTTCGTTTCCAATCAATTATTTTTAAAATATTTGTATGTTTCTGAAAGCAAGCAAAAATTTGCAGCCGTGAATCACAAACTTCATTCTGGAATTTGGAAAAAGTATCATATATTGGAAGCAAAAATTATGGCTTGACTATGCAGAAGTCAGTAATGTAGGTTTACTCTCTTCTAAAAAATTCATTTAAAGCTTGGTGCCACCATAGAATCTCATATTCAGCAGCAAAACACCCATATGTTCCAAATTGCTAGTCATTTTTTAAAGCATGTACTCATGGTTCACAAGGTATCTTTCTTAATTAAAGCCATAGGCAATTGCCTGGGAACACTTGAAAACACAGACTTCATTTTCTGGTTTAGCAGTGATGTGCAAGTTCTGTGTGCAATCTAGAAAATGTACAGGTCGTTCAGGTTCCCAGTGCATTCAAAATTACTGGTTGTGTATATAAAAGCTAGACATAAAAATGAACTATTCATCCACACCCAAACAGCGTAAAAATGTATTGCTAAATGCTATTCATTGAAGACTCTTCAAGACTGATTTTATTGTGTATGGTAATGAATTAAATCTTTGTAATCTGTTTTTAAATTAAGTGATACAATCGCACGGTTTCATCTTCCTTGGTGATTACAGCTGAACAGTTGGGATGCCAAAAGCCCATATGCAATAGGAGCTGCATTTTTAAAATTAAAGATTTATAATAGAGCCACCACTGTGGAACTTGAATGCTGTAGCCATTTCCTAGTGGGGGTGGGCTGAAAGCAGCCAATTGTGTCTGTCAGTGAATGCCTTATTTACGGGACCCAGGGGAGGTGGGACAGAAGCAAATTGTGTCTGATACTTGGTGCTGACAACATGACTGTGTTTTAAGATGACGTTACAACTGAAAGTGAAAGAGACTTGAAAGCATGAAAAAGCTGCAAACTTCTGTCTCTTGATTCTGACAATTCTGAGGGGGTTTTTCCGTTTATATCAGTTGTATCAGAGATATGAACAAATCCAGGTCCTATTACAGACTCTACTGTGATTGAGTTTTACTGTCTGTGTTCAGTCAAAGACCTTCCCCAGAAGCAGTCTCTGTTGATGTAACTCTTGTGATGGGCGAATGGGCTCAAGCCACAGTTTGGATCCAAATATAAAATCTTCAAAAGTCCACACCCTAAGGGATTTTCTGAGAAGATATTTGTTCAAATTTATCTCTGCTCAGATGTTCTCATCTTCGACTCACCTGGTACTGTTCCTCACATGACAGAGAAGTAATTCTATCAAATTCATCATTTGATGTTTTCTACCCTGCTTTGGGGTAATCGCTAATACTACTTTAATAATTTTCCTACAGTAATTATTTTCCCACAATAATTATTCATGTTGAATAATAGCACATGTATATTTACCTTTTTTCTCCTAATGGCACTTCTTTTCACCATGTTATTTGCAAGAATAACTTCTCTCTGAATAAACCCAGTGGCCCCCGATAACTTCTCTTTTGCTCCCAGCTAGCCCTTGAGAGAGAAGTGAACTGCTGTATTGACGTTGTCAGCATAAGGTTCTTCAAAAATTGAGTGCTACATACAAGCTCTGAAAAAGTTTGCAGCCTTTTCCTCCTGCTGTGCCCTAGCTGATGTTGGCAGCATTTTTGGAATGTCTTAAAACAATAGAAAACAGCTTGCATGCCTCTTGGCTGACATTTTTTGGTCAGGCACTTTCCAAACCAGCTGCTTTCTTAACTAATTGAGCGTCAGTGTTTGTGATGTTTGCATGCTGGTAGCAAGCTACTTTCAGGTAACAAGGCATAGATCAGAAGCTCATTAAGCCAATAATGTTATGCTAAAATTAGTGATGCAGTTCAAATCTAAGCCTCTCTTCTAATACTTCCTGTAATTTTGTCTAACATTTATGAACCCTTTGGTACGTCTTTAACCTTTTTTTTTTTCTCCTTCCTTCTTTTCAGAATCCTAATTGTTCAATGCCTTTTTTCTTTCCCTTCCTCTGAAGCCTCCTTCCCTGCCTTTCTCTTATTGTTTTTCTTTGTTTTCATTGTGTTCTGCCCCCCGACTCCCTGCTGCCGCAGAGCTGCTCCCTACTGGTGTGCAGCGCTTGTCATACCTGCGCACGAGCAGTCTCAGCTCCTCTCACCATGACTCCCGCCCCAACTCCCCCTTCCGACACCACTTCATCCCCCATGTCAAAGGTAAGGAGCCAGGCCTCTCCAGGGAGTACCCTCCAGGCTGGAGATTTATTAGCATTCTGGCAAAGCTGATAAGGTGTATCTCTGTAAGGTGGTCATTGGCTGTGTAGCTGAGCATGCCTCGAAATGTGCCCTTGCACTTAGAACTACGTTAGCATAGACATAATGTCCTTTTTTGGAGGAAATATGTCATTTCTAAGGGCCCTAGTTGAAGAGCCACCAAGCATTTACCTGGTAGAAATACACAGAAAACCACTGTCATTTGCTCTTTAGAACCTGTATGTGCCTAGTTTAGCTTCTTTCTAAAGCAGTGCATAACAATCACTTCAGCAGTTAGCATATAAAATTTAATTATTAGTTCCACATTCTTAAAGCATGCATTGAAAAATTGACTACACTATTGCCTGAATGAGAGCAAGGTGATTAAAAATTTGGAGAAGAAAAAGGTTATATAAATATCAATGGCAACAATGCAGTTAATCTTTATTATCCACATTGGCAATGATTAGAGACCAGCAAAGTAAAATTAAAATCTCCAGGCCTTTCTTCAACTAGTGTGAATTGGCAGGCTCTGCTAAAGGCAGTAGCATTGCAATTATTTACATTATTTAAGGATCTAGTCTTTTACTAAATCTTTTATTTCCCATTATTTGTTTTGGAGAAGGATTGCTCTTTTATTGTATCCCTTCAAGGAATTAATTTTAAACTCAATAAGATTTTAGTTTTGTTTCCTGCTTTCTGTGAATGTAGTTTTTATGTTAATTTCTACTGGAGCACTCTGACTGGGCCATCTCTTCTTTTGGGGGAGAAGGTCACAAGCTTATATCACCTCAAGAACTCAAAAAGAGGCAGCTGAGTAAGTTGAACATAGATTCTAATCTGGCAGCATTGATGAATGTAGTTAATCATAAATTGGAGATAATCAAAAGCAGTTTCAAGAAAGTTGTTGCCATGAACTTTCAAGAAATGATAATAGATCTCAACATCATACATCTTTAGGCATTCAGATCACCATTACTAATTTTATTCTTGCCTTTTCTTAGATGATTTTTGTTAATCTGCACTGTCCACCTTCCTATTATGTCACTATTAAAAAAATGCCTCACTTAAAAAAATTGGGACCCTTAAAAATAGATACAGTGCTCATTTCAGCATGCAGTTAATTCATAGTCCTTGCAATTTCAACATTTCTTTGCTGTAAATAAAAACTAATGCTCACACTCTTTCAAGTGGCATTTTCATTCTTTTTCAGTTGAGAAAATAGCTTCTTCAACAGATAAATGAGAAGAACTATTGAAAATCCATGCTTATTGTTTTCAGATTTCAAAAAATTACCTGGTGTATAGATCAGGTGTCTCTCTCAGTTATTGGCACAAAAGGCCAAGTGGGATTGCAAGCGCTGTAGGCAAAGGGGTGGGGATGGTTTTTATCAGATATGCCATGGAAGATGTTGTAAGAATCCACAATTTTCTGAAGGCCTGAGCATCATTTGTGTGTCATAACTCGGCAAAGCTCCTGAAAGCTCAAGTTCATGTCACTGTGACAGTGTTCACCACCCAAGGATGTCGTACATGTGAGAAGGGGCAAGTAGCAGGTACCCATGTCTTGTAATTCACTTGGCTGAACTGAAAGAGCAGCCAAATAGCTGGTTGAGAGAAAGAAGCACAGTGCAGCAGAAAAGGGAGATCATTCTGGCACTGACTGCCAGAATCTAATGGAGCTCCCTGATATTCTTACCTTTAAGGGATTGCCTTGGGTATTCTAGGTGTCTGTTTTCAGAGTTTGAAGAACTGCACTCTTTTCCTGGAGTAGCACTTCTGTGTCTAATAAGGAATTAGAACTTGTAAATGTATCTGAAATGAGGACAGTAGCACTGTTTGGGGTTAATTTGATGTGATGGATACATTTGCAGTGATTCAAAAAAGAGGCATCATGTGGTCACCTTGTTACTTGGTCAGCATTTCTCACTTGTACTTTTAGCAAGAAGGTGGACTTGATGTAAGTTTGTAAGAAAGATCTCATAAAGCTGTAGTTTTAGGGTTTCTTCTTTTAAGAGTCAGAAAATATGGATCGTGCCTAAACTGCTTTGGTAAAGGGGCGTGATTTCCAAATGGCATAATGATAATTTAAGTGTTATATGACACATTTCACTTGTGTTATTTTGTATAATCAAGCCAGAAAAGTAGACATTTAGACTGGTTTCAGTGTGTTTTCATACAACATAAGGCTTAAAGGCAAAAGTCAAGAAACTGGAGGAGTGAAAGGGACTAAATATGCCTCAGAAAGTCTTAGTGAGAGTTTGTTGATGGAACATATATGTTGAACAAGCTGGAAAAGCATGTAATATGCATCAGCTTAGACTTCATCTAATCTGATTTGGACTCCCCATTGAATTTGGTCTTGTCTCAATAAAGTACTATCTTTGCTATAAAAGAATCAAAACAAGTCCACAAATGAAAGAAACCCTGACCCTTCTGAAATCAGAGACAAAAGTCTTATTGAGAGCCAGGATTTCATCTCACATGCCTAGAATTTTTCAAAGGCATTCAAGTGTATTGCAGAGCTCCCATAAGATTTCCATATAGAGAGCTCCAAAGTATTGTGTATTCCTTTGCTCACAGACCCTTCCCGTGAGGAATCTACCCACCTTTATTGTGAATTTGGGCCTTGGTTTTCACAGGTTCCTGCTTTCCTTCCCTGAGGCATGTTTCTGAAATCAAATAATCTCTGTACATGATAACCATTTCCAGGGTTTTGTGGATGCAGCTGAAAGTTCTGCTCTGGAAAACAGCCGTTTTGGCTGTTCCATGATTTTTAGTTTTGTGTGTGAAATAAGAGCTACACATCTGGACAAGATGATGAATGATAATTTGACAAAACCTGGATAGGACTTAGGGTTTCAGGTATTTTTGAGCTTGTTTTCCTATGTTTATTGAGAAGTAGAGCAACTATACTGCAAGCTGACAGAAGGCTCAGTGTTGTTTGCATGTGGGTTTTCTGTCCTGATTTTGTGAACTGAGCTTGTGAATCACACAGTGAGCCCAGTGGTGAGCACTTCAGAAGGCAGCAGGAACCTGCATTACACTGTGCAGTGTATAGGCAAGCAATTATATTCCTGACTGCTATGGCAACCTGCTTAACAAATTGATCTATAGAAAACAAGAACTCCCTGATGGAGCAAAGAGAATGAAAGAAAAAAAAAAAGCCTCTAAATTTCACTTCTGAGGCTTCTGTGCTCTAGGGATTGATTTTTATATTAAGTTTATTCTGTTATCTCTTAACCTCCAAGCCCCCCAACCTACACACATGCATATTTAACTTTATGTTGAATGTGGGAGTTAGTTCTTTCTGCGTTGGTGTTGGTGGAGTGCTCTTGTTGCTTTGGGGAGTTAACAGTAGTTATGGTATATCTGAGACAGTAAGAGAGAGGCTTTCCTGTGCAGGCACAGCAAGGAACCCAAATTCAGGGCATGCAGAGGCCCTACTTTTATGTAAAGCTGCAAGCAGGCCCTGGAAGGCAGGTGCAGGCAGCCAGGAGCTCTGCTTGCCTGTGTGCATATGCACACTCTGCAGATGTTGGCACTGCTTCCATAAACTGTGGGTAATTTTACAGCTGCATCTGAAGCACTTAAGCCTCGTTCTGAGAGTGGTCTCCTCAGGGATGGTCTAATGAGAAGCTAAGTAGATGTACTATTCCCTCTTGCAGAGGTTGGAGGTAATGAGTCTGCCATCCTAGAAAGTGTAAAGGAGAGTTATTTGTCACTACTGGTAGGAGTAATTAGGAAGGGAGAGACTGCACGGGAACCCCAGGAAATACAAGCCAGCAGAGACATCTGTAGAGCATCATGGCAGGATGGTACCACAGTAATTGTCTGGTACTGGATGCATTATACAGCATTACCAGTTCTCTCTAAACAAATTATCTGTGTGCCAGATACAAGATTAGCCAGCACACATTTATGCATACTTAGTTGCATCTAGCTGAAATAGGGAGGGGTATAAGAAGGATTTCTTCCCTGTATTTTTAGCGTTGGTGATTGAGGTATTGCAAATTGAACATGCCCACATTTTGACTCCCAGTTCCCAACAGGTAAAATGTATTTGTGACTCCTTCGTTGTGACAAGTCCACAAAATCCCTTTTGTTCTTCTCTTTCATTGAGCAAACTAATTGCTAATGGAAGCAGAAAGGCGGAGTGACATGTCTCTATATCTTGAGACTATATCAATATTGATGGGGGTTTTTTTGCCTTATAGAATAATGATTTTGCTGAAAAGTAACTCATAATTTCTCAGTACAAGCAAAAGACATAAGTAAAATCAGCTTAACCAAGTGAGGTGTTTCACCATCACAATATCTCAAAGGCTGGAGAAGTAGAATTGCTAAGTAACGGACCATAGATTGAGATATGGCAAAAATGTTTTAATTAATCATTCATACGGCTTTTCAGAGTTAGTAAATCTAGCACTTACTGTTAATTGGCCAGAAGCTCAGCATTGCTGCACCCGAATTAGAAAACCACTATCAAGTCATGTGGTTGAAAGAACATCATGTCTTTTAGGGCTGAAATGTCAAAGTGGTAAATATAGAATTTTGCATATGCATTCTTCTGGAAAAATTTTGTACAACCAAGCCCCCTGAAATGGGCATGTAATTTATAAAACGTATATGCAGATGAGCTAACTTGTATACTGGCAGAGGCCTCTGTGGCACATCTCTTTCAGCAAGGTTTGTAAAGAGCATTTTTTTCTCCCTTTTGGTGCCTTTTAGATTGGCAGATGCCTGTTCAAGTAAAAGATGATTTTTTGTTTAAATTGTAAGGAAAACTTCTTTTTTTTCTGCTCCCACACCTATCTCCCACCCCAAATATATAAATAAGAAATGTGCTGAGTCCAAGGTTTTGGGTCGTCTAACAGGACATAGGAAACCTGTAGGTGAAAGGAGGCCTGCAATTTCCTTTTTCTTGTGTTTTATAGCTCTCCTGTACTTGTTATCATTCTCACCACCCCCCTACTCCATTTTTTTCTTAATCTGCTTTCCTATGGTTTTCTAAGCCTTTGTGCATATTTGAAAAATGGAAGGGATTTGATGTTCCCCTACTTTTCACTATTGTGATCATCCCCACTCATGTAAAATAAGCACCCATGCGGATGGTTCTCCCTAGTATGAAGAATGGCAGTGTAAAAGGCAGCAGCATTCTTTTAAGGTACACACAGAACCATGTGTTTGGATATCTGGCTGCTAAGTCTTGATACTTGGGGATCAACCAGCATGGTTCTGCAACAGCCCTCTTGCTCTGGCAAGACATAGGAACTTTCAGGGCCGTTGGATTGCTGAGGTGCATTGTTAGGAGGCAAAGTAGTCCCAGTAAGAGTAATCCTACAAGTGGAACAAACAGTATGTGCAAAATGGAACTAAAGTTTTTAGGCATTAGATTCAGGTTTGCTAAATCAGCAGTGGTGAAATTGTCATCAGAGCCCATTTTGGCATTGACAGAGATTTGGAGTGTCACCAGCAATGTGGGTGCAGCCACCAAATGGGGTGCATTGCTTTACAAATTATTTTGGCATATCAGAATTTTTCTAAACCAGTGAAAGAGTGTGTAATGAACAGTTATGCCTTTTGATATGGGCCAAGTGAGCTAACAGCTATTTTCTGTTTCTAGTTTCTGTACACTTTTGGTTTAGTGAACTGTAGTAACTGCCAGCATCTGCTTCTATCTGCTTTCGGTTGCATATCTAATACTATGCTCCATGTTTGCGCCTTTGAATTCCAAATATCAATCTCCATACTAAAAATTGATTGCCAAGTAACCTTCCATTCTTCTTTTCCACACTGCCCATCTAAGCACCAGCTCTGAGCACACAGCTCCTGCCTGCATGCCGTCAGAATGAGTCTGAGCTGCTCAAACCTCAACTCCAGCCTGAACATGAATTTTTGTTTCTGCAGGAATATCAGGGAGATAAAAAAAGTCACCCAGGGCTACCAGTTCTCCTTATTGTTTGTATTTATATTTTTGGTTCAACTTCTTTTCTTCCTGGAAGTTTTGATTCCACCAGTTTTGTTTGGGTGTGATTGGGCTTGCTTTTTTTCTTTTTCTTTTTTTTAATTGCTCTCCCTCTTCTCATTTTGTTTTCTCCATTTTTTCATTGGAGGCAATGAGCCGTCCAGCGGTCGGAACTCCCCTGTCCCCTATCGGCCTGACAGTCGCCCTCTCACTCCAACTTACGCTCAGGCCCCTAAACATTTCCATGTTCCAGGTAGGAGCTGGCACTGTATGTGTCTTGGTGTCCTGTCACAGTGTAGAATGTAGCCTTTGTAACTTCTGTCTTGTCTCCATCGTTTCACACTGTTTACCATGGGTTTCACCCTCAGGGTTTGGAACTGCTTCTCGGCTTGCTGAGAGGAGTAGTGCCTTAAGAAATATGGGGCTTCGTTGTGATTTTTGCCTGTTCTGTTGGTCAGGTGTTTCACTGTTAGAATGTCTTGGTTTTCAGAGTCTGGTTTTGGCCTGTAAGCTGTATATGAGCTACGTAGGGCTTGATTTTTCTCCCAGTTGCACCATCTGAGCACCAGCATAGCTCTGCTAATTTTAGGAGTTGGTTTTGATTGACATGCAGAAAAGAAGTGGCCGGTGAACCATTACATATGTTGTACATTCAGATTGCTGTGACTTGTTTCAGTCTTGAACCCAATAATTCTAGTTTAGTGTTCCTTCTTTTTAAAGCAGGTGAGGATGTTTCTTTACTTGTTTTGTGCAATGGCATGGTGTCCTCAGGCGTACCTGCAGATCCACAAGGATATATATATGCCTTAGGACGTCCTCTCTATAAAAGGCAGTCTCTTTTTTGAAGTGAGCTGCAGAGTTATTCCAGCATCTGAGAAGATCATCTGGGATGGGGCTGTGTCCCCATAGGGTTGTGGACATGCATCTGACTGCATCAGTGCTAGCTGAAAGCCTTATTATATCCAGTTATTCTTCAGGTCCCCTTCAGCCTAGTGTCCCTCCATGCTGCCAGGGGTTACTGCTCCTCCTCCATTCCTCAAATCTGGCAAATAAACTGTTTGTGTGCACTCCCTTCAGCCCCAGCGTGACCTGGCCTGGCTAAGGTTGGCTGGTTTAACGCTTACGCTAACCTGGCTCACTTGGACTTGCGTAAGCTGAAGCATGAATAGCTGTGATAATCTCGAGCGCGGTGGGAGAGTGATGCAGCCCCAGAAGGAGCTGTGCTCCTGTCCCACTTAGAGCTTTGTGGTGTAGATGTGCGCAAAAGCACTGCATGACTACCCTTGTGATGTTTGTACCTATTTGCTGGTCAAGTGGCCATAACAGATCACACACAAGTGTGAGATACCACAGTGTCCTTGAGTGCAATGCGTTTGCCTGTATAGTTAAGGATGTAGGGCTCTGCAGAGCAGGACTTGCCTCTGTTTCAATAGATTTTTAGGGTTAGCTTTCCTTAACGCCAAAGGCAAGGTTGTCTTCTGTAGCAGTTTAATTGGATCTGTGATACACCGCATGTATTTCTGAAATTCCTTTTCATCTTTCATTCTGTTGTAACTGAAAACTTTTTTCAGGCAGAACAAAGTAGCAAAATGGGTTTCTGATGTTAATTTTCTAATTCCCAGTAGCTTGTTTTGGTCTTCTAATAAGATTTTGGCACAGTTTTTCACTGTAGCACTGATTTTGGATTAACTTTTTTATTTGTAGCTGTGCTGAATACATGAAGTGTTGGCTTGGGTGGGAAGGTAGTTTAGAACAAAACGGTTCCTGTCCTAGATTATTGTTTGTAAAAATATGGTATCTTTTAGACATGCTGTAGATTTACTGCATTAGAGTTCTGGGAAGTGTTTTTATTCTGATTTACATAAATGATATACAATGTGGTGGGCCTTACATAAAAAAGTTACGAAAAAAAAAAAAAGGAAATCTGTTTTTGTGGTTTGAGAATTAGTAGCATATCAGTTAACATTGCATAAAGCATCCCTTTTGACTTGCTGAGGTGTGGCTGTTCAAAACAGTGTCCTAGGCAGGTATTTTGTGCTCTGGATGTTGAAGTGAATCATAGGCTCACTGCATTCTCTGCTCAATCCAGCCAGTCAGTTGGAAAGAAAATTGAGCTGAAGCACAATTTTCCCCAGAAGTTATTTGGGAATGGGAAAAGCCATTCCCCAAATGGCTTGTATCTTCACCATTGAAATGTCTTGTCTGCTTACATTTCTTCTCTAACTTATTCCACGTTAAAATCATGACTTGATGCATCTACATGTTACAGAATCAGCTCCAAAGGACTTCATACCACATGTCTTTGACTTTTCACTGGTTCTTATATTTTCTTTTCTTTAAATAATCTGATTTTGTATAATACTAGAAATAGCTTTCTGGCTTTTTCTTGTTTACATCCTTGATTTGGTCTGTGTGTTGTTTTAGTGCTGGAGTTATCTTTATCTACAACCGAAGTAGTTTTCATATTCCCTTTTTTTCTGTGTCTTAATATCACAGATCAAGGTGTCAACATTTACAGGAAACCGCCCATCTACAAACAGCACGGTAAATGATCTTTCCCTTTTTATTTCAAAACTGGAATGTCAACTAAATTATAAGGTGTGCAGATTAGTGAAAAGCATTCAGTTTTTATTTTGTAAGCATAAGTTTAGTAGTCGAAGTTTGAAACAGCTGTTATTGCATGTCCTGCCAAGTGGTTATGTTTTAAAGCATGTTGTTTCATTTGGATCATATGGTTTAATCTTGGCCATGTGGATATTAATGGCAAAATTGCCACTAGCCGGGATTTTGCTGCTTCTTTAGCATTATGATGCCTTTCAATATTTCACTTCTTTAAATTTATATTTTCAAAATACAGGTACTGGTCCGTGTTAAAATGCATTAACAACAAACTCTTCTCTGACAGGGAATTCTTGAAATTTCCTTACTTTAAACAGACGCAGTATAATAATTTACTTCAACAGCAAAGATGGAGATGTTATTATCAGACTGGAATTCTGAATGTATCTGTGGCTTCAAATAAGAATATTTAATTAGTGAAGGTATTATAGGTGACACTTATCACTGACAGGGCTAATTTGATTCTCAGGCCCTGTGAGACAGCTCAGATACACTGTATTTGTTTTTCCAGGGGTTTGGGTTCTGAGTTGGACAGCAGTGTTAGTAAATTAAAATTTTTGGTGTAGAGGTTGCTATAGCAAATCTGAAACACCAGTGATGGCAGAAGGCCACTGCCTTGCCTGTCATTAGTACTGCAGGACAAGGTCCCGTTACAATGGAGTGTGTTCACTCTTCCCTTCTCCTGTGAACACAAAACTGTGCATAGGAGATGATTTTTATTTACTGTGGTGAAAGACAGATGACTCCACTTCTTAAAGACTCTTGAGTTTGCATCCTTTTGCAGACTTTTTATCCAGTGAAGTGTATTTAGGATTAAGTGGCAAATTAGCAGTTCTACCGGGTTTAGATGAACAGTTGGCTGAGAGGCATTGAACTGAGCTGAGTAGGAAAACCCAGAAGTCCGTTCTGCAGTCAGGAATTGCAAATTACACTCCTCTGGTATTGCATCAAGTTTTTTTCCTTTCTTTTTTTAAGTTTCAAACCATATACTCATTTTGGAAAAAGTCTTAACATTGTTTCTGTTTATTTTTATGGTTTTAATGTATCTCCTCACCTCCCATTAACATGTGAATGTTTAACCTCTGACATCACCAATTCTAATACGTAAGTACTGTTTGAAGTCATGCTTTTGTAAACTCTGACCAGCTTCCTCCATGCCTGCAATTATGCTTAGATTTTCCCAGTCATAAACTGGTCAGAATTACCAATGATATCTAATACTGATGTTCCTAAACTACCCTGAACGTGTTGGATGAGCAAACAGGGCATCACTTCGTTAACAGGTGTCTTTCTGTTTTTAAAACAAAAAGAGAAAAGGAAAAAAAGTCCAGCACCCTTGCTTCTGATACAATAGCTTCATGTAAGTGAAGGTGATTTGAGCTAACAGTTTGCATCTTAAGAGGTAGTTAAGGCTGGGTTTAATGTAAACTGGATCCTATTGGATGTTTTTTGCTTTTTAATGTCAAGAAGTGAAAGCCATAATGCACATCCTCACATGCTTTTATGAGACTTTGGCTTAGAATGGAATCTTAAGTGGATGCCCATGGCTGAGCTATTTTATTGATGAGGTTCAGTGCATTGCAAGTGCCTTTCCCTGCCAAGTTGATCTGAATGGAGTTTAGTATTTATTAATAAGTTTACATCTGCTTTTGCTACTACTGCATGCTATAAGCAAGAGCATGCAGCAGAAAAAAAATTCCCCTAGTTAAATGTATTTGTTTCAGGTTTCTATTTTTTGTTTGTTTTGCAGCTTTTCACAGAAATATAGGAAATAATTATCATCAGTAGTGTTAAAATTAGTACTGTTCCTCTGAACTATATGTTTTCTTGCCCTAGAGGGAAGACAGATCAGTACATAAAGCTGGGTTCACCTTCATTAATAATCAGCTGTCCTTAAGAGATATTGATGAATACTCATAGGCTGAATTTTCTCACTCTTGCCTAATCATTCTTACACTGTGAAACCCTAGTAAAATCCAAAGCTGATTTGGGGTTATTTTGGGGGTGGGAATGTGGGAGGAGAGGAAGGTTCAACTCCAGTCTATTGGCAAGAGAAAGGCATTACCTTGCTTCAAATTGCAATTAGAATAGCAAAACATGAAAATGTTCACTTCTGAAAATTAACTACTTGTAAAGTATAAAATTTTGCCAGAGTAAGGAAGACCTTTGTATTGATACAGATTATTACATAGCTAAGTTCCCTGATTGCCATCTAGATGCAGCTGCTTTGGCAGCACAGAGCAAGTCCTCCGAGGATATCATCAAGTCCTCCAAGTTCCCAGCAGCTCATGCACCAGCACCCAACGAGATACCAAAGATTGAGACGGACCACTGGCCAGGTCCTCCCTCCCTTGCTGCCATAGGTATGCAAAAGCAAATGGTACAACGATGCGGCTTGAAAGGTACTGGTAACCAAAGTAGGTTAATAGTGGAGCTGTAAAAATGGGTAGTAAAGGTGGCGTCCACTCCAGATGTTCACCACGAAGTGCAGCTCTTCTGGTGAGACCACTGAATGTCTGAATCTGAAACTGTTGAATTTTGCTGAGTAGAAGAGGTTTTGCTAAAGGACTTTGGAACTGATCACACAGATTAGCCCATAGGAAAATTTTGTGAACTCTAGTGCAGTAGCTTAAAAAATGTGGTGTGTCACACAAGCCTGACTTCTTTCAGTTATTCTATTTAATCTTTTAGTCCTAAGCTAATAGTAGTTATGCCACAGAAAATATTATTGCTTCCAACCACATGACTAATTTCATGGCAAGAAACAATGTCTGAATTGGAACAATTAACAGACTAAATAAGTCCTGATTTTCAGAGTTATTGTTTTTAGAGACTTTGTATTTTTCTTCTGTGTCGTAGCACTACACATATTTTTTTTCTTTAATTCATGTGCATCATCATTTTAGATTTTTTTTTGCTTTGTATTTTTTTCTCTATAAATTTTCATTGACCCTATAGCATAAAATAAGCTGTCTAGCCTGATTCATTCATGAAGACATGTCTGAAGCACTGAGGTGGTGTTTGTTTCAGGTTTCTGTGAAGGAATGTATGGCTTTCATCACAGTGGGATCTTCAGAGAAGTGCTGGGAGAGGAGACACAGGGTGGGAGAGCGCAGTGACCAACTGAAGGGGCTGCACATGCAGCAGCAATTTTTTGAACATGTCCTTTAGATAGGATTGCAGCCTGACAAACATGAGTTACAGGGATAAAACATCTGTATATTTGAAACATCTACATACTTGAAACACTGAGTTTGTCCAGCATAGGGTTGGTGAATAACTATATCAGATATAGCCTGTGCAGAAAAAAATACAGCTGCTGTCTAAATGGTTGCAACAATATCACATTCTATGTATTCATGGAAGAGTCCTGGCATCCAAATTGGATTATTTCTTAAAAATATTCAAGAAAATAAAAATTATTCAATAAAAGCTAAGGAACTAAAAGGTAAAGCACCTGTGTCTTAATTAATTTTAGCTTTATCCAGTGGGTCAAATTAATTTACTTCATTTAAGACTAAAAATAATGCCTTGTTTATTTCAAATATGAGTATTCATTTAGGAGAGTATTGTAGTTTAATTTTCCATTTGAAATGCTAATTCAGATTTGCTTTTCTGGGTCTAGATAAAAGTGTAAATGTAAATCAGGCTTTAAGTTTTCAGCCGCTGATCTAGTTACTGGTGCTATTAAACCCCATTTTTCTAGAACTAGCAATGTGAGCTCCTTTTCTCTATTACATTGAATCTTGGCTTTTGCATCCAGGACCATTGCTTAGTTTGGAGCTCACGTGCAGTTTAATCTCTTGTTTCTTTTATAGCAAGCCTGATAACCATAAGGCAGGCTATCCAAGTGAGTTTTATTAAGAGTGAGCTTTGAAAAAGTCTTTTGACTTTGCAAGAAATTACTGCTTTGTTTATTCAGCAAATCAGACTGACCAGTACTTTGAACTGGCATTGAAGTCTTCAAGCTGTGGTTGCACTGGTACACAAAGCTGTCTCTGTACTGTGGTTTTATGGAAGCAGGAGCTGACATGAGACGCAGATCAAGTGGAAGAGAGGAAGATGATGAGGAGCTACAGAGGCGCCGGCAGCTGCAGGAAGAGCAGCTCATGAAGGTGGTTATGAATTTGTCTTCATGCTATTTCTGAACATCCTGCAGAAAGGACCCCTTTGTTTTCTGTAAGCTATTTCTACCACTGTCTTGATCATCTTTATTTTACTGATATATCTTTTAATTGCCATTTATAGCTCAACTCTGGTCTGGGACAGTTAATATTGAAAGAAGAGATGGAAAAGGAGAGTCGCGGTAGGTCAGCCCTTTCTGCCAGTCGTTACGATTCTCCAGGTAATTAATGTAGGCAATAGAGCTAATAATGAACAGTGAATAATAAACAACATGTTTACACATATCAGGCAGTGTCCCAGAAGAGAGACAACTGGGAAGACTGCTTGATATGTGTATGTGTGGTGATCTGCCCTGAAAGAGTGGCCTAATTCTTTACCTCGTTTTGGTGAGGGTGGGAGTGTCATGGCTGGATTTTAATTAGAAGAAATATGAAGTTGAGGATTTTCAGGCAATTCTAAGGAGAGAGATGTTCTAATATAAATAAGGAGTGAACTAAAGTGTTTGGTGACTGTCACATAGCATACGTGCTAATAGACTGGGCTATTCAAGTACAATAACACCTTTTGCTTAAACTGATGGTTCCTCTTCCTATTTAGTCTCTTCTCCCAGGGAAAGAAAATCAGCAACATTGACCAGAAGAGCTGCATATTTTGAACACAGCCAGAGTTTTGACCTTGGCCGACATTTTGATTTGGCTGTATTCTGTTCCAGAGCAAAAGCAAAAAAGTTAACTTTGATTAATTGGTGGCTTAGAATCTTTGCCTCATCCCACATTTTGATATACATTTGTGGCCTTCTCAGACTCCAGAGAAGGGTTTGGAGATTTTATTTCACTCATTTCATTCACTGTGCATTGTAACACTGCAGTTGTACTTTGAGTCAAGAAGGGACAAGATGAGTCTATTTGGAGTCTCTGGAGGAGCTGCCAAGCAGACCAGGATTTCCTTGTGTTCCCTGTTGTATAAGTGTGTTGCCTTGATGGCCTTGGAAAGGATGCCTGTGGCTCTCCCTCACTGTCTGTAATTTTTGCAGGGCCAGAGTCTACCTGCTCAACTCAGAGCTTATGATTTCTTTATTAACCTTAGCACAGGATGGAGGACTCCTTTATTTGTGTCCGTCCCTCTTTTCAGGGATAATCAGTGCAGCCATCAGCTGCCTTTTGTGGAATCGGTGGCATCTTTCCCAAAGCTGCTAATTGTTGGCAGCAATAGTGCCTCAAGTTCTACATTCCCCACCCTCCTGTGGTAAAAATAACATTAAAAACCACCAAAAATTGCCTTTTTATTTGGAGGATCTTGTCTGAAAGAACTGTATTAACTGTAGAGTTGCTATTGATCGCTATGCTAACAATCTTTATATTTATCCACTTTTTTATCTATGTTTAAAAACACACTCTGGACATTTCAATAATTATAATTTTTGTTTAGAATGCCAAATTCTCAACTTGTTTGAATTCAGTTAGCACTGCCCATTCCCATAGTTCTCCTATTGAAGTCAGTATCCAAACATCTGTCAACTGCAGTGTTACAGGACCAAAACTAACACCCTTTTCTTCTTTGTAGCAACAAGTGGTGAGCTGCAGCATGTCAATAAGAGAGAATGGAGTGTGCTGGTCATGTGCATCTTGGCTTGGGCAGCAGCAGAAACTGGGAGCATGAGTGCAACAATCTTTGAGTAGGAAGAATAGAAAGGTTCATTCAATTCATGAAAGGCTCAGAGTGTATAATGATATATAAACCACATGTGCCACTTAGGAGAGTGGAACTGAATGGACCTGCATGAGAGACTTTAACAGGAAACCTGTCCAAATACTGATGATCTTGGATTCTCTATGTACTTTATCTTGGTCCCATCTTAAGTTGCACAGTAAAACTTTATCTAGATAAGGAATAAAAAGTTATTTTGCACTGTTGGCTGATCCCTGAGCATTACTTTCAATCCAGTGGAGGATATTTTGATTTTGAACCTGGCAAAACCACAGTGCCCTTTTTTGATGATCTGCCACCATGGCACAATAAAGCTGCATGTAACTTAGAGAGTGTGTGAAAGTTTGTGTTGAGTTTGAGCTGAAAGAGTAGTTTCTTAAAGTCAGTGTATCCAGTTGTGTACTTGCTTGACTACTTTAACTGTGTATTTTATGCTAGTTCATTCCTCAAATGTTCTAACTTTTGAGTTTCCATGGGATTTTTCCAGTAAAACAGTTTCCCTTCCTCATCCAACAGCACATGCTTCAGCCTCCAAAACCTCTTCTCTCCCTGGGTATGGAAAAAATGGACTTCACAGGGTAAGAAAATGGTGATTTTGAGAAGTGAAAGGTGGCTTTAATTATCCATGGTATTTATTTCCATATTAACTGTATTGGATTTTCAGGTTGATTAATATTTCTTATAAGACCAGCTGAAGTCAGACAAAACCTAATTTCCCTTCCCATAGACATTGTTAAAAAAGCAAGAAACCAATGCAAGAAATGTTGTGAAAATTCTGAGGGAAATAAAAGACATAAAGCAATTTATTTTGCCCATATACCAACCTGCTTGTGAAGTCATGAATTGTGAATTTATGTGCATATCCCTCTTTTCCTTTTACAGCCAGTGTCTACAGATTTTGGTCAGTACAACAGTTATGGGGATGTGAGTGGTGCTGTTAGAGGTAAGGCTGAGGAGCCTTTTTGTTACGGTGTTGGATCATTTCTGCTGTTTTATTTTAAAGTTGTGGATGTGGTTACTTTGTATTTGCTCAATACTTTTTAACTTCCTCTGGTAAATTTGACAATTAACTCAAACAGTTCAAATACCTGTAGAAAATATTGGGTTTATTCTGCCAAATCTGCTATGTGGAACTGATCTTGTTTATGCCAAGGGACTGCTTTAGCATTGGATCAGACTGCAAGTGAGTAATGTGTGTGTTATCAGGAATATGAACTGAGTTCTGACGTGGTGTTTTCTGTCTCTGAAAATTACCATCCACCATGCAGTCTGAAGAATGTGCCACAGTGAAGAAAGGAGGATAGTGCCTTCTAATCCCCATTGCTGCTCATGATCTTCATTATGACTGAGCTAGATGTGGTATCAGTCATTGCCTAATAAAAATTGACAATAACATTTATGAAAGTTATGAAACTTTGAGAGTTAATGTTTTGAAATGTTTTGAGAGAGAGAGAGCTATTTTCCAAAGTGAGATTGATCCTGACTGTCTTAGGTACCCTATGGTCAGGCATCTTCTATTGGTGCTTGAGTCTTAATAGGCTGTGGAGTAATCTAGACAGCTACCTTGTGACAGAAGTTACTTGAGCTGAATCCTGCTCTGCACATTTGAATTTTTATTGTCTCTTTATTCACTTGATTGTGGCTGTGGATCTCTTAATATTTCCAAAGTGACCTACTTTTCCCGAATGAGAAGCCTGCTCAAAATAAAAAGGACTGAAATACTTGGAGTGTTTGAATCTACAAACTAAGTCTAAAATTAGAGATGTTTCTAGCCCTAGAGAATCAGGTGGGATTTTGGAAAGATCAGGTAGACCAGAAGACAGAAGGATTATCTGGTAGGTTGTAACTGATTCCTGTTCTTCCACACTCCAAAGCTGATGAGACTTCTCTTTTGCTTTTCAGATTTCCAGGTAGAGTACGGGTTTTCATCAATCAACTGACAGCAGAACCTAGAGCATCTACTTGTTCAAGTCTGAATTTCTGCTACAGGGAAGGGTTTCTTAAGACAATAGCTTTGATTTTCCTGCATGTTTAAGCATAATCACCAATGTAGATTCTTATCAACCAAAAAATGGGCACAGCCTCGGATTCCTCCTTGTGTACCTCCCCAGAGCTGGGCTGAGACAGCTCACACCAGTTCTGTGACTTGCTCTGTAAAATCCACTGTCTGTTTATACATGAGTTATCTGTAGTAGTCATCTCTGGACATGTGAGGGTGGATTTATTTTCAGCCTCTCTAGTACTGGCCCCAGAGACATATAGAAAGTCTCTCCTGGAGGCAATTTTTTCCCATAGCAGGAGCTTTGAACTCTTCGTTTTTACCCTGGAATTTGCTCTCCAGACAAGATGGCTGATCAATAGTTTTCTACAGTGCTGCCATCATAGATGAGCCAGAAAGAGGTGTGCTTGCAAATAGAAACCTTTTTACTTCAAATACTGCCTGCAGGTTTTTTTTCCAGAATGGTTTGAGTCTAACTGGCTCCTCAGCACAATCACAATATGAAATCGCAATTTGAGAAAGAGTTTAATTACTTGGATATTTTGTTAATGGCGTATCAAAATCATGATGATTGGAAAGAGAATAAGATTATGGGAGAGGAGCAGAGTTGTCTGTGTATTGTTATCCAAATGTTATTTCCTTAGAAACAGTACCTGTGTCAAAACCAGCACCTTTTTACCCTATCCCCATTTGTGTTCATAGTAAAAATTTCCCATTGTAGAGACAAAAAAAAAAAATCCCTCAGTTGATACAGTAAATGACAGGAAGGAAAGCCCAGAGGTATAAGAGAGCTTTGTATGCTGTTGGGGAGGATCTGAATTAATGTTTCTGTGTATTTGACTAGAGAAGAACTTCACTTAGTCACTGGGGTGGGAAAGGGCCTACCACTCTCTTGGGTTGCCCAAATCCAGCTGGGAAGTGATACTGGTGAGTGGGAAGCTCTCACCAGCCTTGGCAGTGACAGGAGGCTGTGGTGGCAGAGAGGATTGAAGGATCCCTCTGTGAGCCTCAGAGAAGTAACAATGTAGTAGCCATGGCAATGATCTATAAAATAAGACCAAGTAGTAAGACTTGAAGGAAGTCTCAGGGCAAATTCACCTTTGTTTTCACCACTACTTGAGTGCCTTTACCCTCTGTGTGTGTAACCTATGTGTCTGATGTATACCTGTATCTGATGCAGTCCCTCCCGGATGGTCATGTCCCTGGAATGAGAATGGACAGAGGAGTATCTATGCCTAACATGTTGGAGCCAAAGGCAAGTGCAGATGTTATTCACTTTCCTTCAAGACAGTGAAGATTTGACTGTGAAATGCAGATAAAATAGGGGAAATGTCTTAGTTCCCTTACTTTTCTTTACCTCACCTCAGTCCCTGCTCCTTATGTGCCAAACCTCTCCCTTTGTTCTGGACTTTGCCTGTTAACAGGTGTTAGTGCTCAGGCAGGCTGAGGGCAGCCCAGGGGCGCTTCCTGGGATAAGGAAGCTTTTCTAGAGACAAACTGAAGGATACTGAAGGTGCTCAATAGGCAGTTCTCTCTCAGACTTTCACTAGCCAAAGCAGCAGGCCAGACTCAGTGGGAAGATCTCAGATCTGTCCAGTTTGAAAATTGATGCAGAATACTGTGGCTCACAACACACTGTGGAGGCTGTCATAATGTAAAAGTTAGGAAAATACATGGATCTTTGATTGGATGTCTGTCTGGATCTGTTATTTAGCTCTTGGCACTGTTAGCCTGACCACCTGTCAATAATGCTGAATTCCCTATATGAGAATCTCTCCAGGAGATTCATTGGAAAAAGAGACAATGTCAGCTAATTATAATGTAATATACAAATTAAAATGCTTTTACAGCTATGTCTAGAGATGCCTGAGTCAAAAATGAACATAATAACATAGAGGGAATTAAACCAGAGCTGTGTTTTAAATCTTTCTTTATTGCTGGTGAACCTTCCATGAAATCATGATTTTGCTAAATTTACAAGGATCACAATTTCTACAGTTAAGTGAGGAGCTGGTTTTGCAAACCAGATCACTACGTGTGCTTCCGAGTCACCTCCAGACAAACTGTACAAGGCAATAACCCTGGCTTTATAAGCTGAGACCCCAGAGCAATGTATAGTTACAAGTGGTTTTATATACTATATAAATAAGACCCTGGGGACATTATCAACTCCCGAGCTACTACTTTTTATTCCAAATAATTTCTCTTTCAGTGCAATAGAAATTCTTAAAGCCACCACTGCTGTTGATGCACCCAGTGATTTGGAATGTTATTTTGGGTGACAAATTCTGTCAGTATTATTAATAATAAAATTTATGGCAATTTTGATGAGATAATAGAACACTTTCTGTTGATGTTTATAAAGGTGATGCCGGACCCTCAGCATGTGTGAATTGGCACTATTTTTATTCATGTCAATGGGCCAACAGTAACTTAAACCTGATAAAGTAAAAGAAGCTAACTCAAAGTCAGCATGAAACACATGCAAAAATTAGTAACCTTAAGAAGGACCAAATCTCACCAAATGGTTTTCCAGAAAGGACAGAATTTGTGCATCCTGCCAACCCAGATTGAGACATGCCTTTTTATGAATATTTAAATATAAAATGTACTTATGACCGTAGATCTTGACTTAAATTCTGCCTGTTTAAATATGAAAAGTTACATTTTAGTTTCCTATAATGCTGTATATGGTAGCCATTTCCAGTATCAAACATAAGCAATGTAATTCCAAGTATAGACTTAATTGTACAATTGTGACAATGTCAGAATATCATAAGAATCATATCTTACAATTGGTATGTAAGCACACGTTATTTAAGTTATTATTACTTACAATAAACTCAGTGGTGTGTTCACTGATGCCTGAATGTTATTTATTATATTTTTGAAAAGTTCATTGGGACAATTGTTAACAATGGAATGAACTTAATTGCTGAGTACTGCACAAAAATTGGTTAGGTTGAATTTCTTCTGATGTTAAAATAATGTAATTAATCACATTTGATAATAGCTACTTCTACAGAAGAGTTTTGGTGGTCTCACTCCTATTCCCAGTGGGCAAGGAAGACAAGACCCATAAATGACAGTAAAGGCTGAGCCAGTCACCACTGAAGTTTACGGAAAAACTTCACTGACCCCAATAGGTGTTGGATGAGGGGTCTGGGAATGCTGCTTTCCCAGTCTGCAGAGACATGCAATGAGAAGGACTCTAGAGAGGCTCTGGCAGATGGAACATAAGCTCTCCTAAGTCATTCCAGGCATGGAAATGTCTGCCCAAGGAGAAAAATCCTAGAAGAGAGTTTTATTTGCTAGGGATGATTCCAGAAACTGATTTTGAGCTTTTCCAAATCCTTTCCAAGCAGCATTGTATCTATTGGATTAGGCTGATTTGAGACCCACTGACAGTAAACATTTTACTTCAAAGAACCTGTGCATGTAAAACATGCAATCAGGAATTGATTATGTGCCAATGTCTGACTGTGTATAAATTCTGGACATTCTTTGCAATGTAAAGGGAAATCAAGGAGAACGTTAATGGGAGATGTGCTGGACACATACTCTTCTGAAGCAGATTAAGATGCTTAGGACAAATGTCTACAAAAGTATCTCCTTTAATCCATGTGTGTATGGCACAGCCAGCAAACACAGTGGGCAGTTTTTTTGAATTCTTTAACTGTCCAAAAAGGTGAAGAAAATGATGTGATAAATTCTATTGAATGCAGTGGCACTGACAAATTAATATCTTGTTGATTCGGAGATCTGAACTTTTGACTTTTTTTTTTAAAGTCTGCTCACTAATTGTCTGTCCTTAGAGCTGTCCACACTTTAGACCATTAGACCAATGAGCGGCAAATGCAGTTACCTTAATAAATTTTTACATTGATGGATGAGAAAGTGTATTGACTAGAAAGGACTCTATCTGACCAAAGCCAGACGATGTATTATATACAACATAAAAATGAGTGGGGTTGAAAAGTACATAGTGGCTTCACAATATGAGGCAGTTCAATACTAAACAAGCCCTGGCTATGTCCAGATGGGCTTGTCTTCCATGCAACGTTAGGAAAAAATGATAAGAAAAAAAGAAGCTGTTAATTCCTTTGAAAAAGAAAACAAGTGTTTGTGTGTTTATGAAAATGAGACACATTTTGTTCTTTCTGCTTTAGACTATAAATATAAATATCTCTTTTTCCCCCTTTTATACATTGTTAACAGATTTTTCCATATGAAATACTCATGGTGACCAACAGAGGGCGAAATAAAATACTAAAAGATGTAGACAGAACCAGGCTTGAGGTAAGAGAAGCAAGTTCCTAAATGCTCTTTCCTGCTGAAGTTGTTTATCGTTTGTGACAGCTGAAACACTGAAGTGTGGGTCCTGGCTAGACTGGGAAGATTTCTCAGCACTAATCAGGGAAAGAGGAATCAGACATTGGGAGGAAGCAGCCTTATTTCCATTAACTGTGCTGAGCTGGGAGCCCTACGCCTCTGTCTCCCTGCTCATGGACGGAGCTTCTCACCCCTTATGTTTTCAAGCATTTAATAATATACTTGTGGATTTGTTAAAAGCCAAAAATTGCACAAGTGTCATAGGTGCCATATTGGAATGGAGCAATACTTTGTTCGATCTTGGATCATCTTTTACCTAAAAGTCAGTGTCAGCCATCCTTGACGATCAAAAGTCATGAGTGCTGTGACTTAGTTAGACTGAATGATATCCAGAAATACAAGAATTTAAATCTCTGCCAACAAATAAAAATAGTTTACAACTTTGTGGATTAGAAAGACTTAAGCAGCCCAATGGAATCCTGGGGATGTTTAAGTCGTTTGTAGTTAGTTAATATTCTGTGGAGATGAATGGAAGGAGCCACAAAAATTTGGGTAATTTGGGTTTATGCCCATTTTTAGACTACTAGGTATGTGATCACTAGTCAGAATTCAAAGCTGTATTACATTAGTGCCACAGGGAATTCTAGTTCCATCCAGTGAACTCTGAAGTGGCTGGACAAGAAGTACCTTGTGCACGGGACAGACAGCACCAAAAAATGTTTCACTAGCAGTAGTGTGCTGGACAGTTAGTCTGGCCAGACATCTTCCTTCTCGGAACTTCGAATGTAGTATGTCAACCTGCAACCCTCCTGCAGAGCTCTCCTGAAACCCAGTGTCTGTTTGGACTTCCACATGTAAGCAGAGGTGACTTGCTAAAGCCTGGGACAGGGGCATGCAGGAGCTAGTTTTGTTCTCTGGTCTATCAGTGCTTGTTGGATGACTTCAGACAAATAATTTTTCTGTCTCTTGCTTATTCAGCAACTGATTCCCTTTGTAAACTTCTCACACTTAAAACTTTAATTGATTCATTGGGCACCCAAGTTCATGAGGACTTGGACACATGTATTGCAAAAGCCTTGTTTTTTCCAGCAACAAGCAACATGAAATCCCTAAGGAACTCCTACCTCCTCTTGTGTCTCTTTGGCTTTGACTGACCATTGCCTTTTCTCCTTTTTTTTTTATTTTATTTTTTTTTAAAGCGTCATTTAGCGCCTGAAGTTTTTCAAGAAATATTTGGCATGACGATACAGGAGTTTGACAAGTTACCTCTCTGGAGACGCAACGACATGAAGAAAAAAGCAAAACTCTTTTAATCTCCCTTTAAACAAACCAACAAAAAATGATGCATAGGATGCTGTATCATACAGTCCACACTGTTTGGAAGCAACTACTTATCCACCAAAAAGGGAAAATCACATAGTGGCACCTCTGTACACAGCAACTGAACAAGATGAACATTTGCCCTCCTGGAACACAGAGAGAAAAAATCTGGGCTCAGAAACAACGATAGTTTTCAGGGGTGTTGACCTGTTACATGATATGATACAAGATAGAAAACTGTTCTGTTCTCCCTCAGTGATACTCCCTTTACTTCTCTCCACAATATGATGGACGTTATTGCTAGAGCCAGGAAGTGCCCTTAGGATGCCTTGTAGACTAAAGTAGTTGTAACCACTCCAAGAACTGGAAAAGAAAATATACATATATAAATATATATATATGTATGCGTGTTTGCCCGTGTGCGCACCTGTATTTATATCTATCCATCTATCTCTGTGTGTGCGTGTATGTGTGTGTATATATGTGTGTATATACGGAGAGGAAGATAGATAGGTGCTCTGTAGTGAAGGAGAAGCCCCTTGTAACTTATCCACATGGTCACATAAGTCACCCAGCTGTTTCTTGGCACTCTTTTGCAATGGCATCTTCTTCATGTGAAACAACCTGCAACGGTGGGCACTCAGCTCACTTACAGTACGTACCAGTTGGATTTCTGGAAAATGGATTCCTTGTATATATTTGCTAGGATATAAGAAGTGAATTGCTGTGTGTGTTGTCAGTCTTCCCTTTTCCACACTTTCTGCTTGAATTAATAAGGCTGGAGAGTAACCAGTCCTTTGAATAATTTAAGATCACTTAAGTAACGGGAATGATGGAGAAGAGTCAGTTTTCTTGTAATTTACTCCAGGAGATGGGTGGGTGGGGGTGGGAGTGGGAGTGACAGAGTGAGAAAATGGTTTTTTAAGTGTGCCCTGGTTTGCACCCAGAGATTTTGGGACAAACTCCCTGCTAGTGATTACTAGTACAGCTCATCAGACCGCAGTGGAGTTGCAGGATTTTACATTGACAGGGAAGGTTCTCTGCAAGCTAACATGCAAATTCATCCCTCTTAGGGAGGGATGTTTGTGAATTAAAAGGTACCATCGAGGTGCCGCGCTCTGCCAATAGAGGCTTTTTGATTAAACTGCAGTTGCTGTTGTCGATATGGCACAGTGCATGGGGCCAAGCACTCTTTTTAGTTAATGTAGTTTTTCACTTGTGCTTGGAAAAGAGGGCACAGACTTTTTTTTTTCCTCTCTTGAAGCATCAAAGCTCCAGCCTTGGTTATTTTTATTTCCCTTTGTGCCTGACTTGGTTTTTGAAGACAGAGTAATCATGCAAGACAGTTTCTGAGCTGCATTGAACTCCTTATTGCTTTCAGTCTTCTTCCAGTATGCTGCAGCTTAAAAAACTGCCTGTATATACCTTAACTGCTTCTGGGCAAGTCCTATACATAGGAGGACATGAGCACCAAAATAATTGAATGAGTGCATTGTGGCTGCCAGGTCAGCTTTTTCTCTTCTGTGGTGCTTAACTGCCAATGCATACTGCACTAATGAGCCTGTCTCCTGATACGGGAGGGGGTCGTTTAGGTTCTGTGTCTGTCAAAGAATATCAAGGTTTCCTTTTTAATGCAGAAACTTCAGGCACTGGAGACATCAGAACCTTTGTATTTTCTGTTCTGTGAGACATTGGTGTTCAAATCCAGAAGTTAGGAAGGGGAAACAGTCCCATGTAGTTGTGAGATTCAGTATCACTGTGTTGAGTTCTCTATATCACCAAATGACATTTCACCATGAACTGTGCAGGGCAGCCCAAATCCTGCCTCTTCTTTGCTGGTTTAGGAAGTCCCGATGCAACAGATCACTGTGGTTCCTTTGATAAAGTCTGAGATGGAGATTCAGTATATGAGAGACAGAGACCAGGGATCACCACCTGCTCCACGTCCCTATAGCTGAGGGAATGGTGAGTCTATGGGACAAGCTGGAGAACATCCTACCATGGAGATCCAGCACCACAGTCTCCACTGAACAGAATTCCCCAGTGAACACTGTGACACACACACTTGTGAGTGAGTGAGCTCTCTGGGTAGTACTGAGATTGCAGCAAGAATCAATGTAACATGTTTTAACTTTATTTTTCAGAACATGCATCTGAAAGCTTTTTAGAGGAGCACTGAGAAGTGCTAGTTAGGGGCACTGGCAGATGCATTTTTGAGCGACTGCTGAAACCAAATCCATATGATTGCAGAACAGCAGTGTTTTACAGTCAGGGAATTTGTGAATGGTGGGGTCTCAGAAATTCAGTGTGTTACCTGCAAGGTGTGGCTTAATTTTGAGATGAGCATGTGAGTTTTAATGCATTTAAATTATTAAAATTCTCCAAATTTTGTTCAGCCCACATCCTGTGGACAATGTGAGCTGCTGCCTCTCAAACTGTTAGGCATTACGGGTCTTTTAGTCCAAGTCACCTTGACAATACACCTTTTAGATCTGAAAATTTGGTCTCTCAAGGATGTGAGCTGCCAGTCTGCATTTTTCTGTCCCCATCTCTAGATTACTATTGAACTTCTCACAACATATATGAATAGACTACCCAGTCATTTCAGAAATGACTAAGCCATGTTGTTTCCTCACCTCTGCATCCTATGCAAAAAAAAAAAAAAAAAAAGGTTGGGAAGAAAAGAGAATTTAGCCTCCTAGGCTGTGAAGAATGACATGGTAATTTGTGTCTGCCTCATCAGCTGAGAATTTAGAACTGTAATTGAAGCTTGGGAAGGAATGAAGAGAAGCCAGCTTAGATGCTGCTGAAACAATTCATCTCTAGCTGGATTTTTTTGGCCACTGCTGGTTCACATCTCACTGGTGTGGAGCAGTCAGTCAGTTCACAGCCCTCTGCACTAGACTTAATATTGCTTTATTTCTGATTAAGAACATGAAGGGTTTTCTGAGCTTCAGTTTCATGCCTGTAGTTACTTCCCAGCCATCTACATGTAGACACACCCCAAGCGATTTTTGTCTGTCCACAAAACCCACACTGCAGCCAGACATGGGGGGGTGTTTTCTGCAGTGGGCTCTTAGTGATTGTCACTGCAACATTTTCTGTTCTTTCATCTGGTCTTCCCACCTAATAAAAATGAAATGTAGCCCCAGGGAGAATTTTCTTTATAAGCAATTAATCACTCTCCTAATATCAATCGAGTAGCAGTTCTTTGTAATTCCTCTCTTTGATTTTCTCTTGAGATATGTCAAGAGTTGGACTAGATGATCTTTAAAGGTCCCTTCCAACCCAAACCATCTATGAGTCTATGAGTATGCCTTAAGTACATGCTTATATTCTTCTATCTCCTGCAAAGCATTTGAGCTTCTGATAAAGTCCCATCCCATCAGTGCTGTCAACAGAATGTCATTACCAAGAGGACTGAAAACTGATTGCTTTTGTCTTCTTTTTTCTGCTTTAGGAGTAATGTAACAGCAAAGAACAGTCAAAGCATTGCAAAATAACCACGTGTACAAAATGGAATTATGTATACATGTGGGTTCTCAAACACAGGTGCACATATAACACACACACTCCCCATTTGGAGTTCATTAAATGTGGTTTGTGATGTGTTGTGGCCATGGCTGCAGTGTGCTGTGAAAGGTTAGGCTTGGAGAACAGGGAACTCCTCAGTAGCTCTATGTGGGACAAGACGGCCCTGTGGCTCCAGTAGTGCTCTTACTTCGATCAAGACAGATGTCATTTCTCCTTACAAAGTCCTATAGTCCTAAATCTGTAGGCCAAGCACTGAGATGCTTGCTTCCCTTTTCCTGTTGCAACTTGGAAATCTTTTCTGAGCCAAGTAGTTCAGATGTCTTGCTGTTCAAGCGAGGTCATCAGGACCCTCTTTTGGAAAACTGCTACACTGAAATTTTGCTACACTGAAATTAGACACATTTTGAAGTGAAATCCTTTTCCACAAGCCCTGTGTTTCCTGGTAGGGTAATAGCAATGGACAGAGAAGGGTAAAGGTCTGAGAAGGAGGGCTGGCATAAGCCGGGGTTTAGCAGGGTGATGTTTAGCAGGATTAGAGGAAGACACTGGTATGAGCCTGTAGTACCTGTTTCAAACTGTGGGGAAGTCAGGTTTGGAGTTCACAGCGTATGAGCGTCTATGCTGAAATTAATGGTATGAAGCTGTTAGAACAAACAACAGAAAAATTAGGCCCCAGAATGGTAAAAATAAGAACATCCTCTGAACTCATCATGGAATTACTTATCTTGGCTCATCCTGACTTAGGAGGAGATCTTGGCATATTTGGACCATAGCCTTCTAGAGTAGACCAAATGGAAACCACCCTTTTTCTCACTCCATGATTCATTGCTTTCCTTTGAAATGTGTTTGTGCAGGAGAATGTCCACATCCTGAAAGTTACCTACAGCAGTGAAGAATACTCAGTGATAATGATGATCCAATAAAACACTTGCAAGGAAACAAGAATATTGACTAATCTGTCCCCAAATGCCACTCATTTTTCCATGCCAGAGAGACACTGAGGGCTTGAATCCACAGCTGCCTTCCCCATTCAGTTAAACCCCAGGTCATGGTCCAGTTCGTGCCCTGTCAAACTCTTTGGCCTTGTCAACACACCTGCTAGAGTTCAGCATAGTCTTCAGGGTAGATGCATAGCAAGGGCTGGTCTTGACAACATGTGGTATGTTTTCACCCCATTGCTGTGTAATGAAGAGCTAGAGAGAGCTCCTGAGCACTGAGTGTGACAGCAGCACAATGCGCCTTTCTCCTTTAATGTAGAAACACCCTTATTGCTGTGGGCTGCAGCATTGCTCTGGCTGGTGAGTTTTGCCTTGTGGTTTCTCCCACGCACCATTTTTTGTGCTTAATAAAATAAGAAACAACAAAAAAAAAATCTATCACAGTTTTCAGTCAGACGACTCTGCTGGTAGGAGCTATGTGATGCCCGCGTTTGGCAGGAATATTATTAATTTTAATGTGAGCATCAGTGCAGGAAGTGGGAATGTAATTGGCCATTAATGTTGGTTGCCTGTATGCAAAATAAATTATTTGTAGCCCAGAGGGCTTCTAACAGGGAAATAGATTTCTGCTAATGATTTGCTCAGAAATGCTTGTCTGTGTGAAGAGGTAATACTTCCACGTGCACTGTGGTCTTTTTTTGAGGTGAAAGAGAGATGACTGAAGGCAAGCAGTAACTTGTTCTGTCAGGATCACCACAGTTAATGTAAGTGTTGCTCCCAGGACTTGCAAAGCTGAGGCCCACAGGACCTTCCTCTTGGGCATTAGGAAATGCAGCATTTCAGCAGCAGAAGCAGCTATGGGAATTCCAGCGGTGCCTTACCAGGCTGAGTCTCTAGCTCCCTTAGGCGCTTTGACAGGTCCCACTGGACACTTGCCTGGGCTTTTGTCACTGAACACCTTCAGAATGCACTTCCCCCCCAGATGCAAACCCGCTGACAGCAGTGGAGCCTCTCTCTGGCACCTGCACACCTTGGGCCAGGCTGTCCTGGCAGGCCAGGCCAGGAAAGCCTCTGGCCACCGTGCACACCCACAGGAGCTCTGTGTGTCATTCCCAGGTCAGTCCTGTCCAAGTGGCTTGGTCCGTCTGGACAGCTCTTCCTGTAAGGGGGCCTTACAGCTGGGGGCTTTTTTTAAGCTTTGGAAACTGAAACTAATTTTTTAAAGGTATTCTTTACTTTAAATCAGTAGACTTTGGCAATAGGATTTTTTATTATTTTATTTTTCTTTTCTCCTCCCTCCACATGTTAGAAACCAGCATTTTGGGGAGGTGTCCCTGTGTTTTCCATTCACCTGTCTCTCTCTCTGAGTCTCTGTAAAAGTGAATCCATGTCTTGTCTGCACAGTAAGTCTGCTTGTATGCATAATGAGAAGTTGAGCTGGGTTGCTGTTCTGTACAATTAATGTTTCCACTGTCATACCGCAAACAGCACATACTACACTCCTGTGCCACTGTAATCTGCATCACTGTTGTACTCAAGTCAATGAATAAAGTTTGGAGCTTTATTCTTAATTTCTGGATTCACGTTGCCTCATTTATTTTGTTTGGGTTTTTTTCATCTTGCAGAGTTATATCAAAGTCCTCTTCCAAAACAGGTGTGCTCTCAAGAAACAGAGAGGCGAGATATGAATGACCGAAGCAAGACACATAACAGTTACAGTGAAACTCTGTGAAACTATGAGAAAAGGTTTGAAAATTGACACAAGGCTTCTCGTAACTAAGCCACCAGAAATAGATGCTCTTGCAAACCACACAGAAGTGTTAGTATTGTTGTCAGTTGTGGTTTAAAATGACCAGAGATATCAATAAGGTCAACTAGACCATGCTGTTACGTCAGCTTCAAAGGCTAAATGGTTTCCTTTCTTGATCCTTGCAAATTCATATTAAATGTTAGACACATCTTGGAAAGATATTTACCTGTGTTAGTATTTAAAGTTAGGTGTTTGCTTAATTACCTGGAGTTTAAACCTGCCTAGCCTTATTCTGGGTGTGGAAGGTGGGGTAAGATGCCATTCAAGGAAATAGAGTGTTTTGTAACACCTGTGAATGTGCTGAACAGCTGGGTGTCCAGCGGACCATAGTGGCAGACAGCTCCTCAGAGGATGTGATGCAGCCACACACCCTGCACAGTCCTTGAGCCTCCAGAAAGCCCCTGCAGCATCAAGATCTGTGTTCTGCAGATATCATGTTCCCCATCTTCTCTTCCACTCCTCAGCCCTCTGAGTCTCACCCCTGCCCTTGCCCCACCTTGATAGTCTACACAGGTTCTCTCACACAGCAAATGTAGAGGTTCCCCAGGGTTTTACTTCAATGTGTTGAGGGTGCTTAAGGACTGAGTCTCAGATGAGATGGAGACTCAGGTTCCTGCTTGGAGAGCAAGAGGTGAGGAATTCAACACCACCATGAAGTTAGCCTTTAGCAAGGTTCATATCTGCCCCATTCACTTCCCAGGCCATACCTGTATTTTTGCTGTAAGTGTGCTGGAAGTTGCAGAAGAGATAAATCCAGCAAAATGACCTGGTGTCAGTTAGATGCTTCCTTTCTTTGTATTGCTTACTCCAGAGATTGTATTTTTGCTGTGGGTGGGACAAAATCAAGTCAAAATCAGAAAATCAGATTCATTTATTACAACTCTGGACATACAACTCAGTGAAGGGTGGAAGCATCCCTCCAGTGAAGTATTTAAACACAGGGTTTTGCTCTCTGTTTTGCTGCAGGGCATAGCTGGAAGAGCCCTAATCCTGAACTGGACAATTTGTGCGTGCACGGTGGAGATGACCTTTGCTTTGAACATTTAATGGTCTTATTTTCAGCAGGCATAGCCCATGGACTTCAGCAGATTGGCACGTGTGTTCCAGTAGCCCTCCTTTCTCTGTTTCCTCCATGTTTATAGACATTTCCTGCCTGAGCGCTTCATAGCCCTTGGAGCTGTCAGACCAGCTATGAATGAGGGCATAATAACCCATTTTCTATCCTCTTCTTTTTAGGATCGGCTCTGAGAAACTTCAGGATTTTTTGTCTCTTGTGAGAAAACCTGGGCTGACAGCACATGCTTCTGTGCAGGTTACTGGTGGGGACTGCTGGGCAAACCTCAGCCAGGGAGTTAGGAAGACACAGGGATGTTTTTAAATGTCTCCTTGTTCATCTGAAGGGCAAACACAGAGTCTGAGACTTTTCTTTAAAAAAGTTTTATGCTGCTTATTTCCTCTTCCCCTCGACAGCCAGATGTCATGGAAAGGTTTCCTCATTGCTCTGCAGAGCAGGACCCCATTCCCTGCCTACCAGTTTGCAGCCTCCAAGCACTTCCATGTTAGCTGTTCCTTGGGCATCTCCTTGTTAACCTCCCTGGGCATCTTCACACCTCTAGGAAGTAAGGAAGGTCTGCCCATGAAGTACCTGCTTAAAAAAACACAAGTGTAGGTCTATGATTTGGCCTTGGAACTTTTCTTGAAAGTTCCCAACCATAGGAAAAAAAAAACCAAACCAAAGTCTCCCTTTTGAATCATTTGCACTCTTGAAAATCCACCACCTGAGTGTCGGGTCCCTCCCTGTAGCAGCAGTTACAGTGCAGTGCCAGCCCCAGGATGTGTCCTGCCAGACCAAGCTCTGGAGATCCTAAGCAGCAATCCCCAGCTGGGGATCACTGACCCAGCAGTGTAAAGGAGCAGTTGCTCCATTACAGCCTCCCCCAGCACAGAGCATTGGGAATATTTTCACTGTGACTGCACTTCCACGTAGAGCAAATTCACAAGGATCCATTCCAGTCGTCAGCCCCACAGTGTGACAGTGCCAGCCAGCCTAAGCACGTTTTTAATTTCCCTCCAGTTAAAATCACAAGCCCAGTGAAATCTAAGTCCAGAGTTTCTTTTTTTTTTTTTAATTGTTAGACCATTTTTCCCTGCTCCCCTCCTCCCCATGAATTATGCGAGGTTTATGACCCCTGAGTAATGACTCTGGAATGCACTGCATCCTACAGCCATCACAAGGCATCTGGCAATGGGAATCTTCACAGCATGTAAAAAATATACAGATAATGCCATTGTAAATAACTTAGATCAAAACAAGTCAAATGTCAATGCTAATTTGCTGTCAAGTGTAGCCCAAGACCACTTCCTCCTGCAAGAAGAGAGACTCAGTTCCCAAGTGTGACTTGCTCCCCACCAAAAGACTCTTATTCTCCACCAAAACTCTCCCCAAACTCTGAATTAACAAGAGTGGGAGTTTTTTTCCCCCTTGCTGTTTTATTTTTCTGTAGCTTTTGTGCCTGTCTGCTCCTGAGTCCAAGGCTGGGAAATGAAACTTCAGTTTTGCCTGACATTTTTCTATTGTAAAAAAAGGACTCTTGGGAGAGATATTTACTGTTTTCTATGGCTCAGTCAGAGGGCAAGAGAGAAAAGTTGTTCCAGGAGTTCCCATTACAAAGCATTTTTTCACATAGGCTCACTTTTATTTTTTAAAGACTGGGAGATTAAAGAGCCGGCAGCTCTGGAACAGGAAGTTTGCTGTACATCCAAAGGTCAGGTGGGTCTCAGACAGCCAGTGCTTCCAGCTCTCTTTTATATACACACTGCAGATTAAAATGTACATCCCGGGCTGGATGTAGTCATGGCAGTGATAGGGGCCCAAGGGTTCGGGGGGGAAAGGAAGAGAGGGGGAGCAGGAAAACAGCACAGCACAGTCTCTCCACGAGCTGTGATTTCATAAGACAAAGCACTGGGCGGCTGTTCAGCGAGCTTAAGGTATTCCCACGCCCCCACAGCTTTTTCCTGCCATCAGATATGTCAGCATGACTGCTTGTGGGGTCGCTCTCAGTGACATTCGGGAACTGATCCTGCTTAAAAAAACATTTTTTTACTTTTTATTTCGTTTCATAGCATTGTTGGTTTTGGGGGGGTTATTCTTTTTTAACTGAGACAGTTCCTTGCTTTGAGTTAAGCAGGGGCCTCCCAGAATGGTTGTGCTGGCAGGAAAAATGGGGTGGGCACAAATGAACAGCAGGGTCTTAAGAAAGACTCAGAGCAGAACACATTAAACTACCAGTGATACTGCATTCTGTGTGTCGTGAAATCACAGTCTCAAATCCCTGGCAGAAAGGGCAGTTGGTGGCACTCCCTTCACCTCCAGCAGTAACTCTGCACCTTAGGTAACTAAATAGTCAATTAAGAAGGGTATCATTGTCTCCAAAACCCTCTACATTCACACTGCTGGAGTCAGGTATTTTTGCAAAGTCAGGAGTGTTTCAGCTGTTGCCCTTGAATGAAAGAGGGAAGGGAGGAGGTGGACTGAATCCCACCTTCAACATGCATCTTCTGGAGAGGGGGCTGTTCTGCTGGCAAAGGAAGCCAGTTGCAGACAGGCCTTTCTTGGAGAGCCACTGTACTGTCATGTTATCCTGTATGCCACTGTTCCATTCACTCCAGGACTGTGCCCAAGTGCAAGGGGATGAAACACCAATGTCTTTTTTTCCCCTTTAGGTATTCCTCATTGTCTTGTGGCTGGACAGCAAGTCAGGACACATAAGTTCAATGCTTTCAGCTTTCTGAACTTGGGCAAGTCATTGAAATTCTCTAGCCTTCAGGTTTCCCTCATAGCCTTTGTGGTCTGTTTTTGCCAGAGGGAGTTAACATGTGTCCTATGGATCCCTCCAGTCTGTGAGGCACGTTAAGCCCTGGTAAGGCATTTGATTGAACAATACTTCAGCAAGTGTGGCCAGAAGCTTTTGCCTATTTCTGCCACTTGCCTTAACAGACTCTGGTCAAGAGGGGAACCGCAGGGGCAGGGTCTGTGGGCCAGAGGGCCAAGGCTCACACTGGATGGGTAACTGGAAAGAGCTCTAAAAGTTTTGCATTGTCCTTGTATTATTGCCTCTGCAAGTGGCTTTGCTAAGTTAAAGAGTCTCCATTTCCCTGTCAGGCTGGGGAAGACACACCCTGAAGAAGGGTATGGGGGTGGAGGGTGAGCAGGTTGAGCTCTGAGAGCTCTACAGTCTGTGCTATGTTAGTGTTCAGGGCAGAAGCTGGGACCGAGCCCCGCTAGGCACACTTGGTGGTAATTATAATGTCTTTGCTAAAACTGTGGCAATTGTTTGGACATAAGTCAGGAGAAGATGGTCTCTACAGAGTAAAGCTCTTCTTCATGAAATTCCCGGTATTCACAGTTGGCAAGAGTAAGGGGCTGGATGTAAATTAATAGTGTGTCCCTGGGCAGCCAATGAAGAAGAAAAAGGCGAGGCAGGTCTGGCAGGAACAGACTGACAGATTTGGAGGCTGATTTTGCTGCTCAGGGTCTCTACATTTGGAGTAGATCTTTTATCTATTTCCATTATTTGTGCTACCCCAGCCCCCATAACACCAGTTATTAGAGGGAAGAGTTGATGATAGAACTAAACTTCTCTGCAGGACTAGCCTACTAAGGCTGCCAGAGGGAAACAGGGCTCCCCCTTGGCTGACTCTTCTGGATTTAGGCTAGACACTACAGAGGAAACAAAATGCAGCTCAATCCATTCAAGGAATTCATTGACAAATGCTGAGCCTTTATGTGAACCAAAGTGTTTGCTGTGAAACAGGAGACAAGGTAATAATTGAATCAGGGTTTACAATGAATGAACTGCTGCTGAGAAATGCCTACTTTACAGCCTTGATATACTCTGGATGTTCAATGACTGCCAGGAGCAAACTCTGTGGTATCTCAGTTAGCTCTTACCCTAATTATCGTTTACAGGGGAGTTGCAGCTAGATGAATGAAGACTGCAACATAAAGGACTTAAGTAAGATTTATTGATGAGACTACATGAATAATTCCCCTTGCAATGATGCATTTAAGAGCACAGATATTGTGGGAGGAGGGAAGCCAATGTTTGATATTTTGAATCATTTTAAAGTGTGTGTTTTATTTTTATGTTTTGGCTTTTGCTGTTCCCTCTAACTATTCCCTTCCAGAAAAAAAAAAAAAAAGTAATCCTCTTACAAGCTAGGTTTGTGAAACAATAGCAGGTAATTTAAAATAAACTTCTGTTGAGAGCAATAACTATTGGATCAAATAAGTGAATCTATGATAAATGGGGTGCCGTGGTGCTCAGGCAGCCCAGAGCATAACACTTCAATGCTCTGATGTTGCTCTGACCTCTTGGCACAGTTTGGTTTTTCTGTAATTAACTAATTGTTCAGCTTCCTGAAAATTACATTTGTGCTCTTTCTCCCTTGGGAGAAATTCCAACAGAGGACCCTCTGGAGAATTTTCCTGTGTTTGGCCAGTTTGAGTGACAATGAAGGTACCACTAGGGCAGGGAGATCACCCATCTGACTGGGGGGAAAAGCTTGCTGAAAAACTGACCCTGTGAGGAAAAAATGAGGAGCTTTTAGTCATATCAGCAAGCCCATCAGCCTCGACATGCGGCCAACCTGTTGTCAGTGCTGACATAAGGGAAGGGATGAGGGAAGGCATTACCACTCTGTGGCAACATGTTTTTAAATAATTTGAAAGCACATCTGGCAGCGCACATCCACAACATGTAAGCTGAAGTCACAGCCACTGCTACCCTGCCAGGTAGCCCTGGCCATTCCCAGTCCCACTGAGGGCCAGAGAGGCACTGTGGGGGCTGTAGTGGAAGAATGCCCTGAATCACCACAGCTGTGGGCACAGGGAGGGCTCTGCCCCATCCCCATGGTGACCACATTACTGAGCCACCTGAGTCTTCAAATGAAATTGTAAACTGCCCATTGAAGACTGGAGCCAAGAATGAGCCCTCAGGAGAACTTATTCCTAGAGGCAATCTTGTCCTAGTAAGGGCTAACTGCCCAAAGGATACCTGTCTTTTGCTGCTCCCCCATTCTACTCTTGCCACTGGAGTCACTTCCCTCCAGGAGGGACATTCCCATGACTCTCCATTCTCCACAAATCCTGTCCCCCTTATCTCGTCTTTCTTTTCTCAATCAAATTGTTACATACGGACAAACATACCCATTACCTCTGCTTTATCTTTGCCTGGCAGACTCTCTGTCTCTGATCCCACAGGTTTGGCCTTGCCCCACCACAGTTCCACCAAAGCAGTATTAACTCCCCTATAGGTCTCAGGATTTGACTTCTTCTCCTTATGGGAATACCCAGGAAAGTTCATCTCAAATTAACCGAACTAAAATAAACTAAATATACTAATAATTTCCCCTGCCCTCCCCAGGGGTTTTCAGCCTGAATTGAAGTGCCTTAGTTAGGTTAGCTCACTGTGGAATGGAGTAAACCAAAACAAATGTAAGACACTTGAAGTCTGAAGGTTTGGTAAGATCTTCTGCAAGTCTCCAGTGAGATACTAAAGCCTCTGCAGCTCACCATATCACCACCTCTCCTCTGTTCTATGTCACCTGCCTAAGCTACAGCACTGAAGCCACTGGAGGTGTGAACCCTGTCTGCAAACACATGCAGGTTATTTCAAGAAATGTTCCATGGTGGTTGAACTACAGTAGCTTTGTGCTGAGAACTAAGTGCCACAACAACAATAATATTTGGTGGGTGGCCAGTGAGAAGCGAGTAGGGGACAGAACAGGCTCCCAGACAAGACATCTTGTTATAATTTCAGTTCTGAGAATTGTCTATTAGCAGAAACCTCTTCCTGAAGCAGAAACCCACACATCCCCTTGCTGTGTCTGTCTCTGGGGAGGACGAGCAAGGTGCATCCCAGATGGACCATATGTACCTCTGCAGTCACCTCCCACCCCACACCGTCTGTTGTGGCTGCAACTCTCTGCTCCCTGGGAGATGATGGCTTGGGTGTATAGGGCCTCAGGCATTGCAGGACACTCTTCACTCCTGCCACTTGTACGTGAGGTGATGTACACTGCTGCCCAACTTAGCCAGTGGTGACCCCACTGGCCTGTGCCCCTGGGCGACTCTCCCAGTTGCTCCCGCCTCCAAAAAGCCCATTTCTGGGCACCTGGCCTGCAGTGTGAAATAGCCTTTGTGTGATATTTTGTCAGCTACAAATAATTGAAAAAGGCCTACATAAAGTCCTAATTGTGTCACAGAACAGGCTCTTCAGTCATCCATCTTCCTATTAAACTTGTGAATTTCAGCTACACAGCCCTGTTGGAGTTATTTTCCCCTTCCCCTCCTTCTTCTTTTAAGCTTCTATTTATATTCTCTCAGTTGTCTCTGCCAGAAGATCTCATGTGGATACATTAGGCCTTTTCAAAAGGAAAGTTGGATTACAGCGATTTTTCTCCCCGTAGGACACAACAGCTTCATCATTCATAACAGAGCAATACACTATAACTTCATTATAGATGGCATGAAGCTGGCCTATTTAAACAGAATACTTAATGATAGTTGGGAAGGCAGGGGAAATTCAGCTCCACTGCTCTACGTGCAAAAAGGGAAACTGCATTTTTTGATATTTACTGAGGCAGATTTCTTGACTCTTAATTAAATCTCTTTTCACAGGAATGAAAAAAAAGTGGAAGACTCAACTGACATGGGTGAAACCTATTACCTGGTAGTCAATCCCACTTTGGCAGGTAGTTTGGCACACTCTAACATCCAATATTAATAGCAGGGAAGGAAACTTGGACTCCTCCGTAGTGCTCAGCCTCCACTGAAACAAACAGCAGTTTGTTGGTGCTCTCTTGTGTGGACCAGAGGTTCTCGTTCTTTCCCTTTGCCCACTTCAGCAGTACTGACCACAGACACTCTGCTTCTTAACTTCGACTGAGTAGAAGTGGTTTAGGCCTAAAGAAAAGCTGTGGACTGAAAAACCACTCTTTTTGGGAAAATGCCAGAATAAATAGCCTTCTGTGAGCTCACAGCTGCCATCAGGCTACAGTTTGCAGTGAGGATGAGGGAGACTTAAAAAAATCCCAGTGAAAATGTAGCAAGATGTAAAAATTAATGTTTTCCCATATTTTGATAAAATTAGTTTCTTCTTGCCTGGCTAAGTTTTAGTTGTGCTGAAAGGTGTGAAGAGTTCAGCTCTGTTGAGGCGAGTCCTCAATTGACAGCTTGATAGTCCACACAGCTTTTTTTCTTCCAGCTTGGGAGAGATTTTGCTCAGTGTTGGTTTACTGGTGAATTCCATAAGTGTGGATGAAGTTTCTAATATTTTTCTCAGCTGAAAGTCATGATTTCCTATCTTATCCCCTCAAAAACTAGTACCATGGTGTCATGAATGAGTGTTTTAAGGTCATTTAAAGTTCGTTGGCAAGGTTCATTCTACTGCTTACTAGATGGTTAATGCACACAGAGAAAAAGCAAACTAGGATCTAAAGTCAGTCAATCTAAAACCAAAATCAACTCTAAAAATTATCAATGTGGAGACTAGGGTGGGGAGGTGGGGAAGGGGTAAGGATAAAAAAGATTAAGGGAGACCCTTCCATTGAGTCAGAAGGTTCAGAGTGGACCCCCTTGCCAAACTTAGCCCCGGAACTGATCAACAGTTTAGTCCTAAAGGTGTAACAGCACTTAAACTTAACAGCACCTAATCAATAGCTCGAGTTAAACAATTTAACAAAATATTCATATAGAATTTACTATAAACACAACAGTAACTCACAGACCTAACTTACTTACAAATCTGAAGTACTTAAGAATCTAAGAGAGCAAAATTCCTAGTACGTTGGTATAGCATATTCACACTCACATGCGTAGACTTAAAAGAGACTGTACAAGGTATATACCTGTGAAAAAAGTCTCCTCGGATTCAGTGAAATACATTGGATGCCTTTGCATCTTCTCAACAGATGAAGGGTTGAGCCTTGAGGAGTGGGGGTATCAGCCCACGCTCTATCAGCATTTGGTGATGCTCCTCAAGGTACAGCAAACATGAGAGTTCACTGGCTCTGAGAGGCCCCACTCAGAGGGAGGTGCTGGTCACAGCCCAATGTGGTCCAGGAGAGCTCAAAGGGTGTCTGAGGACCACTGTTTATAGGGTCGCAAAAGACTTGGCTTTACTTGTAGTGATTTTCCATCCTGGCCACAATTCAGGTCAGTAACTTTCTCTGAAAGTTCAATAACAAAAATGTCGTTTCACTTGAGTTGTTATTCAGGCAAGAAAAATAAGTTTCCAAGGTTGTTTTTTAAAAAAAACAGGAGTTCATTAGACAGCACAAGTTCCTGGGAACAGACCACATTTCTGACAAGCTCCAGAGGACCTTAGCCCAGGTGCTCTTCACCAAGGCCAAGGCCTAATGAGCATTTCATAGGCCCAGGGGGAGGGGGAGATGCATCACCACACATGGCTAATTATGTGTCAGAAATTTGTATCAGAGACTCTTAGGAAGCTGATAGCCATGTCCTGTGGTGCCTGTGAGTGTTACGTGCTGTAATACAGTGCATTGATAACCCATGAGGTCTGCTGATGTGAGGCTGGAGAGAAGGGGAGCAAGTAATGCTTTGGACTCCTTTAACTGATATTGAACACTGTCAAAGGAAAGCTAAGGGGCTTCTCTGGAGGGGGTAGAGGGTCTGGAGCAGAAAATAAGTATAAGGAAGAAATGTCTCAAGGAGGAACAAATGCTGTAGCTGTTGAGCACACTGTCTGGTCAGCATGTCTCATCCTTTGGCCAGAAGAAGGTGTTCTATCTGTTGAGGGAAAGAAAACAATTCATACTATTAGGGCTCCCTGTAATTTGGTCTACAAGCAGTTTGGACTCCACATCTGAAAGGGAAATGTCAAGGAATGGGAAGCCAAGAGAAGCTCATCAAAAAACATCTGGTCCTGCTGTCCTTAACGGGAAATCCCCCCCTCCCTCCAGCTACCCTCTTCCCAGCCATGCTCTTTTGAAACAGTTAATGTCTGAGAGAATCCAAAACATTGCTGGAATGTATCAGTGATGAAGCCTTTGTATAGCTGAGCAGCTAAACAGCTCTGGGTTTGTTTGTGTTAGAGTTGATTGTCTTGCCTTTCATCAGTGAAAGTCAGAAGTGGCTGGACAGAAGTCAGTGGAGCAACACTGGTCTGAGTAAGGCCGGCTTCAGCTGGGGGAGAATTTGGTCATTTCTTCTATGGTTAGAATCATGAAACACTTCACAGGAAAGAAGAAAGTCCTCAAAAGAAATACCCATAGACAGTATACTTGCAAATTATCTGGGATGAAGGATTCATGTTCTTCAAAAGTATTCAGTCCTTTTCCAGGGAGTAGCTTTGCTTGGAACAACCATGCTGTCCCAGTGACCCATCTTCACTGACTGAACCCTGGCAAGCTCCCCGTGCCTTCCTGGCATCAAGGAACCAGTGTGGTCTTCAATAAAGCCTTCGTAAAAGTTACTTCTGGGGAAAGATTGCTCCTCATGCTCCTAAGCAGGTAGCCCAGGACCTTTAACATGTTTCTGCAGTAAGCCACGTGGCAATGTAATTTATCACAGCCCCAGAGAGAACACCATGTTCCCAAGGCCTGGGTGGCTCAGTTTCAGCATGAAGTGTTGAGTCTTTGATCATATGAATCAGGACAGTTAGCAGAGTTCAGCTATTTGAACCTCCTTGGGGAATAAGCAGAGGACTCTGTTCAAGTTTCCAACACCAACTATTCCCTTTATCCCTTAAATCAGAAAATCTGTAAGACAGGCAGGATTCAGCAGATCAGAATTCAAAGACATTGATGAGAGCGCCATGAAGATCCTGAACTCCTGTCAGTGTCTGCTCTATGCTCCCACCTAGAAGGAAGATCAGGGAGGACTTTCAAGGAGACAGCTGAGCTTGTGACTGATGAACACTCTTATCTAGTCCCAGCTGTGTCCCAGGTCTCACCTGCTTGCTCGGACATGCTCAGGTGGTCTCCTCCTTCCATCCAGCTGAAGGTGCTTGCCTGGTATTGTCCCAGTCCTGCCTGACTCTACTGCAACACAACTTGTCCTCCTGAGGTGGGAGAAGAATTTTTAGTTTTCCATCATTTCAGCACAGAAGTTGGTCCAATATCTGTGAAAATGATACTGAGAAGAGAGAGATCATTTGGCCAGAAGCAGGGGGAGGAGAAAGACTTCTCCCTCTCAGAGACAGCAGTGTGGTTTGCTGGGTCAGCTGTAGCTGGATCCACAGGCTTCATTGCTGTTCAGAGGGATCCACATATGGACAAAAGGAATTCTCTACCCTCAGATTATGGCAACATTGCATCCAGGGATGCTAAAGTGAAGAAGCCTTTGGCTTCCTTGTTTCTTGGTTTTACGGGATACACCTCAGCTTTAGTCTCAGCTCAGATCTGTCATAAAACTCACCTCTGGTCAAATCTTTCTGGAATAGTTTTATTCCTGCTTGACCACAACTGTCCACAGAGATGTTACACCCCTATCTAAGTGGATACCTGCGATGATGATATTTGGAAGGAAAGAGGACACTGGTGCACCACCATTGATCTGATCTCATCTCACTGATAACTCTTGTCTACCAAGCCATCTTATTTCTCCATCTGTCCTCCAGGTGCCTGCACACATGGAGTATTTGACACAACTTCCCATCTTTCAGGAGCTTAACAAAAGAAAGTTCACTTTACCTCTGACTGATCTTGGTCTTGCTGAGTAAACTCCTGGACTAGATTTTAACAGCTTTGATAAGCTGTTAAAATGGGGAAGAGAGAAAGAAGAGCCGTGTGAAACAATGCATGCTTAAACTAGGGGAAAAGCAAGCCAAATGCAAACAAAGAGAAGAAAGTAATATTATAGATTTAAAGACTTTAAATAGACATTAAAGACATTAAATATAGACATTAAAGACTTTGCTGATGCAAAAGATAAGTTTAAAATCAATAATATTAATGAAGGAATATACACCTGCTTAGTGTCAATATTTAGGGAAAAAGAAAAGCATTTAACATCACCTGTGGATAAAAGAGAGGATTAGTATCATGCTTCTGCACAAGGTATTTAGCAAATTATTATAATTGTTTATAGGCTTTGTTTAGGCTTCTAAATTTATGCTTGATTCCTTCTCTATTTCACAGGAAGCAAAAGTGCTAAAATGACAGGATGTAAGGCCAGAGAAGCAGAATTACATCAGTTGAAAGACACAGCAGGGTACTTGAGAACTTTAACCAAAGATGCCAATCTCACTAGCAGCCAGATTATTTATTACTACAGAATGAATATGCAGGGCAAAAAAGCATTAAACCATGTAATCTATAGTATGATGCTCTGTGCTGAAGGATTGGATGTCAGCTGCATAAAAAAAAGAGTTGAATAGGATGAGCTTGGCCCTCAAGGCTTGTCACACCTGAGTCATCACTAATAATAAGCATCACTAATAAGCATCGCTAATAAGCATCACTAACAATAAGCAAGAAAAAAGCAAGGAATACATGGGTGCACAGGTAGATAGTTGTTATTTTATTGGCTTCAAGAAGCCCCAGCAAGAAAACCAGTTTACAAGTGTTTTCTCTAGCTGAGCACAGTGGCAAACATCTAGACTTCAGCACCAACACTGGGAATATTAATTCCTCATGCTAATCGGGGTCTGAGTATTTCCCAGTTTTATTAAACCCCAGAACACAACAGCCTGTTTGAAAAAAGAATACTCTAAAGTATTTAGGTACTTCCTACTCCAAGAGGAAGGGGGCAAACAGGAAGAACTTGTATTCCTCTGGCATTACTATTTGTCCCACTGTCACCTGCCCAGCAATTGCCATGGGCCTAACCGGCAGTCCTGGGATTCCAGAGCATCCTTATCATGGGAGGGGAAGGAAGGGACAAGCAGGGGATGTAAAGGCTCTGGATCCTGAAGACAGGAATCGCAGGTATCTGATGCCTTGATCTTTCAAAACATCTTTAATTAGTTTGTTTAACTGGTATTATCCTTAATTATTCCTGCTGAGTTCAGAATGCCTGCTCACCTGATTCAAGATAGAGCCACACGTCAAAGGTTTGCAAGACCAGGGCCTACCCTGCTAGATTTTAAAAGCTAGAGCCCAGAAGTATCTGGAAAGTGCTCTGAGAGAAGTATTCCTACATGACAGACATATTTATTTAACCTGTTTCTTTCCCATCATTGCAGACTTTTATCTTCTTGCTGGCTTTGATGGTTCAGGTGTTTGGCTTGCCTGTCTCTTTGTGTGGTGGTTATGTACTGGTAAGAGCTGGGAGATGCTCCAGTCTCAGCTTCTTTGAGTGGCAATATTTAATTTTGTTCTTTTATGGAAAGTTCCTGTGTGGCACAAGTCACTTTCCAGTTCCACCAGGCACACAAATCCTGTTCAGAGTGTACTCCCTGTCAAGTACTGCCTGGGAGGGTGGGGGCAGGAGGGGCACACGGGGACCTGAGGAGTGGCAGGGCAGCGTTCTTCCAGCCTGGCTGCTCACTCTCCATGTGAGCCAAGAGAAACTGCTTATGGCTATTTTCAGAAAATGTAAGAAAAGCCATATGATGGAGGCTTGGGTTTTTTTCTACATAAACAGCAGTAACCTTTCCCAAGGCTGCATTGGACCACAGATGTCAATGGTCTGTGGGCTGACAGGTCCAAAAATTAGGAAATACAGATTTTTTTTCTGCGAGCCTTTCATTGGCTTTGTCTAACTCTCCTTGCTGACACCATGACCCTGATATCTCACAGAAACAATAATGCTCCCCCTACCATCTGACTCAGGTGGGTATGTGGAAATTGCCACTTTTGAGTACTCCAGGCTCTTTAGACATAGGTTGATGGCCAAGAACCTGGCTTGCATAGCAGAGTCCACGTGCAAGGACTGTGAGCTTTGGGAAACCCACTCATCTGTTCCACTGCCCTCTGCAGGAAGAGGTTTGTTTCCATTGCAGGCCACACCACCACATTCCTGCCCACACTTTCAATCCTGAGCCAGGCCCAAGCTCTGTTCTGCCCAGACCCCAAAGGGGGTCAAAGCAGCAGGATGAGGATTAATTTTAACAACGTGATCTTGGTGTGACCCTGGTGTGACCATTGGCTTCCAGTGGAGGGAGGACGAGATGCTCACACAGAGAGCCAGTGGATGCAGCTCTGGTGAATGATGCAGAGCTTCATTGTTTTTCAGCTCCTAAGGAGAGCAGTTAATTTTCTAGGTAATGTTTGTATATTTTTCCACAGGAATGGTGGAGCTGCCCACCCCAGTCAGGCACCTTGCCATAAAGGCCCTGTAATAGGCAGGAATGGCTCCCTTTTCCTCACAGTGACAGTTTAATTCTGAAGAGAAAATTTCCCGTATAACCCTCCTAGACCTTGCCAATCATAACTTTCAATGTTTTGATTATTGAGATAAACATTAAATCCCTGCAATGTCTTTGAAATATTGTCCTGATGATAGATTGTCACCTGTGCCTTGTATTGAGGTCAGACTGGGTGCCCACTTCTCCATGTGTTATTTTTTGTGCACTTCGGACATGCTAGGTCTGGCTGTCATGGTGGAAGTCCAGCAAAAATGTCACTGGAACACAAGGAGAGGAACATTTTCCTGTGAGATCGGCTCTGTCCAGGAGGAAGGTCCCACCAGGAATCCTCAATAAAGTCGCTGGAGAGTGAAAATTCACTGGCTTTGGGATACAGCTGCCCCGGGGAAGGCGGAAGGAAAACCCAACTTTCCAGCCTGCCAGGCCAGCGCAACGAGGAGGTGGGTCCCCGGCAGCCTCCTGTCTGGGGTCTTGGCACCGAGAACGACCGGGACCACACACGGCTATCCTGGGGTAACCAGGGCTCTTCTCTGAATGCGCCCAAAGCCCCACTGCAGCGGGAGCACACACCATCCCGAACACGGGGCGCAAGCAGGGCACCCCCGCCCCGGGTACAGCGCTGGGGAGCAGCGAGGAGCCCCAGGAGCCACCCACGGGCTCAGCGCGGCACCCCGGGGCTCTCCTCTCCTGCCACCGGCCCCAGCCCGGCTCCGCTCCCCGGGACCGGCCGACGGAGAGGGTCCACCCCCCAGTGCCAGCTCTCCATCTCAGCCCCAGGATCGGCTCCCACCCCGGAGCGCCGATCCCGGCCAGCTACGCGGCTCCGGGGCGGGGCGGCGGCGCGGGCGGGGCGGCCCGGGCCGGCCGGGGGAGCCGGCGCTGCTGGAACAGGAGGATACGGGAGCGGAGCGGAGCTGAGCGCAGGCAGTGCCGTGTCCCGGAGCCCTCGGGAGCCGCTGGGCTACGGCCCCGCTGCACCCCCATGGAGAAATACAAAGGTGAGGGGACGGAGGCGTCACGCGTGTCCGTGTCCCGCGGGGCCCGCCGGGTGGCATTGGGGACCTGCGGGGACGACGCTGGAGGGGGAGAGGTGTGGTGGTCCTGGGGAGGTGACAGACCCACTGACACTGTTGTTCCCTCGAATGGGAAACCGCGACGGTGGTGGGATGTGGCGGGCGGGGGGCAGCTCCCGAGAGGATGCTTCCCGAGAGTGGGACCGGGATCAGCTGCGAGGAAAAGGGGTCCCCGCGAGTGAAGCCCGAGCGCAGTTTCCGGGGGCCGGGGAGGGTTTGTCCCGAGAGTGGGACCGGGCGACGAGGGAGAGGTCCGACGAGGAGGAGGAGGAGGCGGAGAGATAGTAGGGACGGGAGCCGGCTCCCGGGGGAGGCAGTCTCCGGGAGTGGGGCCAGGGATCGAGGTCCCCGCAAGTGGGGCCGGGGTCAGCTGGGGGATGGAGGGGGAGCGGTCCCTGCGAGTGAGACCGGGCGGCGGGAGCGGCGGGGAAGGTGCGGGGCAGCGCGGGCAGGTCCCGCCCGGGGATGTGAAGTCCCTGCGTACTTGTCCCGGGCTCCGGGCAGGGAGGGAGGGAGATGTGGAGAAACTTCGCGTTTTACCCGATTCACAGATCAGGACCCTTTTTTTGTCACTTAAAAGCAGCCTCTTGTTGCGTTTTCTGCAGCCGCTCAGTTGTCTGACATTGCCCGCTCCGTCTTTCACCCTAAACCGCTCATCTTCGCGGACTTCCCACCCTCCCAGGCTGAACAGGCTCGACATTGAGTGTCCTGTTGTCTAAACGCAAATAGTTTTAGTGGTTAGGGAGAGGGTAGGCGAGCAGCTCCCAGCTTTCTCCCTGGCAGGTCTCATCAAGGCTGGCTGTCACCCACAGCCCATTTATTTCCCCACAATCAATGGCTCTGGCGCTTCCTCTGTGATGCCGCTTGGTCGCAATCACTGAGATTGCCGCATCTCGGGTCCGTGCTGCTATGGGCACTCTTGGACACTTCTCAAACCTAAGCGCTCCTTGCCAGCTGAGGAGGGAGGAGGTGGGGCGAGGTGCCCGGGCAGGTGGCGCTCAGATGCGTGTGGGTGCTCTGTGATTTCTGCTCCTGCTGGTGCATAAAAGCGTCACCTGGAGGAGGTGGATCCAGCACTTGTGTAGCACTGAGTAACTTTGCAGTAAATTTTACCTGTTGAGAGGAAATGTGATTCTCCTTGTAACGGCTGTTCTCCTCATGGAGCTTGAACATTTAAGTATGGAACTTGGTACTAAACAGATGTATTCCTGCCTGACCTCATTTGGACTTGTAACCATCAAACCAGGGAGGTTTGGTTAGACGTAGTAGATGCATCTGAACTAATAGCCCTTGTTCCTTAATCTTGCTTTGGTGGGGACTTTATTTGTGCAAAGTTAATTTTTGCCAGGACTGTGGTTTTTTGACTTCAGTATTCAGACAGGGCTGGCAGTGTGCTGCCTGTTGCATTTTGATCCTTTTCTTCCTTATAATTGATACTTTACAGGCCTGATAAGCACAATAATAACGTACTGCAAAAGCGATGCTAAAGATTATATTACAAATCAAATATTGTGTAGTCTTTTTTTTTTTCCTCCTGCTGGCAAGGTCTGCACAATTCCATTCAGTTCCAGTAGTAAAGCAGTAGATTCATTAGGATTCAGCTATGTTTTGTATATTGTCTTTCTAAATATGCACACTGCTCCCTCAGAGCAGCAGGGATGTGTTCTGCACATGTGTAATGAATAGCGAGCGCAACTGATCACGGAGCCTTGCCAGTGCTTTTTGTGTGACTGGTAACGAGTCTGGGAGCATGGGAGAGGGAGGGCGTTAATGAGGCACCAAGGCATCACCAGCCCTGGGGGGCAGCCACAGGTGGTGGCCACAGGTTGGTTAGTGGGTGGGAGGTGTAACTGGACTCACCTGGGGCTGGTGAGGTGCAGGGGAAGGGCTGGGCTGGAGGAGAACATGCAGGAGTTGGGAGCCCTGAGGAACAGGTGCAGAAGGCAGAGGAGTGAGTTGTTATTAATAAGCACAGGGGGATATGTGTCTGTTCTGGTGGGAATAACTCGTTGCTGCCATGGTTCAGGAAGTCTTCATCCTTGCTGTGAGCCAGGCAGAGTGCTTGTGCAGAGAAATCCTGTAATGATAGAGGTGCACAGACTCAAACAGGGCTGTTGTGCAATGAACAACAGACTGTTGTTTGGGGAACAGGAATTTGACTGCAAGATCTCTCCTATTACTTAAGAAATTAGGGTTGCACGCATCAGCAAAACAGCAGCATTTCTTTCCTTTAAACACAGGTAGGGATGTGCATTAATCTGGACTCCAACCCGGCACGTGCAGGAGCTGTCTCTCCTATTTCAATGGCAAGTGAAGCAGCCACAGGAATCTGGATAGGTGGAGTGTGCAGGGCCAGGTGGGATGGGAAGCTGAGTCTGGTGGCTGGCAGGGTGATACCAGTGGAGTGGGAATCGCTTGGGCTGTTGGACTTGCATGGTGGGAAGCGAAGGAAGAATTGTGAAACTCTCCTGGGAATGGGCTTCCTTTCCCAGTGACTACAAATGAGGTTGCAAGGCCAGCTGCACAGGAAGACACTGTGTCTTGACTCTTGTTAGGCTGTTTAAGCTCTGAAGGATGATCTTCACGTGCAGTAGGGATTTTTCTGTCAGGCCACTCTAAAGACTGCCTTCTGTTGGTGAAGATGCTATTTAAAAATCCACCTTCTCTCTGTGATTAGGAAGTATATGTGAGGCATAAGGAGCACCAGACCCAACAGCCCAAGGGGACAAGAGGGAGACCTGCAGAGGGCAGCTGTGAGTAGGGGCGGTCACTGTACCCAAAGCTGTGTAGTGACAAAGACAGAGCTGCTCATCTCTTGCTCCTCCTCTGTTTTCTGCAAGTGTTCTCTCACTTTCTTCTCATGTGCTTTGCCTTTACATATGGCAGCTGTCCCATCTTGTGCTCCCTGTTACAGGGGCACTATGGCTTCTTGCCTACTCCTTGCCATGCTTGTCAGACATGGCTGGCTGGTCCATGACCAGCCATCTCCACACTCCTGGAGGGGAAGATGTGCTGAATGCGCTGTTACTGATGAGGGGTATGTTGGTGGCACCTTTATCTATCTGCCGTCCCTTCAAGTTCTCTCAGACCGACCCCTTGTCACCGCAGTCACGATTGATTCCCTGTGATGCAGCGCTTTGCTCGTTAGTCTAAAATGTCAAGTGGTGTGAGCCTTGAGAGATTTGTAAGATTATTATTGTATTTTTAATGTGTTAGAGCTTTGTAATGGAAATCAGAACAACTTGCAGCTCAGTTCTTCAAAGAAAGGTGTTTGGCATTCATGTTTTACTATCTCTGTTGAGCAAAGATACAAGTTTCGTATCTCTTATCGGTGGGTCTTCAGTAGTGTTTGCAGTGCTCCCCCACAGAGATGAGCATTGTTTGCCCATGGAGGAGAGGTGGTCTTCTTAACAGAGGCCAACAGTTTTGTGTTGATAAGGATTAAAATAGAGATTTGGTAGAAAGGAGGAGTGTTTTCTTGCTAGTTGACATGTTTTAACTGGGAGGGGAAAGGGAGGTGAGTCTGTTTGAGGCTTCGGCACATGTTCTTTTTAACAAGTTATTGCAAGTACAGGGATAGATATGCTTGGGATTAAACTGCAAAGTGAAGACATGAATAAAAGATATGAGCCCTGGCCTGGTAACAATCTGAGGCCCTTTATAAACTCCTGTTAATCAGAGTCGGAAATGGATTGATTCATATGAACATGATCCCATGTCTCTGTACAGACATATGTGGTTTCTCCTCAGCTGATCATCCACACAGCTGTTGTGTTTAGCTCATTGTCTTGGTGTGGCAACTGGAGAAAGCAGGGCAATGTACTGCTCTGTGCCAAATCCAATACAACTTTCAGCTGCCAGGCTGAGCATTCTTTTAAATGCAGATGAAAATTAATGTCATGCATAACCTCGTAAAGTATACACTAACTCTCACTTCTGTGAGAGTGACCCTGATTGGTTTTGGAGAATGGAACACACTCCCCACATTCTGCTGGGGAATAGGCAGCAAGAGTGCAGTTATTTACTCTGCAGGGATTGAGGACATGAAACCTTTTTATGTAACTGAAAGCACAGCCTGACTCAATTATATATCTGCCATGTCCACCCTTCCAAACTATCCTACACACTGTCACCTGTGCCAGTGTAGTATTTCTGTCCCTTCTAGCACAGCTGCATTTCTTATTTAAACAAGGCACATGAGGATGCTCTGATTTGTATTGGGCACAATGAGACTCTAGGGCTCTCCACACCACGACAGGCTCACTGCAGATGGGCATGAGGCTGGAGGGATGCTGGCTTCAGCTCCATTTGATGAGCAGTGGTGGCCCTTGGGGGTGTGTGTGTAAATGCCAGGTTTGGGGTGCTCCTTTTGCTATCCCCAAAATGGTCACTGAGTTTTGCTTCATCTCTTGTGAGTAAGGGGCAGGGATCCATGCAGTGAAGAGCAGTGAGACAATACCCCTGTAGCCCTGCTATTCTAGGGTCTGTGCTCCATCTGTATAACTACCAAAAATTGCCAAGAGCCCTGCTCCTGAAGCTAGGAGAGAAGCTTTCTTCCTGAAAAAAAAAAAAAAAAAAAAGGATGAAAGCTAGCTCACAAGCTCTGAGCCTTTGGGCATCTGCTTTTGGAGTGCTCCTGGCAGGGCATGAGCCTTTACTCTTGTGGTATCTTCTAGTGTGTAAGTCAGTCTTGCTGCCCTTCCTTCACACACCTTCTCCACTCCCTGCCATGGGCTCCGTGTCCCGTGCTGGGCTGGGGCCGGAGGTACCGTGTGAATGAGTTTATTGTTTGTGCGTTGTCACTGATTGCTTTCATTGAACACCCACAGCCCAGGAACACAGGGAGTGTCTATGCAAAAATGCTTGTACTGCTTTATTTAGACACATTGCTGGCTCTTTCAGCTCCCAGCAGCAACGATGGACTGGGGGCAAGCAGGCAACTCGGAAGCTCATGTCACCCAGGCTCTGCAGGTCTGCACAGCAAAGCACCACAAGGCTTTTAAATCTGAGTTCTGGATGCCTGCTCAGCTGCGTACTTACTCCTCAACGTTTCCATCTCAACATACAGCATATATGAAGGGTTTAGTGACTCAACTGAATCCCTTAAGGTTTTATGGCAAATCCAGGACCTGAATCCCAAGCTTCTTAACCAATGGTCAGTGCTATGCTTGCAACCATCCTGCCTGGGTCAGGGAAATTAGGAATGCTGTTCTGTTGAGAAGTCTTTGTAAACTCTAATTTGCTGTACCATCTGGAAAAGAAGGATTCATCTAAGGCAGTGAAGTGCATCTTCAGGCAATAGCAACCAGAGAGCCCAGAGCTGTAGTGGACATCTTGGGGAACCAAAAATAAAGGGTGCACCTGTCATTAAAGACGATGTAGAGCATGTGCACCTAGGGCATAGGTGTTCCTGTCTGAAGCTGCCTGGCTGAAGCACAGATCCAGACCCAGCAAGTAAATTGGGATCCTGCAGTCACACAGCCAGTTTGATGACCTGCATATTATTGTTTACTTCATCTTAAAAGCTGAGTCATTTGTGCTTTTCTCTCAGATCAACAGACAAGACAGACTGGTCCAGTCTGTACTGCAACCTGTCAGCACAGCTCAGTGGGTCAGAGATGTGTCTGACAGGGCCTTGCCCCGAAGAGCTGCTAGTGGAGGTGCCAATACAGCCTGTTTCTGGGCTGGAGCCACTTATATGGTTCTGTTGTGGGTCTGGATAGGGAAGAAGTGTTACTGAACTGGCAAGTTCCCTGGTAGTAGCTGAGAGAAGGCATTTCAATTGCAAGAGCTGTGCTGCAATGTGAAGAGGAGGGGTTAAATTTGGGAAGTTCTTGCCGTGTGCTACAGTGCCTGGTTAAAAACCTTGTGTGAACTGGAGGAATTTCTGTAAAAGTTCACAAAAGAAAAATCTGTTTAGAAGCGTTCAGTAGGAAGATGCTGATCTCCCAGTACCCAAAGTTTTTATTTTTTAAAAAAATAAAAATACTAAATTCACTTAAACCCAGGGAGCAGAGCTTTAGAAGGGAAAATCCTCCAAAACAAACACAAGTTGCTAAGGGTGGCCAGAGGAGCCAAGCCCTTTGAGAAGCTGCAGCAAAGCAGTGCTGGCTCAGTGCCTGCACGTGCTCCTTCCGAGCCCTTGGTCCAAATCCGGCCTCTTGCTCCGGCCACAGCCCATAGAGAGAACAACCAGGTCTGGCACCACTGGGAGTGGTTTGGCTTGGGGCTGGTGGGCCAGGCTGGGTGGGAGAGCAGCTGTCACTGGAGGAGGTGAGTAAGATAGTTCCTGCTGCGGGGGGAGATTGGCTTCCCATTGCTACCATGAGCTGGGGTGCCGGAGTGGAGGTCAGTGCAGGACCCACAGTGTAGCAGGATGCTGTAGAGGGAAGGCCTCGGAGATGTGCTGGGTTGGTCTGAAGTTCAAAAGACAAGGGCTGAGACTTACTAAAGTACATTCCCTCCACCCTCACTGACCTATTGCTTTCTTCCTGGGCAAAATTCCATAGAAAGCAAGTCTCAGGATGGTTTGGTGCATGGCAACATTGTCTTTGGTTATAAACAGCTCTATCTAGAAGTAAATATCTCAGAATTATGGGATCAGACTGAAATTCCCGCATAACATAACTTGGCCACTTGCAATTTAATAAAAGCCAGTATTTCCCCTCCTTGGGTGGACTGTGCTCTGTGTTGCATGAAGATTTTTTCCCCCTTTGTATTCTCTTAGGATAAAAGTATAGCACAAGTCTTAGAAAAAGCCTGGGAAATAGGGATCCACAAGTCTTAGCTGGCAGTGTAGCCTGTGGGCTTCTTATTTCTGGGATCTCCTCCAGAGATAACCAGGAGCAGTAGCCACCCCCATCACTGGTGTGATGCACGTGTTGTTTCACTTGCTTTTGTGTCTTAGGAGACTGAATCTTTTTAAAAGTATCTTTAGATTCCAAATCTTGCAAATAATTAATGAGGCTTTCCAGAGTTTGCACTGAGTTTGGGGTGTAGAGGTGGGCAACTAAGCAGTTGGGATGCTTTTTGAAGAAGTTTGCATAACACTTTGGCAGCAGTGCTTTGAAAGAGGTGGCTCTGAGCCAGGAGATTCTTGTAGTTCATGCTCAAGTTGTGGCTTGAGCCCTTCCCTCCTGGACTGAGTTAGATGGGGAGCAAGTCTTGGTCTGCTGCAAGGAGAGGATCTCTGTCCTGGAGTCTGTGTGTGTTCTCAGGCAGGCAGCTCAGGCAGGTGGCGAAGGGAAGTGTGTGTGCGGGCTACTGTGAGAAGAGATAAGGTATCTGCAAAGAAATCTCTGATCCAAAGTCACTCTGCAGATCTCATCATTGCTATTTGTCAATGCAAAGTATGACAACTATTAAGGCTTGGGAAGAAAGAGCTGGCTCGCAGAGAACCTGAGTTGCACAAGATTTACACAATGTCACTAGTGGCTTTAGCTGAAAGTCTCTCCAACAGTGTGTGTGAAATGTGGAGCTTTCTTCTACCAAAGAATGCAAGCAAGCCAGCTGCAGTCCCACAGCCTTCCAGTAGCACTGTCAGTTTGTCATCTCTGGAATAAGCCCATGTATGTGTCCAGACAGCCCCAGTGCCAAACAGCTCTGACTTCTGGTGGTCCTGCTGTGAACGAGCTGAAATCAGTAGAATGCAGAGATGCTTTTTGGTGCCTGCTGGTAACAGACACATGGTCTCAGCAATTAGGTGGCCACCACTTCTGGTAGCAAAATATCAGAAGAGTGGAAATTGGGGCTGCCTTTAAAAGTGGAGATGTGGCAAACCCAGACTTCTGCAGCAGCTTGTGACAGCTGGAGGCCGTCTGTTCTGTCCATCCATCCCATCAGCAGCTTCATCCCAGCTGCTTGGCTGGCGAGCATGTCCTGTCTCCTTTGTATAAATCCAGTGTCTTCAAGGATCCTTTGTGTTCTACTGTAGTCTCTAAAAATGTGCCACGTTGTCTCGAATGGTGGGAACTTCTGCTGTTTTTATTGTTGTACTTTTCAGATTTCTCCATTGCCCTGGAGTGTGCAGAATCTGGCAGAGAGCTGGGATTGTAATGTACCGTTCCTCATCTGCTATAGAATTGACTGATCTTGGTAGCTGCTGGAATATGATAAAGAAGAGAACTGCTCAGACTAATTGAGCTCAATCTATAAAGCAGCTGAGTTAGATCTTTACCTGACTGTCATTGTCTGGGCTGAGGGGTGGGATGTGCATTCATATCATCCAACCTGAGAGGTGTTTGGTCCCTGTACTCATGCATGTGGGTGAAGGCAGCTCTTTTTGCTAAAAGACAAACTGTATGTGACACTTCATGAGGTTGTGGAGGTGCCAGGCAAAGGCAGGCAAGCCTGGCTGCTCTGTGGTCCAGGTGCCCTCCTCCCTGAGCCTGAGGCCACAGAAGAGCTGGGGGCACACTGAGCAGGGTGGTCCTGGCTCCACCATCAGCTGCTGCAGGGGTCTACAGTCTGCTGGTGGCTACGTGCTTTTTCTCCTGAATTTTTTCAGTCCATGAAGGTTGTTCACCTCATCTGGGACACGTTGCAGTTGGTGCCTGGGGCTGTAAGTGTAGGCAGTGCTGGGCCTGCAAGTGCATTTGGAGTTCAGCAGCCTCACCTGTCTCTTTGAAAGATGGTCACTTGAAAGTGCCCCAAAGCAGTACAGTCACCAGTGAAATGTGTGTGTGACAGTTTTGGATGGTTTTGGTTTTCTCCCACCTCAGTATTTGTACTCCACACTTACTTGTGTCTTGCTTCCCTGAGCAGCAGTGTCAGAGCTGGATGTGGTTGTTGGTCATGCTCAGCCTGTGTGTGGTCACGGTTCCAGTGACCTCTGGAACAAGTTATCTCTGCAGAGCAGCCTCTTGTGTGCTCTGCCTTCTTCACCCGCCAATACCTATAGCAATACCTCCTTTGGCTGTAGGAAGACATGAGGACTTCTTGTGACATTTCTAATTGAGTGTTACCTAATCATGTCTATACCTTAAGTAATCAAAACACTAAGGAGTTAATAATATAATCCATTTTCTGCTAACAAGGACCTGTCCTGTTGCAAGGCCAAGGCTGAATGGGTTAAGGAGCAAGAGAAATGTTCTCTGAGGTTTACAGTGGAGATGCACTCTCCTCAAAACAAAACCAAAAGGTCTCGTTTCTTCTTACTGACGGAAAATAGAAGTTAGCTACCATATAACTGAGCAAAGCAACACTAGTAAATTATTTACTCGAGTTAAGCATGGTATTATTTTATGTAAACACAGGTTTCCATTACTGCTTCAACTTTATTCCATCTTTTCTCCTCTAGTCATGTTACAGGATACACAGGTATCTATGCACGATGTCTCTCACCTTTCTCTAATGAGCAGTGCTAGCTGATGATATTATCTAGTTGCCCAGATGCCACTTCAGTTTAATTTGCTGTAGCTAGAGCTTTGAAATTGTTTCCCTTGTGAAATGATACTTCCTGGAAATTAGGTTGACTTCCAAGTGCTGAAAGGAATTATTGACTTGTTAGGTGCTGGCTGCTGTAATGCAGTACTGTACAGACCTTGTAACTCATTAAAGTGTGTCAGAAAATTATCAGTGCTCCAAGTGTGGTTTGGCTTACATTTGAGTCCATATGAACTCCAAGGCTTGGTTCTAGAAAAAATCACCAGTAAATCAATCTTGAAGTATATTAATTACACTAACATATACTCTTGATTTCTGGGATACTGTGTTGTAATTCTCTCTCTGATCGTGATCCACAGCTCCTGAGACTCTGTTAATGTGGTCTGTCATCTGAGCACTTGGATCGTGGTAGCTTGTCACATCTTCAGCTCAGCAGGCTCTTGCTTTAATCACCTATATTTGCCAAAATACTGATCAAATCTATTTCTGTGGGTTACACTGGTTTATACTGAGCCAGCATAAACTGGCAATATATGAAACAGAACAGACCTGGGCGAGGGTGCAGTTGCTTTAAGCCCATGTCTGTTAGCATTCTGCACTGGTTAACTTCAATGGATGTAGTTTTCATAGTAGGTTGTTCAAACAGATGCTCTCTGAGTGTAGAAGAGACCTATTTCTGGAAACTGAAGTGGGAGTTGGCAGAGTGGGGGGAAGTGAAATGGCAATCAAAATTCCCATACTTTATCCTAAAGGCTGAATTCCCATGTCTGGCTGAGAAGAGAAACAAATGCTTTCTAGACCCAGGAGGCTCAGCATTCCCCGAAACAGAATGATTTATTTTTAATTCTGATAGTTCACTGGAGCTCTTAAAACTGTCATTGCTCTTTTGGTTTATTGTACTACTTAGAAATAAGTGCAGCAAGCTTTGGACAATGCTGAGTTGACAAACCTGGGGTGCTGTAGGAAGGGAGAGAGCAGGTATGTCCAGCAGTCAGACATTGGCACCACTGGTGAGTCCATCCAAGCTGGAGCATGGCCTGAGTTGCAGGGGCAGCACTCAGAGGCAAAGATTGACTCTGGCTGAAATTTTGTATTAAACGGCACGGAATTTCATGTTCATTTCTTTGGACTGGCTTCGTCAGCCTTCCTTCAATTCTTTGGCTGAAATAATGACATCCCCTAAGCTTATGTGCTGGGCGTTTTTTCATTTGCTGCTGATACCATTTCAGCTATGGCCAGCCTTTTATTCTTGTGGTGGTCAGTTACAGCTCCCACAGAAATGCCAAAGCCATAGGGACCGCCAGGAACACAGCTGGGTGTTGAGCACAGAGAATGTTAGTTGTGTGAGAGGGTTTGAAGGTAATTTGTTTGGTGTCCTGTTAGTGCTGTGCAGGTGATAAAACAGACTATCCTCACAGTTAATATAGGCTGTTGACTGTTTCTTTGGAACTAGTGTTGCCCCAAAACCAGGATAAGGGCCACGGACTGTTGTGTACGACTTTCAGATTCCACGTTTGTACATCATTTGGCTGCTCGGTGTCTCCATTAAGAAATGCGTAGGTCTGGATGATACTCCGATGCTTCCTTTAAGGTATTCTTCTAACATGTGACTCTGGTCAGACAACTTCACCCTGACACTCCTGATAAGCTATGATAAGCTATGAAATCTTTGCAGTTTGCTTTGTTTCTATGCCTGATTGAGGTTTTTGTTGGAAATGCTCTGTTTCCAGCATATGTTCTTGTTTTTCCTGTGAACATGATTGTCTTTTGGCCCACATTTAGGCAAGGTAGAAAGGGCCAAATTCATTCCTTGTGTCATTCCAGCATAGACAATGGGCTGACCACAAGGGTCAGATTGGATCTAAGATTTACATTAGGTTTACTGCAAGTTTTATCCATTTTTATTGATACATTACTTAAGAAATTACTTAGCCATATTTCTGGTGCACTTGATAAAGATGCCTTTGAATTTAATATAACGAAAGCTGATTTGTGATAGAGGAGGAATTTCTTAGCCAAGCAGCCACGCTCACAGTTCCGGGTGCTAATAGCGCTAACACGGCTGACCCTTGCTCCAGACACAGTTATTTGGACTGTGAAAGATGAGGAGGCTCTACTGCACTGGAGACATGCAGCCAAATCATCTGTGGACATCCCAGCAAGATCTGAGGTCCCTGGTGCTGAGCTGGCAGTGGAGAACAGACCCCATGCATCCACGCCATCTTCACCTTCTCTGACCCTTTAGGCTGAAACCTCTCCAGCTGCAGATGAAATGATGCTCCTAAGAATGTTTACTTGTCCCAGATTCTGGGTTGGAATTTCAAATTTTCTTTCAGCCCTTGATTGCACAATTGCCTTCCCTCATTCATACACTTGCTTTTTATCAGTTATTCCCAAATGTGCAGGCCTGCTTTGCCATCATACTGACAGAAGGAAGGAGAATGTTCCATTTTGAATATGTAAAGGGAGTTGCTGCTTAGTACAGACAGAACTGGCTTCTAGATGAAAGAGTCAAATACCAAACTGTTTTGTTTCAGTTAGAGCAGGAGAAGCTTTGATCTAGAGGAGATGACTCAGTCAGTAGCAGGAAACTATTCTTTATAGCGAGTTTAGAAATAAAATGTGAAGATTTAGGCTATGTTGGCTTTGACACGTCAGTCATAGTATATATTATGTGAAAATGAAAACCATAAAAAAGTCATCTGAAATGAAGTGTGAAGGCTTCTCTGAAAAGAGAAAAAACCACTTCTGATGTTGGTTGCCAAGAGTTTTCCTGAAGTCAGAAAGGACTGGGGGTGGGGGAAGATCATTCCTATCAAGATACGAATAATGGGCAATGTGGACAAAGCAGGAAGGGGAAAGACTTCCTGCAGCACAGCTCAGACCAGGCCAGGATAAAAATTGGGATCTCCTGGCCCCAAGTCAGGCTCCATAATCTATCTATGCTGCCCCCTCTTCACCCTGCCTCAATGCATCATCCCCTTTGTCACCTCTCACAGCTCTCTGGATGAGAAGGCAGATGCAGCCAGACCTTGCTTGGTCACTGGGTTGGCTCCAGTTGCACAGAGCAGGGATGGGCCAGCATCTTGCTACTGAGCTGCTTTTATCTGGAGCCAGGTGACGGGCCCTGATCAATGCAGCTGTGTTTTGTGGCACTGCAGCTGACAGAATAAACACAGCTGGGCTGCGGCTGGGTCTCTGCGCCTGCTGCAGCTCACATGCACGGCCTGAGCCGTGCTGGCGTGGCCAGCACCCCGGGGATGTGGTGAAACACATCTGGCTCGACACAGAGAGATGCTGGCAATTCCCGGTGTGAAAGGAAAGTGTCACTGGTGTTCATTATTTTTGCAGCTTTGTTATCCAGCCACTGACCTGTGTTTTGTTCTGTGCTACTGTCTGTGCTCTATAGGCTACAGACAAATGGGTATCTACCTGAAGGTGGCCTCAGAATGTCTCCTAGTTCTTTTGGGTGACTGCATGCAGGAGGTGGGGACTTCTTTGGCACAGTTGCCTTGTGAAGTATCCTGCTATTAACAGTTTATTTCTGCTGAGGAGGATGACCCAGCCCTCAGCCTCACAATCTCAGCTCCTTGCCTGCACCATCTCTGGCATTAGTTCTCCTTCTCACCAGCAGACAGCTACTGGCTTTTCACCAGGTTATTCTTCTGCTGGTTTGGCTTGCTGACAGTCTGGGCAGCAATGGGAGCAGGAACAGCGTGTTGGGGACAGGAACCAGTCTGTTGAGTACCAAAGCACTGTTAAGTGGGCTTACTCAGGATGCTGAGGGTGTGCAGGTCCTTCAGTGATGGCTGGGAGCAGGGACTTCCAGTCCAAGGGCTTTCCTTGTCTGTGTTGTAGCCCTAGTCACAGAATTTGTTACAAAGTAGTAGTCTGATTAGGTGGTCCAAGCTTTGCACGTATGGAGGTGACAAAATTAGAGAGGAAAAGATCCTTTAGGCCATCTAGTTTATCCCATTGTCTGGAAAGTGTGCATATTCTGGTGTTCTCCCTATCTAAATGCAAAATATTCCCAGTGAAGTGACTTGCCTCAGTTATTTCAAGGTCTTGTGCATTGGGAGGTCTTATTACTCTTACGGGTATGGTGTATAAGGGCATGTATTAGTGTTGGATATATATAATGGAAGAGTCAATTTACTTTCTTGGCATGGCAAGGAAAAAGCCATTTTGATTGATGCCAAAGAACAGCCAGTGCTGTGATGTGAGAAATGGAGATGTTATGTCTGTACCAGGGGATGTGCTGACGATGCAGCTGCCCACCTTGCGTGCTGTCCCCAAACCAAAACCACCCTGGCTCTCAGTGTCACAGCCCACCTGCAGTCAGCAGGCAGTGGCTGTCCCCCGTGACATCACTGTGTGATTTGTCAGGCTTATGCGCACATGAGTGCAGAGACTGTGCTTGGAGATGGGGCAGAAGCTCAAGGTTTTCAAACAGAAAGGGGCAAGAGTGTGGCTGGAGGGCAACAAGGTGCTTAGGGGGTGCTGAGCTGGCCTGCAGGCTGGCAGCCGGGACCACCCCTGTGGTGGCTGGGAGGGCTCTCTGCTCAGTGCAGCTGCTGAGGACACAGCCAGGGCAGCCCTGCCGGCCTCTGGCAGGGTGTGCAGGTGAGGGACGAGGGACTGACTCCTTGCAGGTGTGCAGCAGGGCTGATGGATTGCTTCCCTTCCTCAGGGAGAAAGGAACAGGGTCACAGGTTCTCCCACCCTGGAGTGTGTGGGAGGAAGATGGCACCTGCTGTCCATCCTACAGCAGAGAGGGCTGAGAGCTCCCAGATATCATCAAATGTTTCTCTTCCTCTTCCAGCTTCCCTTCGTACATACCATTATGATGATTTGTTTTGATGATGCATTTCCAGGAACTAACATCATTTTCAAAGACCTGCAGAGGCAGAAGGAATTTCCTTCTATGAAGGCTTGAGGAGCAGATGATTGCTTTAATTTTATTTTTATTAGTAGTCTTACTGTGGACAGTGGCTCTCCTGCCACAGAAAAGACTTCTTCAGCCTGAGGATCCTTCTATTAGATTGTCTTTCCCCTAAATCTCAATCTCTTCAATAGGATATTTTTGAATGTGTTTTTAATGAGGCTTTACTATTCAACTCTAAAGGGACTTGGAAAAGTCCCCACCCCAGCCACATGCTCAGAGCAGGGCCAATGCTGAATTCAGATCATCTCATTGGGAATTTGTCCTGTCAGGTCTTGAAAACCTCAGAGGACAGACCTGCCACAACAAATTTTTATGGAGAATTTTTTTCCCCATATATCCAGTTGGCACCTCCCTGTTTCTAATCATGTCCACAGAGCTGGGTCTTCTCCTTAGTGTCCTCCTAGACACTAGGAGGGCTGCTCTTAGCCCCCCTCACCATTTCAGCTGTTCAAGCTGAGCCCTCCTGCTTTGTCTCGACTCCTTATTGCCAGGGACTGGGTGCTGCTCTTGCAATTGTAGATGCTGTAGCCTTTCCTTCTTACCAGGGCAGCTTTTGTGTTCTTGTTGAACAAAGTGCTGATTTGACAAGAAATCTGAGCTTTCCTTTACCAGGACTGCCTACGCCTGGACTCCTGAAATTTGGGAGGTGGGTGTCAATACAAATAAGATGGGAAAGGAGGATGGGAAAAAAAGTGTTAGGTGAATTTAGCCTGCTCTCTGACTAGTATTCTCAGATTGGATCAACATTGTAATTGATCTCTCAAACCTTAATCTACAGAAGTCCTGAAGTACTTCTGTGAACTTCAAGTATGTGAATAGATCTGGTAGAGTTTTGTAAGGTTTCTTGCATTAGAATTAGCAAGAAAATGGAAAATAAGTTCAATGAATCTGGAAAGGAAGCGAAGGGATATTGCAGGGATACAAAGTGGGTTGTATCTTATTGTGTCAGTGGAGATGTTGTGCAGTTTTGGCTAACCCAAATAAAACTCCAGCAGTCTGTAGCATGACAGTGCAGGTGTACTCCTAGTTTCTGGAGGTGTTTTTGATGTTCCCATGCTCCAATTTACTCCTGTCTTGAGTGCGTGGAACTGCCTTTACTATAAAAGAGTAGTGTGAAAGTTAATGGCTTTACCCAGTGGCATCATGTGAAAAATGTTTTCTTGTGAGTAGCACTGGAAATGTGTGCGCTCTCAAAGAGATTGGAAATGTGAGCTCCAGTTTTCCAGGAAACAGCCAAAAGGATTGAACCAAAGGTGTTAGTGTTATCCAAGTGAAGCTGCTGAGAGATCATGATTGTTTTACTTCTTGACAGAGAGCTCTGTCTATTGGGTGGGACACATGCAGTGAGAATTTTCATCTACAGCCATAAAACTTTAACCGTTGCAGTCAGTTGGGGTTTTTGGACAACTTCCAGATCTCATAAAATTGATGTTTATGAATTATAAATAAAAGCAAATGTACCTAAAAACTTGGATGCCATATTAGCTGCTCTTAATGTATCTTGTAACAAAATGTAACTTCACTCCAGAATTGGTGGCAATCCTGAAATCTGTAGCGGTGTCCATACTGCAGTATTGTCATGGAGGTCTCTCAGATGGAAGGAAATTGATGTCATAAATGTATCAGAAAACCATAACAAGTCTGTAGAAATTTCTGCTTGCAGCAAAGGCCACAATTTTAAGTATAGGACAAAGAGATAATAAATTATAAATTCAGCAGGGAACAAGGAAGTAATGTAGCAACTGCAAAAGATCCAAACATATGGAAAATTCAATTCTGTGGAGAATTAAGTCACTATTACATAATGAGGATCAATGGAAATGAGCTGATGTCAGTATTGGACTGGCTTAATGCATGGATGGAAAATTGTTTTGTCTCAGAGAGACCTGCTAATAGGAGTGGAAGTTCCATGTATGCTGCATGTCCATTAACTGTTGGGTTTTTTTACCTAGGAGGGGCCTGATCCAAACCCGGCAGAAGTAAATAAGGTTTTCACTAACCTGAATCTCATTTGGGGTCTGAATCTAGAAGATCTGTAGGAGATGGCAAACAGTAAGAGCCTGGGATGCACGCCTACCTCATACTGGTTGTTTGGGGTGAAATTTATCCCTTTCTTTCTATCTGTCTGAGCCTTTTGCACTACAGGTTACCTGTCTGTCCCTCCAAGTGGGGCCACAGTGGCCTGGCAGCCTTGGAAAGGCTCTGCCCAGGTAGGAGCGTGAACCCCCACCTGTGGACTGGAAAGGGCTGTACCTGGCCCCAGGAGAGAGGGGTGTTTCCTGTGCCCAGAGAATGGGAATTCCAGAAATGTTGCACACTGATACCATTGCAGAAGTGTCCAAAGACCTTCCTGGCCTTCCTATGGCATGACTGTGATCCTGTGAGACTAAGCATGCGGTGGGGAAGGGATGCAGAGCAGAAGAAAAGCCCCTGCGTGAGCTGCATGAGTTGTCCTGGAGGAGGACATGCAGCTGAGGCACCTGGGAGAGTGCTGTGCTTGGTGTTTTGTTGTGACAGGGCTTGGCAGCAGCAGCAGTCTTGGAGCTTGTCCCTGAAAATGAGCCATCAATAGCCTGGCAGCTGTGCAGGGAACACCAGAGTGTGCTCCTTGGCGTGAGCCGGCTCTAGCTGATGTTACTGGAGGACTGTCCTTGGGAAGGAGTGGCAGCAGTGCACAGTCCTAGGTGTGCACGTGTGTGCTCTGGCCAACGTGAGGGAATTGGCAGCACAGGAGTGCACGGTGCCACAGAGCCTCCCACCTGGAAGAGCTCCTTGGGTTCAGCGGGAACAGTCCTTCTTTGGCCACTGGCTATTGGGCACTTTGCTGGCCCTGAGAATCCAGCCAAGCATCCTTGCTGCTGATTTGAGAGCCAGGATGAGGTTTTGGGGGGTTCTAGAATGTGGTGGATTTGTGGGATTTTTATGGTTGATTGGTTGGGGTTTGATGGTTTTCTTTCTGGTTTGTAAGTAAGAATAATGGGGAAGGCACAGTATGTAATGGTTTAGTAAGAAGTTCATGCTCTGGGTACCTTGGACATTGAGACAGTGGACTGTGACTTACTGAAGGTGCATTTGAGTGATGAGTATCAGGCACATATTAACTAGAAGGGATCTTCTGTTGGGAATCAATGGGCTTCATGAGAGACTTTCCTCATATGAAATAGGCTCAATATTCTGAGTTTTACTATGTAGAAAAACATGCCTTCTGAATCAACAAATTAGGGGGAAATGTCAGCTGTTAAATGTTAGTGGATGGAGCTGTCACATGAACTGAGCATGTGGGTGGCTTCGAATTAAGAGATGTCAGAGGTGGGGAGAGTAATGAAATAAAAAGGGATGGGATGGTCTGACCTTTGACGGTTTCCAGTCCAGTGAGAGCCTGAAGGGAGCGGATGAAGTAAGTGAGGCTTCTAAGGGGATCATCACAGGAGAGGACCTGAGTTGCTGAACACGTCACTGGAAAGGGGAGCTGCTGTCCCTGCCCTTAGCTCTACCCCTAACCAGGCACTTCTAGTTGCTCTGTGCCTGCTCTGACAGACCACCTTCTGAGCTGATTCACCTGGCCAACCTAATACAGAAAAAAAAAAAAAAAACGCAAAACAGAACAACTCAAACCCTTTTGTTGCTGTGTGTATCTTCCTTTGAATGAGAGTTGATGTGGCTCATCATAAACTCAGGATGGATACCATTCCAAGTGCAAGGAAGGGCTGAAGCTATGTAGCCAAAGAGGAAAGAGGAGCACAGGAATTTAATTAGCTCTGTGGGTTCCTTGTTTGGAAGGTTTATGGGTCTGTGAAATAACCTTGATGTTTCCAAAAATGAACTCACTGAAAGGATATGGAGGGGGTTCTGACATGAAGAGAGCAAACAGGCTTATTTTCATTTCCTTATACATTTCTTTTGCATTTCTAGAAAGCCTGTTCATCTTAAGAAATATTCTCTATGATATGGAATAATCACTTAAAATTATGCTACAGAGGTGAAGACACCCTTGGATTTGTGAGCAATATTAAAGTGATTGTGTCCTAATTCTTGCCCAGCAGCTATGCAGATCCATTGAAAGCTGGCCATTGTCTTTCCTGAGAAACAGCTGCTCAGAAATTTGGGAGGAAAAATATTTTATTCCTCACATTCTGGTGGATTTGAGGCTCACAGCTGGTTGAGAAGCCTGCCAAGACTCCGCACTGTTTTGGAAATGTACAGTAAATGGGCATAAATAGCTCTAAGCCCTTCTTGGACTTAAGGGTGAAAATGTCTTAATGCTGGAAAGGTGTTGAATGTCTTTTTCAAAGTAGAAATAAATCAGAAGGGAATTGTGCTGTCTTTGCCAACAAATAAACTAATTTTGGGGAATTTACTGTCCCTGTTTCCACAGAACCTCTTAGGCTCTGCCTGTTGGCTGGAGCTGTCCAAGCCCTCCAAGACCTTTGTGATAATGTTTATGTTTGAATACAATATTCAACCTAAAAAATGGTTCTTAAATTAGATTTTTTGACTGATAGTATACATAATTTATGTTACTTCAATCTGAGGACCAAATTCTCACTGTATTACTGAAAGTCTCCCATTGACTTCAAGGAAATTAGACTCTAGATCTAGCAGACTGGGTTAAACCAGGAAAGGCAGACAGATCTCTGTCAAAATGACTTTGTGCTAGCAAATGCAATTTCTTTAAGTGCCCCCCTGAGTAAACTATTCTGATTTGCTTTTTTGATCTCTCTTCCTCATCCACAACATGGAGAAAAGTTTATATGAAGTATTTTGTTTGACTGCTGTAAAGCAAGTATTTTGTTAAGCGTAAATTGAAAAGAAATATGTTTGCCCCAGTCTTAAAGCCTGTCTCTGGATGAAACAGTGGATGTTTTCTGGCTTAGGATGCAGTGGTGGTACTCAGACATGGGGGTGGTCTTGTCCACCTCAAATGTGTGCCCAGATCGGGGTGTTATTGTCCAAGGGGGCTGTGGATGGGTGAGCTTGTAGATAAGTAAAGAACTGGCTAAATTTTGAGGCTGAATAAGAAAAAGATAGTGGTTTGTACTCAACCTGAACTCCTGCCTTCAGGGTGTATGGAGAGGCCCTTGCCTGAGTGGAATGGCTGAAGGCTGTGTGAGCTGTATTTAGCCATCTTGTGAGAGCCCTGCATACACATCCTGTCTGTCCAAAGCTGCTCTTATTTGTGGCCAGGAGCTGCTCATGTGTGGCTTTCACAGTGGGATAAATATTGTGTGTGCTGTCAGTATAGTAAGAGTTCTTCAGGTTGACTTCCTTCCTCTGGTTGTAATAGGTCAGTCTACTTGGAGCAACCCTGTCCATTGGTGAAGCTCAAATCAGGGTTTCTTTGCTGTAGAGTGAATTGTTCTCTTGGGATGAAGTTCAGGCAAGAGGCCAAAAGCCCAAGACTTTAACAAAGAAACATCAACCTATTTGTATGATTTTTGTATACACTATACAAAAGTCCTGAACAAGATGTTCTTCTAACCCCATGAAAAGAAAGGGCAAGAGAGAAGGTGTGATGCATTAGTGGGAGGCATTCAGATGCTGCCAAAATGGGGTGATGTAACTTGACGCAGTGCCAGTGTTTCTGCTGTAAACTGAATGCAGGTGAATGCTGATTAAAATGAGCCCACACAGTATCTATCTGCTGCAACTGTTGTTTGGTTTAAGGTATCATCCAGAAATACAGGTCAGGGAACCATGTTCTGTCTGTTTGATGATATATGGGTATTCTTCTCTCTATATTTTCATCCTAAAACAAAAATACAAACAACCCACAGATACACAATGTTGCTTGCTCTAAATAACCCCAGACACACCTTACTACTTATGTTTGGGTTTTGATGATTAGACAGCTTGGAGAAATGTTGGCTTTATTTATTACACCCTCTTATCTTACAGTCTTGATGTGTGTAAAACTCTGGTAACCAGCTTGCTAGATGAAGGGAGAGCAGTGGGTGTTTATTGACTTAATTTCGACACTCTCCCATAACATCCTCCCAGGCAACTTGATGAAGTGCAAGCTTGAGAAGTGGATGGTGAGGTGAGGCAAAAACTGGTTGAACTGCCATGCTCAATGGATTGTGACTGGAGACATGAAATCCAGCTGGAGGCCAGTCTCAAGTAAAGTGCCCCAGGGGTTGATACTGGGACCAGTACTGTTCAACACCTTTATTAGTGGCCTGGCTGAAGGGGCAGAGTACATCCTTAGCAGTTCTGTAGATAACACCAAACTGGGAGGAGTGGTTGATACACCAGGTGGTTGTGCTGCTTTTAGGAAGGACCTTGCTAGCGTGAAGGAATGAGCCAACAGGGATCTCCTGAAGTTCAAGAAAGAAGGGCAAAGTCCTGCCCTTTGGGAGGGATAACCCCAGGTGCCTGTATGTGCTGGGGCCAACCAGCTGGAAAGCATGTTTGCAAAAAAACACTTGTTGGACCTGGTGGACACCAAGTTTGAATGTGAGCCAGCAGTGTGCCCTTCTGCCAAGAAGCCAGCAGCCTCTGGAGATGCATTAGGCACAGGGTTGCCAGCGTGTTGAGAGAGGTGGTTTTAACCCTTTATTTGTCCCTGGTGAGGGACATGAGGAATGGTGGCTCCAATGCTGGTCTCCCTGGTACAAGAAAGAAGTGAACACACTGGAGCTGGGTCAGGAAAGGGCCATAAAGATGATGAAGCCAATGGAGCATCTCTTACAGGAGGGGAGGCTGAGAGAGCTGGGACTGTTCAGCCTTGAGAATAGTCAGTTCAGGGTGATCTCTTCCATATATATGAACACCTGGTGTGGGGGAGTAAAGAAGATAGACAGGCTTTTATCAGTGGCACCTGGTGGAAGGACAAGAGGCAATCGGCACAAACTGGAATACAGGAAAATTCCATTTTCTCTGTGAGGGCTGTTGGAAACTGGAATGAGTTGCTCTGAGTAATGTACTGCAGCTGACTCTGCTCCAAAGAGGGGCTTGGATTAGACAGTCTCCAGAGGTGCCCGCCCACCTCACACATGGGAGCAGTGAAACCTCTCAGTTGCCAGCTCAATCCCTGTGAATGGATATCTGTGATTGGTGAGAAATCTGGGATGGAGCATACATGTGATTGGTGAGAAATCTGGGATGGAGCATACATTAGTCCAGGGAGTGTACATTACTCCAGTCCTAACAGATGCTTCTACATCTTCAGTAACAGAGAAGGAACTTTTAAAGGAAAGAGCACACAAGCCATCCTATGATGCTTCTCCATAGTGGCACAATCTGTGTCAGTCAACGGATTTTTAGCTTCCTGGAGCAGGACCTGTGTTCCCATAACATGTGATAGATCTGTATGGATGAACACCCATCCCATTGCGCTGGATCTGCTTTTGAAACCCTCCAGGTGTCTCTGAATTTGTGGCTCTAAAGCTATTCTATAGATGCAAATCTTGAGTGTTGACAGTGTGCTGTCAGGGCTGGAAGATGAGGCTTTTCTGTGCTAATGAATTTACTGCCTCCCTGATTTCCTCGAAGCACTGCTACGTGTGTCATACAGAAAAGTGGTTTCATTAGCAGTTCTGCTTGGCTGGAGGAAAAAAGCACTCATTTATTTATTTGGTTGGTTCAGTGTGAAGTCTCTCTTGGAAGGTCAGTCACTTCCCAGGCCCTTCAAGCTGCTGTTTTCCATTCCTTTGCTGTGAACAAAAGGTGAGCTCCCACCCCTGACCAGTTGTGGTTGATGTGGGCAGAGCTATTGACCAGTTTGCCCTCCAGCCCAGCCAAGTGTGGTGTTTGCTGTGTTGATCTTCCTTGGCTGCCCTCTACTTTTACAGATCTGGAAGTGTCTCTAGGATGCTCCTCACCAGAGGATTGTCACATTGGGTCTCTACACATATTGGAGTTCAGCTGGGCAGGAGGGACTTCTAGTGGAAAGGAACATCTGTTACTCCTTAGGTGTCACCACTGTCAAGGTTTCCATCCCTCCAGCAAAGCAGTCCTTAGCCAAAGGCTTGTTAATCTCTGATTTTTCAGGAGGAGAGGGAAGGGCTGTAAGTCTTTGGGATAACTGATTCTTTTTTTTAACTGAAGAGATTAGTTTTGTTTTAAATTACAGTATATTGAGTCAGTGTCTTTGACACCCACAGCTGTGTTGCTGGAGAGACTTGGTCAGGCAGGATCCCATGTGTCTGCTGTAGCTTTGTGCAGGATTGCACCTTGCAAGGGGCCTTGCACAGCTGCTCATGGAGGATGCCACTGGCTCCTGTGCTCGGTTTTACTTCTCCAGCAGGAGTGTTCCTGTTGAAGGGTGCGAGTGTGCCCAGCAAAACAAATTACATTGTTTTCATATGGTGTAAAACCACTCCCTGCACCTTCCCTTGCACCGCTGCCTGTATCCCGGCTGTAAATCCTGAGGGGAAGCAGCGGGCTGAGTCATCTGGCGCTGCATGTGTATTTATAAAACAGAAACACTGGAGCACTGCAGGGGCTGGGAGGAGAGACTGGTGCTTGGCAGATCTTGGCCAGAGGTGGTGGGTTCCCCCCACATTCCGTTCCTGTCCTCAGGCTTGCTTGCTGACATGGATTGCCACTGAGGAGGCATCAAACTGCTAGGCTAATTTGCTTGTTTTTTCCTTGCAAAGCCTCACACGTGAGCTGAAGGTAGGGACAGAAGCACAAAAAAGGCTTGCACAGGGGAAGAGCTTTGCAGATTTGCAGTGCTCACAGCTGAGATGAGCTGGCTGGTTGCGCTCACCCCACAGCACCCAAGGTGCTGGGGAGGATGCCTGTAAGCTCTGGCCAATTTGGCTGCTTCTTGCCGTGGCTGCAGCCTGCAGGAATGTAACTTTGATCTCACTTGCACAAGGGGTAAGCAAGAGGGAGCACCAGGGCTTCTCCTGGGGCCACTTTGGAGTGGAGTAGCCTGTGCTGTGGCACAGACGGGCTGAGCCCAGTCTGGTCCTGCGCTCTCAGGGTTAACTGGTGGTTTTGCAGCCTACTCACATTCCTTTCCATTCCCCTTCCTCCTGGAATAACAAAATCAGAGCAGGGAGATTTGGGTTATTGTGCTGGGTCTCTCCTTCTTCCCTCTGCTCTGGCAGCTGATCTCCTCTTAATGAGCAAAGTTGCCTGGGGGTGCCATTTACCCAGGGGAGGCAGTTTCCCCTGCACTGTTGCATTGATTTCTTGTATAAACTACATGTGCAGCCTCGCTTGTGGGTGCTGTTAGTTCTGTCCCTGCTTTCCCTGAAAAAGCTGGTTCTCAGCAGAAGGACTGTGTTTGCAAAGCTTCCCCCTTCCTGGAAGGAGCAGGGTGAAACAGCTTGTGATCCTGATACTGTGTGATGGGGAAGTAGAGACAGTGAAGGAGAAGTACAGTGGGGAGGGATTGCTCCTTTCCTCTCCATATATCCCACACACATATTAGGAGAACAGGAAGTTTGCTGCTGAAGCAAATGGGCAGGAAATGGTGAGTGAATAAAGGAAAGGGCTCCTTCACCCGCTGCGAGTGTGACCTGTGGGACATGCTGCTCAGGCCAAAGAATCCCTGCTCTTAACCCTGCTTGTGAAAAGGGCTTGCTAACTGGATGCAACCCAAATCTGCCAGAGGTCAAAGCAGTAAGTCTGCATGGTGCCTTGTGGCCAGGCAAAATTAATCTGCACACTTGCAAGAAATAGAAAGCAAGTGTGACATGGGCTCCTTGCACTTGGGGGGTTGTACAGCAGCTGTCTGGGACAGTGGGGTCTTGCAGGCAGCACCTGGGGAGCTTGAGCCTGTCCCTCAGCAGTGCAGCCCCAGCTGGAAGGAGACTGTAGGGCACGTTGGCAGTGTCTCAGTAAAGACTCACTCTCCCATCTGGTCAGGGTTGTGTGCCATGCTGAGAATCAGAACTTCCTATGCTGAGACCCCAAGATGCGGACCCAAGCCCTGTGTCCTGTTGGCTGTTTCACAGGTGGGCGGCTGCTGCTGCTGCCTGTAAATCTACTCTGCTGTGGAGCACCAGGTATCGATTCAGGCTTGCTGGCCCAATGGTTTCCACCACTGCTGCATCTCTCTGGCTCCCCGGGGTCCCCCTGGTTGGGGGTTCAAGGCCAGGGGATTTCTGTTTGTTTGTTTAAGAATGTTTTATTCATTTATTCCTCACATACAGTTCTCATCATTGCTCAGTCTGTGGCTTTCAGCTATCTTGAAATGAAAAGAAAATACATGTTTGTCTTCCAGCACCTTGGGAGCCAAGGGAACCCTTAACCAGAGCCAAGATGTAACGTGGCAGTGCAAACTCTAATATCCGATGTTCCCCCAGATTTGTAATTAAAAGCTGATGATTTTCCCAAGGTTACCAGAAGGACACTAGTTGTCTGGCTGCCATAACACTAAACCTGTTCCTATGGCAATGAGCTGATTGCAGTTGGAGTTTGTGCTGATTTCAGGCCTTTTTTTTTCTTTTTTTGGTGGTTTTGTGGTTTTGGTTTGTTTTTTTTTTTACAATAAGTGCTGCTACACATCTCCCTTCTTCCTGGTGAAACCAGGATCCCAGCACAATTTCTGAGGGCTGCAGCATCCCTAAAGGGCTGAAGGCAATGCCAGGCACTCTGCAGGGATGTCATGAGAAGCAGCCCTGTTCCCAGGGGTCCCTCAGTCCCAATAGCATCCCAGAGATGAAGGGGACCAATGCAGCTCCTGTGGCTTCTGCGGGGAACTTTGCTGGTGCTGCCACTCGGTCATTTTTTCTCATAGTATTTTTGTCAGAGGAATGCACCTCCTGACCCACTGCTTACAGCGCTGCCTGGGAGAGCAGAGTGCTGGGAGTGGGGGCCCAGCCATGCTCCAGCTGTGACTTGCCAAGTTGCTTCTATTTTGGGAATGGCTGGGTGTTTCCAGGTCTCCTGGGTACGTGCTGAGTTTGCCTGCTTGCCTTTGTTAGTGTTAGCTGGACAATAGTGTGGACCTGGAAACCAGCTATAATTTATGGTCTATGTCTTTATTAGGTAAGCAAGAGACAAAATGCATCCTGCTTACCCACCTCTCCCCTTTTTGCAGAAGGGATGCCTGTTTGAGTGGGAAGTGCATAGGGAGGGCTGTGTTGGTGCAGGTACCACCCATTCTTTTCACCTGGTTGGTGCTACTAAGCCACACCTGGTGTAGCAAGGGAAAGAAAAGGGTTTTTTGTCCTATTGAAAATTTGGGTCCTGCTTCCTGCCTGTATTAGAAGATGAAATATGTCAGGAATGAGCACTGTATACAGCTTAGGAGTTCCTCTCTTCCCTGATGGCTGGTTGGGATGCTTTGGGAGGTTTTAGACTGACTACACAGGCATGTTCCTGCCTGCTCCTGCCTGCTTTGCTGCTGAGACATCCCTCCCCCAGCCTGAACATAGGCTCAGATCCCATCACAGACTTGCCTAAGAGTGAGTTGTGAGTGCAAGGGTTCACCATGAAGGGATGGAGTTAAACCAGGGCCATCAACAGGCCAGTTGCACCAGCACTTCATACGTCTGCCCTTCCAAGTTGCTAAAAATGGGCTTATTAGTGATGGATTAGGGGAAATAGATGAATTAAATGCAGCCTTCACATCACCTCCTACTGTGCTTGGTACATGCAGGGACTAGAGGACTTTGCTTCAAGTTATCCACAACCCCGCTGAGCAGGGATAGCCATGGGAGTGGCTCCCTTGGGGCTCTTCAGCTTTAGCTCCAAGTCCTCCTGTTGCTGAATGACTGTCCCAGGCTCCTTGTTTCCATCTTTCTGTGGGCATCCTGAAATGTTTTAGTCCAGCACAGCTCCCATCTGAAGTCCTTCTGGAAACCAGATGTGTCAGCAAGACATCCTGCCTAAATATTTTCAAACAGAAGTTCAAGGTTGCCTTGTGACTCTTAGCAGTCAGAGCAGGAGCAGCTCATACTGAATTGGGTTGCATGAAGGGGAGGTTGGAACAGACACCTTTGTCCACAGGGCCTTCTGAAAGGTGACTGAGGACACAGTGGCTGTTTCCTAAGGCAAATACCTGGGGGCAAGCCCCTTGCAGAAGCTGCTGGGTCTCACCTTGGTAGGATGTGCTTGGTAGAACCACGGTCAGCAGCAGGAGAAGGGAGGGAATGCAGGCAGCTTAGGACATCAGTGAGGTTTTTCCTTCTGTAGCAGAAAAAAGGACACCATGGAAGCACTTCTTTGCAGCAGGCTGTAATTTCTGAGATGTGCTGTGACACGCAGGAAGAGGCTGTTTTGGGGATTCCCAGCTGTGCCTCCAGGTGGGGGTCCTCACTGAGCATCTAAGCAGGTTTCCATGCAGGATGCTGCACCAGGACACAGGCTGGCATGGCCAGCACTGACCACTCTACTGGAGGAAAGAACACTGCTTCTATAGGAGATGAATTTGAACAATTCTATCCTTCTCTTGTCACTGTGAGAATAAGAGATTATCAGTAATGCAGCTGGAGTTCATAGGCCAAATTTATTGGTAATTCCCAGCTGCTTTGGGATTTTGAGCTAATGCAAAAGGGCTATAAACTTAGTCTGTTAGTGCAGTTAACAGGAACTTATAAGGGCTTTGTAGCACCCCTCTGGGATGGAATCGCTGGAGCGATGAATCTGGCCCAGGGGAGCTCTGCTGGCATGAAAAGGTCTGGTCCTGGTATCCTCTCACACTTACAGCAAGTAGAAGGTTTTGCTGGATCCTGACCCATTAGGAGCTTGCTGAGTTTTTTTTATTTTTAATATGGGAAGCTGCATAGAAACATTTTTCGTGCAAGTTCCTCAGGTCCTGGCTGGTATTTCTGAGTGTGAACAGCCTTTGTGGTGACAGTACTGACCAGGAAACCCTGGTCTCCGGCCTCTGAGCCTCAGAGGTCATTGCCTTTGTATTGCAGGGGCTCCTACCCCAAGGAACAGTAGCAGCATGTATATGTATATGTAGGGGAATGGCTTAAATGAGAGAAAATGGGAGAGAGCAGCTCCAGAAGAACTGGTATGCAGAGGAGGTGCCTGTGATGCTGTGCAGTCTGAGCTTGGTTTTGGTCCTCAGTCCCTCCCATCCTAGGGAAAAGCTCTACTTGGCATGTGGGGTTGTTGTCTATTGAAAGGTGGTGGATTTTGTCTTTTTTTTAATTCTTCAAAACAAACAAAATCCCAAAGTTTGGGCTTCCCATTGACCATGGAGTGGTTTGTGGTTTCCCGTTTCAGTAAAGTACAGCTTGCATTTGTTTGGCTTTCATCTTGGTTTTTCTCTGGTGTTTCGGAATCCCCAGAGCTGGACATCTGGATCTAATGTGAATTGGGAAACTTCTTCTGTTTGTGCCTGCATAAATCTGGAGTTTCCTGATGAAAGAGCATCCTTCTCTGTGCTTAAATTAAAACATTTTGATAGGCTTCAGTGGGGCTGCATAGATCTATATGAGATGGAGATACAGCTCCAGTAGATATCTGTGGTGATTGCACAGCAATACAGTGCTACTGATGTATCCTCCAAGCATTTCTGTGCTCTCAAAGGAACGTTCCTTTTATAAGTAAACCAGTTTATTCTAAGTGCGACCTTTCGACTTCCAGTGCCAGTCCAAAAGTCCAGGTAGACCTGCTCAGCCCGTTGAGCTGACACCTCTAAGAAACACCCATTTCCAGGCACTGACTACAGAGGTGAGTACAGGGAGCAGCATTCCAATTGCCTTTGATTCATGGCCCAAACACCCAGGTGGCTGCTTGCATATGGGTCAAGCTGATGGTACCACTGATATGTCCTGGAGCAAATTTTGAAGTGGTATCTTCACTTCCATAGCAACATTCCTTTGCCAATCTGCCACTGTGTCTGGAAATGTGGCACCCTTCGTATACCTTCTTGTGATGAGCCTTTGTTCAGCAGTAGCTGCATTTGTACAAAAGATTGTTCTGTTTCCCTCAAAACTGAGTCAGGAGTCTGTGAAAGAGAGTCCTCATGAGACCTGTGGGCATAAGTGACATAGGGTGAAAACTTTAATTCCTTTGAGATTATGGTTGGATCAACAAGCTTGAAGCAGATGAGATCCAACACAGCTTGAACTAAATCCATAAGGAACACTTAAATGCCGAGACAACTTTCAGTAAATACTTTGTGTTATGACATCCTGTGAGCTTGCTCGGAGAGTTACTGGAAGCCTGTTTAAGCTTGCCAAACTTCCACCAATTTTTTTCCTGCTCACGTGACAGATAAGGAACTTGAGAGCCTTAACTGCAGTGACCCACTGAGCTGGGAGTGGGGCAGTCAGGAGGGACTGGCTGTGCCAGGAGCTCATTCCTCCAGCCTGACTCACCACATCTCACCTGCACTTGGTGAGACAACACAAGCCCTGTTTGCCTTCAGAGAGCTGTTGACTCATTTTAGTTGTCTCAGTCACTGTCTGAATATGAACTGTTGAGTCTCTACTATAGGGGAGAGGTTCAAGAAAATGGGCATTAATGCCTTCAGGTAGAGAACAGATGTTGGGAAGAAATGGCCTTGGTGGAACACCGACTTTGGCTTCACTCCAAAGCTGCACTTCTTCTGTCCTTGGATTTTATTGCAGAGATCTAGCTTTGGCCTTTGCTTTACCAGAAATGTTGAGACCTCCTGGTGGAAGGGGCTAAATGTTGAGTTTGTTGTGAGCCACTTCAGCTTGCTGAGAAAAACCAGAACAGACTTTTGCTTTTTTCAGCTGCAGTTTTGCTGTTGCAACCTCACATTTGTTTGAATCACCAGTTCAAAGCCTCCCTAGCACAGATCTCACAGCAGCAGAAATTTAGCAATAATCCTTGGCAGCTGGAAACCACTGAGTTTTGCATGCAGTTTGATCTCTAACATCACACTTCTCATGCTGGAGCAGTGCTCCTGGCCTGGCAGGTCACTCACCGGCAGAGCAAACGTCAGTGTTCACCAACTCTTGAAGTCTTTGAAGCCTTTGCTTCAAAAACACTCCCAAACCCTGTGATGAAGGAAGATAAACTGTGCTATGTACAAAAAATCATCCTCTAAGAAATGTCTTATCTCTGAGGGGTTTGCAGAAACCCTCTCCTCTTTGGGAATGATGAAAGCAAGACAGCTATTAATAAGCCAAAAAGAGAAATGGGTGCAGGAGGCATCTAGTTTCTGACAGTGGCATCTTTCTCATGTTTTCAACAACTGCAAGGATTTTCTGTAAAAGTGTTTTGAGACACAGAAATTCATGAAACTGCATTTCTAATACAAACTAGAGAGAGCTGGGAAAGCTAAAGAAACTTTTTTTGGCAGCAGTTCATCTTTCTTAGCCTAGTGTACTTGTCCAATCTGTGTCCCTTTTAAATTCTAATTACTTCCTCAGGCACCACAAACACTCAGGCCTTGTCACTTCTCCCTTTGAAGTTTGCTTCTCATAATGCAGCCTCTTCTGCAGCGCTCGCGCTGTCGGTCAGCTAACTAGTCCAAAACATTTTCCTGCTTCAAAATCACTTAATTCTTTTTCAAGTACAAAGAACAGCTCTCCTGTTTCTGCCTGCTGACTCATGCAAGAAAAGGTAGCATGCCTTGTGTCAGCCAGGAGACAAGTTCCTGCAGGCACCTCAAATAGGGCAGAAAATTTGAAAAGTGTGATGACTGAGGTGGGAAGCAGAAGTCTGGATGCAGTGAAGTTTGTTAAGGGGAAAACATGTCTTGGTGAAACCAGAGTCTGAGCATCAGTGAGTGCTGGGTGTGTATCTTTGCCAAAGCTTAGGTTATCAGCCCTGTTGCTGAAGTCATGTGCTTTGACCTAAAAGGCTGCCTGTGATGAAGGGCAAATATTGAAGAAAGTGCACTTCTGAAAAATCTCTGAAGTATTTAACTGCACAGAAGCCTTTCCCAGGTTTGCCTGCACCTGGCTGGGGCTGGGCTCACTGGTCCTTATTGAGATGTCTTGGCCTGCATCAAGGATTTCACTTGTCTTCTGCTGCTTTATACCAACACCCAGCCTCAAATGCCCATTTGACGTGATGCCCTGAGACAGGCACAGAACTCTAGATAAGGATGGATAACCATGGGTAGGGAAAGTGCAATGTATTATTTTGTTGCTGAGAGGTTCCTGTAGGTCCAATTTCTCTTATACATCTCTGAAACAGTTTCCTGCACTTTCCTTGCCCCTCAGGAGGGGGGTTTTGTAGAAGCATAAGTTGGCATGTCCCACATGGAAATTTCATGATGTTATTCAAAATGGAGAGGAAATTTAGATTGTGCATTTCTTGAATGCCATGAAGGAGGAGTTCGATGCTTGAGCAGCCTTTGAGAGCTTGGCAGCTCTTGTGCCTGTGGTTTTTGGTCTGCATTTTGTGCAGTGTGTGACCTGCTCAGCAGCTTACCCAGGCAGCTGTAACAGATGTCCCTGCTGAAGGCTGAGATGGAGCTGATTGCTGCTCCCTACCCTTTCCATCTGGCTGCCAGGCCAAGTGCTTTTTCCCCTTAGGTATTTTTTCACCCAGGCAAATGTGGGGAGGCAGCAAACTCCTGTTGGTGTCAGTGTGAGAGAAATCACTGTTCTGGGGTGACTGCCTGAAAGAAACCTTGTTTTGGGGGCAAATAAAAGATTATGTTTGTTTTTCTTTTTAACTAATGTCAAGTGATGGACTAGGCACCACGATATATAGAAGCTTTTCAGTGGAACAGAAAGAGACACATGGCAGTTACATCCCAGTTGCTGTTTGAGTTGGGACTCTGAGGGGGAAAGCCCATGCCCCTCTGTAGCAACATAAGTGGATGAAGCAGCCTCCAGAGTAGATGAATTCAAATCCTTTCAGTTAGGGGAGGGATCTAAATCCACCTGCCCACCTTGGAAGTAAGGGTGAGAGGGCAACTGCCCCATCTTTGGGAAATTTAGCCTCCTTCTGCCCCCTCTTTTTTTTCATTCTGTTTTCTTTTCCTGAGACAAACAAGTGAAATCCGTATTATTGTTACTTTATCTCAAACACACACACATTTTTAATTGTTTTCAGTGACTTCTGCAACAAAATATGCCTAGTCCTAAAAATGGGGAGTGTTTTCCTAGTCATTTGTCTTTCCTTCATCTGAATGGCTGCTTCTTAGAAAGGCTGGGTGAGCAGATAACAATAAAACAAATGAAACTGCAACAAACCACAACAGAAGCAATCTTTGGTTTTTTCCTAACCCAAGAAGATTGAAAGACTGTGGCTTTGTCTCCCTGGCTTTGCCTTTGGGGCTGGAGCTTAAGTTCAGAGTTGGTGGAAGGAGAGTCAAAAGGTGGAGTAGAGGTTTGCAGTGGCAGCCTGTGATGCCCAAGAAGTCCTGCTCCCTAAACAGGTAGGCAAAGCAACGTCTCTGCCTCCTCTTTTTCTCTGGGCCATCAGCAATTCGAATGGCCAGCAGTTTTCTCTGCAGTGGGAGGGCTGCTGGGCTGGCTGTTCCCTCCCAGCTGGCAGGCAGTGGTGAGGATATGCATCTCTTTATGCCTTTGAGTGCTAAAAAACTATCTCGAGGGCAGTTCCTTCATGCAAGATGCTAATCATGTCCTCGACAGAACAGCTTCCAGCACTGGAGGTAGAGTGGTGAACTAGTCAGGCTGCACTTAGCACTAAGTAAATAAAGAGTTCCTTCAGGTTATTACTCTCATTAAAAGTTACTAATTCATTAGTGCCAATGCCAAACTATATTGTGTTCCTCTTCTGGATAGAAAACACAGCACTGCGGTTTTGAGTGAGGATGGTGGGGCCTGCCCTAACCACAGGGAGCCAGGCATGAGCTGCTGATCCCAAACCACTGCTCCATGAATGAGATCCTTGGGTACCAAGGATGACATAAGTGTTTATTAGCATGTAATGCTGAGAAAAGAGAAATGCCAGGCTGAGTAAGTTATAGCCAAGCTACAAGGATGCTTTCAAAGTCTCTTAAGAGGGAGATGAAAGAGTCAAAAGTGCGTTTAGAAAAGTTCCAAGGAAGCTGAACCTGCTGAAAAGGCTTGAACTCGTTCATCAGCAGTTTCTTGTCGCGTATTTTCTGCTGAAATGGTAAATGAAAATAATGATCTAACTTTTAAATCTGTGTTAGGATTAGTGATACTTTGGCCTATTTATGTAGTGGGTTTCAGAGGTTTAATTCAGAGTATTGTTCCCAGTCTGGATAACTGGCTCTCATTCATGTAAACAAAGTGCAAGACAGACAAAGTAAGAAAATCTTTTTTATCCGGTAAATAGTTTTTTTGCTGTTTTGAGAGCTGTCTTTCATTTCACATGCCTCACAGTCAGGACAGAAAGGGAGAAGTTTTCCAGTTCACATGGAAAAAAAGAAATGCTGGTCTGTGTCTTGGTTTTCCAGTGCCTCAGCCCCCAAGGCTCCTGCTGGGCCCTGCTAGGGAGGGCAGCAGAGGTGCAAAATGATTGTCTTGTCCTGAGCCTCCTCTTTCCCCCTGGACATCTCCGTGAGTCTGACTTGCTGCTGCTTGGAGATGAGCTCAAGGTCAGGGTGCAGGTGGGGGCTTCTCCTGTGGCCCTAATGGTAAATCAAGGTTTATTTCTAAGTCTTGGAAGTGTTTTGGGTACTTACCTTGTAAGAAAGTCCCCCATGCAGTGGGACAGGTCTGTCACCATGGGTCAAACCAGGAGCCATCCATTAGGTAGGTCACTGCAGAAGTTGTTTATCTCAGTGGATAAATGTCCATGGCTTCTCTGATCTGTATTCCAGGAGTGTGGTCATCACACCAGGTGGGGCCTGGATCTGTAGGGAGACAAATGGGAGCTCATGTTGTATCTCCTTGTGCCACTAGTGGTTTGCAGTGCCAGTAATCTCCAAGGCCACTGGCATCCTGACCCTCTATCTTCCCTGGTTTTACCTTGGTTTGCATAGTATTCTGTAACTTATCCCAGTACACTCATGACTTATGAGAACTATCACCATTTTTCCTGCAAGTATTGTCACCTGTGTTTTAGCAGGACATGTTTCTTCCACGTGGTGAATGGGACCTGTGTTTACAGAGTAATGTATGTGCAGCCATTGCCTAAATTGGGTGGCTTGGGAGAGGTTCTCTTCTGAGGCTCCTCCTCATGAGTGACACTTGTTTTTCCCAAGGTCACCAATACTTGTTTTTATGAGTATTGGACAGAGAGCCTCCACTAAGAAAATATATTTGGGAGTTTCCTGGCAACATCAATTAATAACACAGATGACAAGTGGTACCAAAAAACTTGAACCCCATTTGAAAACCTGTTGAGTAATGAAAGCGATGTTTAGGGTGTGAAGCAGGGCAGAGCCTCTCTTTCTCTGAGCATCACATTAGGACAAGGTGTTTCCCCACAGGGCACACGTGTCTTGAAACAGCTCGTGGTGCCCAGCTGCCTTGGGAATCCAAAGCAAACAGGGGAGCTGCCTGCTCCTGGGAGGCTGCTCTGCCACCCTGACTTCAGTGAAATGTCATACTGGAGGTGTGGGAGAGGAATAAAGGTGGCATTTCTTAAATATAAGAGTAGAGACTGTCCTCAGGTCATCTGGCAGCCATGCCTTCCCCTCGCATGTGGGAGGGTGGGTGGGAGCCGTGGCCTCCTTTGTTGGCAGATGTTGGAGCCCTGTTGGGAAGTTCTCACTGAGCACTGGTGACTCATGGCAGGAGAAGGTCTGTCATTTGGCCTCTTTGTAGTATTCCTAAACCTTACCCTTCCACAGTTCTTAACCCTAAACTGAAGTTTAGTAGATGCTGCTTTGCTTTGAATCTTGTTAGGAATGAGTGTAAGCTTTGGTCTTTGGTGATGTCTGTAGATTGGGGAATTTTGGGGGGGATATTTTTTGGGGGGAGGGTAGTATTGTCTGTGGGATTTTTAGCAAATTTCTCTGCTGATGATTATACACTGGGTTTCCAGGGCAAAACAGTCTTTGGTTTGCACATTGCTATGTGAAAACACTGCTCAGCACCTCAGCTTTATGATACTCCCTCCTGATGTTTAGGCTTTCAGATTACCTTGAAGAGGATGGATAAGGACTGCGTGCAATATTTGGACAAGGGATTGAGCAAGATTATTAAGAAAGAAATCTAGCAATCAATGATGATATTTCTGTAGGCTCTGCCAGCCTATCCTGATACATTCAGGATCCTTTTAGAACCTGTTCTTCCCCTGCATTAGTGAAATAGCCTTGTGTGGTCATTCTGCTTTTCAGCTGTAGGCATAGAGGCCCCGCCCTGGCTGTTGTGGCCTGAAGAGCTCTTGCTGCAGAGGAAACAGCAAGCAAAAGACTGGGGACGCCAGGGCTGTGTGTCTGTCTTTCTCTCTGACCCCAGAGCTCTCGCTTTTGCTTTCTCAAACATAATTGCTTTCCCCTTCTGTTATGTTCCTATTGTTTGTTGGAGAAATGATGCCATTAAATCAACAGAGAATGGTGGGAAAATGCTTTGATATGAGGCCTTAGGAGGGTGTGTGCATGTGTATGTGTGTGCTTATCCTCTCTTAAAAAAACCAACACAACCCTATGTGTATCTGGCAGCTTCCTTTAATTTGTGTCTTGCCTGAGAGAGAGAAATCCATCTCAAAATATTTTTGGCAGTTAACCTCCTTTATTTGTGTTGAAGTGGTACAAACTGCAGGGTGTCATTCCAGGGCTGTCGTTCACCATCATTGTGATAGTTAATCTCGTTAGGACTTTGCATTTTCTCAGTCGCTGTTTTGGGAATGTGGTATTCCAGGCTTCCTTTTTCCATGGGAAAGAGGGGTCCTGTAGCTGTAGGCTCGGCAGGCATTAGGACAGTTGTGTGCCAGCTATTCTGCTGCTGTTCTGTAATGTGGACAAGGATGGAAATGTTTCCTCCAGATGCAGCCATGCAGAGTGATGAAAAAGTCTACCACACAGATAACCCAAAGTCTACCATAGCATTTTGCCTACAACCATGCTCCTTAACCCAGGAGCCTTGGCAAAGACCTGAGCTGAGGTCCAGGGAGCACATGTTGCCCCATTCATGGAGCAAAGACTGCACTGGGGCAGAGGGCAGCTCTGGGTTTCCTTCTTTTTCTGTGTTCCAGCAGTAGAGCCCCATGTGTTTGTGGCATGTATTTGAGTTTTTTGCATGTTTCTTTTTCTTGAAAGCAGCTGTTCTATTTGATTAGACGCCTCTTAGTCGCCCGTTCCTGGATATAGCTGTGCATTACCTTGGATAGCTAACAGCGGATGTACTTTAAGTTGCAGGTCAGGTGGTCACCACTCCCCCCCCCCAGTGAAATCAACCACACAGAGTGATGGAGAGGAGAGCAACACTCACAAGGCAGAAAAAACCCAAACCAACCAACCACCAATCTTAGCTCAAAACTGAAGGAGTAAGGGGAAAAAACAGCAGAAAAGACTGCAGAGACAGAAGAGAATCAATACTGGAAGCTTCAGAGGAAATCATGTCTCTCTCTGTCACACCACTGTAGGATTCAACTCTGGGGCTTGGCAGCAAAACATGATTTCTGCTTTGCACAAATTGTTGGGATTGTTTTCCTCCCCACTGGGAAGAGAGCCCACCAGGCCCTGCTCTTGGGGATATTTGCCTTAGAAAGAGTGTTGTCTTTAACATACTCCCCTGCATGACTTGGTCCAAATTTTTTTAGTTGACAGATATCTTGATTTGGATTGATCATTATTTCATCTCTTGACTACTGCACTGATGTTTCTTTAATTGCTTCCCTAATGTTTTCCTGGCTCAGTTCTGCCCCAGCAGGAGTTAACGTGTTACACAAGTGGTATGTGACCCAGTCCCCCACACGCTGAGGATGCAGCACGTCTCAGGGTGACAGTCTGATCCACTCCAGGTCCCAGCACAGTTTTCCATGACACTCTGTGATATGTTCCCATTTGCTGATGCTATGTACATCACTAAGCACGTGAGCACAGACCTGCAGTTTGTAACCTAGTAAAGCTTTGGGGATCTTCTGAGTTTGATGGGCAGTCCGCTAATATGGCATGCTCCAAAGGGAAGAGATGCCAACTTCTCTCAGATGTCATCCATCAAGTTTATTTGGCAGTGTGAGACCTCCAGTGACTCACCAGTTGCTCTGTCATGGAAAGGCTGAAACCCTTTGCAAAGAAAGACATCACTATATTGAAGTTTCATGCATACACCCTCCATTGCATACTAGATGATCTTTAAGGCCCCTTCCAACCCAAACCTTTCTATGATATAATAAAGCAATATGGCACTAAACTACAAGAGTCCTCAGTAAAAACTCCTTATGACACAGTAATTTTCATGTTCTGCTTCTCTTCTCTCTTCTTTTTTTATTTTTTTTTTTTGTTAATTTTTCTTGGATGCCGTTTCCCACCTTCCAGCGGAGGGAAGAGGAGTCTGTTGTTTGCTCAGCTAACTGAAAAAAGCTTTGTGTGCATTTTCTGCTGCCGTTTTGTTAAAGTTCAGAGTTCCTGGGTTAGAACTGCCACTTCTCAATACGAGTGTTGTTCGAACTTCCAGAGCAGCCCACGCAGAGCTCCTTGGGTTCATCTGCGCAGTTCACAGCCCACGACCAACAAAACACATTGTTTGCCTCTCTCCTTCTGTGAATCATACTCTGCAACAAAGACAAGCCTAATGCTCCCAACATGAGTGTGAATCCAGGCGGTACTGGATTTTAGGTACATCAATAGAAGCAGTCTGAGTGGGTTTGCTTTTTCTTTCTTTTTTTCCTTGTGAGCACTCACTGTATCTGAAAGTCAGACAGCTTTGTGACAGTGGTTGTAACTGTCTGACACTTGTCTGGCTTATTAAGAAAACTCTGATAGGAGTTCTTTAGTTCTACAGTTTTGTTATTTTGAGGAATTTTAGCTTGTCTCGGGACTCTGAATTTTGCCTTCTGTTTAATCTAGCAGTGATTCTCCAGTGAGAAAGTTCATTGTTTACCAGAAGCTTGGAGTGGGCTTTTGTGGGTTTTCCTTCAATAAACACAGCACTTCTCATTTTGCTGTGGGGAGATCTCTTTTTTCTACAAATATTTACATAGTTATAATTATTTGTCTGTTGGGGAAAAAAACTGAGGAGTTTCAACTGGACAACAGTGGGCTGGATTTTTATTCTCTTCCCATGAAAAGCTAGAAGAAGGAAGGCTCTCCAGTCATTGTAGGGACAAGTGTGGGAAGTAAAGCATTGTTTCTGATGATCAAAACCAGAGTGGTAAACCATAGTCTACACTCATCTGCTTTATTCTGCTCATCACCCTGGGTGAAAGCTGGTGGAGTTTCAGTGTGAAGGGGATGTTTCTCAGAGGAGCAGCTTTCTGGGTTCAACAGAGAAATCGCTTCTTCCCAGTGCTGTATTTGGATGAGCCATTTGCCACCTGTCCTTCCTTGCATTCCATTGCCTGTGTGTCCCAAAGCCTGTGGCACCCAGAGCAGGGCAGAGGAGACATAACTGCTGCAGAAGGGCCAAAGCATTGCTGTGCCCTTTTCTTCACTGCTTCTTTCTCTGCAAGACCCTGAAGCCAGCAGGATGAGGAGAGTTGGTTCATCTGAGGAAGGATCTGCTTTGCTGTTTTGGAAGGTGGCCCGGTGTAGGGGTCATCCAGCTGTTACAGCTGTCACCATCCACACATCTGCCTTTCCTCACAGCTGAGGAGAATGGCCTTCTCTAGCTGTAACCGTGGGTGACTTTTCCCTCTTGCAAAGCCCAACTGTTACTGTAAGATTCCAAATTAGCCAAGGAGGCCTGGGCTGGGTCCTCCTGCTCTTCTGACAGCACTTGCTATTCAGCAGCCTGAATGCTGCCTCTGTGCCCGCCTGTCCTCTCTGCACGCTCGTCAGCTGCCCTATTCATTTTATGCAGCAAAGGAAAAAAAGAAACCAGGGCTAGAAAGGAACTGCTTTCTGCCAAAGCAGCCCCTGGGGAATCCCAGTGCTGCCAGCCGGGGCTGGTCAGCAGGAAATGGGGGCCCAGAGGTTGCTGTGGGAGGTACTGCAAGGTGGAGGCTGTCTGGGGAGGCTGGGCATGAGCAGGGCGCTCAAGATACCCCTCAGGAGCCCCTCTGCTCCTGTGGACTGAGGCCTTCATGAACCAGCCTTTTACCAGTTTTACAGTCTCGGGAGTTTCTGAAGTTTTTGAAGCAAAAAGATTGGCATGACACAGGCGGCAGGTATTTACTTGGTGCCTGAATCGAGCTGTTTGCCAGCAGCTTAGCACAACCCCTTCTAGAAAGGAAGGGTGAAGCTGAAAGCACCAAACCCAGATCCTGCTTTGGGCAGGAGGGTGGGATATCTCCCAGCACTTTGGGATCCAAGGACAGGGGAGTTGGGAGCAAGAACTGCAGTCTGGGACACAGAAAAGCTAGGTCATATTCCTGATCTGCTGAAGAATATGAACATATATTATTAGTATCCTTGGACTAATCACTTAATATCTCTATGCCTTAGTTTCCTGTTAGCAAATGATACTCCTTATCTTTCACCTCTCATCTCAGCAGAGAAAAGAGTTTGTCTTTTAGTATGTCTCTTATTACAGTTTTTTGTCTGATGACTGGGGCCCTCTACCTTGATAAAACAAGTAATTGAATTTAGATTAAATGGTCTAACATAATCCTGCCCAGTGGTTACTAAAACACTTGAATGAAAGTTCATTCTGAGCCTGTCTTTCCATTTCCTCATAAGGCCAAGACATGAAGTAATTAGATGTAGATGTAGGTTGTTATTGTAGCACAATGACAGAGATCAGTGGTTATTGGTAGGAATGGCTTTTATAATCTAGTTTAATGGTCATTTACCTTTCAGTGACCTTGGTGTCAGGCAAAATTGGCAGCTCTTTTGCAAGGAATGTGCTTCCTCAATGAGGTCTTTGCAAGCTGCTTCATTCTTGGCTCTAGCTTCTCATGAACTAGGACAGACACTGCTGCAATGCAAGAGACTTTTCTGTCTGCAAAGAAAGGCATAGACTCCTGCCAAAAGAAGCCCTTTTAAGTGCTCTCCCTACTGCCACTGAATTGCTGTTGAAACAGATCAGTTGTGTTTAAAGCATTTCTTTGCTTATTGCTGTGACCAAAGTTGCAGACTTCAAACCCAGAGAGTCTGCAGTGGGCAGAGGCAGCCCAGGAGTTTCTGTAAAAAGGGCTGCATTGTCTTGGAGTAAAAGGAGGGAGAACATATCTCATCATCCAGTTAAGTTCATGCAAGAGGAAGGAGTTGGTAGTTCTGATTGTAAACCCCCCCGTAAGTCCTTATTACATCAGTAAAGACGTGATATTTCTGTACACTTTAAAATACACTCCTTTCAGTGATGATCATCCACTCACTGCAGATGCAAATTGTAGGTTTTCCAGTGACTGTGATGCTTCTACACCTTTCTCCAATGTGCATTGTGAAATCCTAATGGGTTTTATCCAGTTACTGATGCCTGTTGCCATGGAGAAGAACATGACATGAGCTGTGCTGTGATTTCTAATGGTACCCCAGATCTGTGGCCATGCTTTGTAAGAAATTGGAGTATGTCATATCCTGGGGCTTGAGAGGATTGGACTCAGTACAGGTATTCACAGTGACCTTGGCCAAGCCTCTTAATTCTTCTGACAGTCTTAACCTTAGAGGTAATCTCCTGTTTTCCATGAAGCAAAATGAATTTTAGCAAATGGTATGGATGTATTTATTTGAGATGGTGCCAGAAAGATTACTTGAGTTACAAAGAAGTGCTATGAGAGTTGAGAAGAGTGATGTAGCTGTGGAAAAAGGTTTCACAAAATTACCTCTAAGAATTGCACTGCCTTGTGACTTGGGCTTCTATCTACTTCTGATTCTCTCATCCTGCTGCTCACAGCCATTTGATTTTGCAAGTATGTTCCTCGCATCTGCAACTATTGCCCTGCAGAGCAAACCTAGCTACAGGAATTACCTCTTTATGTGCTCTCGTTTCTAAACTAAGATAAGGAGAGCAAAACAGGGCAGCTCGGAGGGAGAACCATTTGTTTCAGACTGCTTTGGATAACCACCAACCTGGTTTTACTATGAGCATGTTCCATACATCATCACCACAGCACGATAGGTCTTTAGCTGAGATCAGTCAGTAACTTCCAGCATTTGAAATCCTGAGATCGTTTGATGTATAAGGGCTCTCTATTGTTTTTTATCCTATTGACCTGCTGGGACCTACTGTGATGCTTGCTTGCACAGAAGATCTTATAGGCCCTCATCGTATTAGTTCTTCTTACTTCCCACATTCATCAGTCTGATAAGTATTAGCTTGTGCTATTAGCTCTGATATAAGAGCAGGAATGGTCAGTGGTGGTTTGTTTTTGCAGGTATCAGGTTTGGATTGGGAATGTCCAGCTGAGATCAGTGAGATACTTGCATAGGAGCAGATGGTTTATATACTGCTTCTTGCTGCAGAAGAGCAAGATTAATCTCTCTTGAGTCCCTGAACTCTGAATCCATTCAAGGCTGACAGAGTCTTTCCACTGACCTCTGTGGCCCCAGGATCACATCCTAAATGAGCTGCTTTGAGTCTCTAGAAGCCTGAGTTCAGCTTTGGTGGGTTGGAAAATGTAACCTACTGTATGGGCTGTGCTATTCATAAGCACTCAGCCCTGTGTGTGCTCTAGCTGTGGATGCCTGGGAGAAGAATAAAGTCATTTTCTGCAGTCGTGGGGGTGGAAGAGGGAATGGGAATTGTACCCCCTTTCCTGTAAACCCACTGTCGTGACATCCACGTGAGCAGATGTTGGGAGCTGACCTGCTTCTGAAACTTCAAATTCAGGTTAGGTGTTCTTTGTGCTGTTTCTTCTGATATCACCCCGACACATAAACGTCCTGTCCAGCTGGCCTGACCAGCAGGAACTGACCTCAATTTAAATTTTCTGAAGTGGGCCACTGAAGCAGATGAATATAGCAAGGCTGTGACTTCCCCTAGTGGGGTTTTCTTAAACTTAAAAGAAAGAGGGACCCTAGAGTTTGAGAGGAGCCAGTTATGAGTAGACTTAACACCAAATCTCACAGTTCATTGCTTAATTGTATCAGTGGCATCTAATATTGTTGTCAGCAAATACTACCTGTTTCCTCACAGTTTATGGAAAAAAGCTGCTGTTTATTGAAGTGATGCTTGTTTTCTCTGGCCAGAGCAGCAGCTAGCAAAACCATTCAAGTCAACACAGCACGATGCAGGTGTTTTCCACTCCCTACTGATCCTAAATCAGACCAAAGAGAATTAATTTGGTGTAGAGGGTATGAAACGAAGTGTGAGTAACTACCAGTTGGTCAGTTCCTCTGGAGCTGTTATCGATTAATCCAGAGTCATTAGACTTTTACAGTCAAGCTAGTGAAGATTAATACAATTTGAGAGCAATAGCAAGTTTTCTCAATTAGTGTCTAGCAACATAAACCTTTACAGTATAATTTGTGCTATATTTATCAATTTTCTAACTTGTATTCACCCAAGGAAAGGTTGCCTCGTGGCTAGAGATGGGGGAGTAAGAAGGTGATGGCTATCTCCTGTCCTTTAACAAATGTTCTTTGTGACTTTGGGGGTGATAGCTCTTTGAGCTAGAGATACTCAGATGTTTTGTATTATGAAACCAAAATATTAACACTTTCCTAGTTCATTGGTGTGAACTGTGACCCTTAGGGGTATCATGGGATCATACAGCGTGGAAATGCTGTAAGTAAAGGGAATGGAGCATTGTCCAGTTAAGTTATCCATAAGTCACATTCCCTGGTGGAGTGCTGAGGAGTCATTTCCTGGCTGGCAGCGTGGTGGTGTCAAACCCAAGCTTCACTGCCCATCTCCTCCACAGATCCTCAGCATCAGGGAGCGATGGAGCAGGGTAGCAGGGGAGCCTTCAGAGGGGAGGAACAGTCCCCACTGCGTTTGGCCTGTTTTTCCCACACACTGTCATTCTTGCGCCGGTGCTTCCTCTCTCTCCACATAATACCCTGTTATTTCCTCTTCAGAATAGGCTCCTGCCACTGCTGCTAATTAGCCCGTGATAAACCTTGGTGTGAACAAAAGCAAGCAATTAAACGTCTGTTGCTTCAGTGTGAGCCCTGTCAGAGAAGTGATTTGTTGGTGGCAGAGCTGTGTAGCACCTCCCTGGGAGGAAAACAAACCCATTGGCCTGGCTCAGCTGCTGGTGCTGGGGAGTGGTGTGTCCCAGCTGCTTGTTTCGGGTATGCAGGGATGTCTTTGGTACAACAGGGTTTCCCGAGGCTCTGTGAGATACTGCTGTCTTAAGTTCCACATGGTACAATGATCTGTGAGGCCACTACCCAAGCAAGATAGCTTGAGAAGTTTCTGAATTGTGGTTTATGTATGCGGGGGTTTTGGGAAATTTTTTGTGCTCTATTTGGAAGACACACATAATAAACATTTTCAAATCAATACAGCGAGAGAAATAATCATAGAATGAATCAAAAAATCATAGATTGGTTTGTGCTGGAAGGGACCTTAAGTATCATCTGGTTCCAACCTCCCTTCTGCCGGCAGGGGCACCTTTCACTAGACCAGGTTGCCCAGGGCCCCATCCCTCCCAAGCAAGGAGGAGGCTTAGAAAGAGGAAGCAAAAGGCAGGGCTTTGGTAGATCCCAAGCCAAATGAGGCTTGAGTGATGTTTGCCAGGACTCATGATGCAGGTATCAAGATCTTGCAAGCTGCTTTCATGTAATCTCAGCCCAAATGCTCAGAGTTCCTCAGGTTTTCCCACTTGAGGAAAAAGTCCTATTTGAAGAAGAATAGGTACTTACATAGGATTTCACTGATGTATGAACAGACTAAGGGAAGTCGAAGACTTTTTCAGTTTGGGACCCACTTTCTTTCCAAAAATAGAGGTAGGACTCAAGCTGGAAAATTAAATATTAATTATTTCTGGGCAGAAAAATGCAAAGAGTCTCAGAACACATGGAATTAATGTATGTCCTCTTTTGACACACAACTCAACTGCTTTGCCAAAAGTTGTCTCTGTTTCTGTTGTAGCTCTCGAGCAGCTGCTCACAGAGCTTGAAGATTTTCTGAGGATACTGGACAAGGAGAACTTGAGCAGCACTGCTGTTGTGAAGAAAAGCTTCCTGTCTGACCTTCTGCGAGTCTACACCAAGTCCAGTGGTATGGCATGGAAAACCATGGATGGGACAGTGGGCTGTCATGAGAATTGCTGCAGGGTCTTGGAGCAGCATTTTTTTGGAGGCTGGTGGGAAGCAGAGATATGGAGAAAATGAAACTGAGTTTATTTTTGCAGTGACCTCTAATTGTTTATGTAAAATTACTATAGTTATGTGTCCAGCTTTACAAGCAAAGGATTCTCAAGATTCCTGATCCTTTCTGTTTTCCATATTAAATCTTAAGTTTATTTAATCCACTTTGTAAGATACACAGGATGTACTGTTTGGCCAAGTTAATGTTTAAGTAGAAATTTTAACTTACGGAATTTCCTGACTATAAAGCACTTAATTTTTTTCAGCTTTTTATTATTGCTTGGGGTTTTTCCTGCACATTCTCTCCCCACATGTACTCAGTGGAGACACTTTTTACATCTGTCTTTGTGGAAAAACTTAGCGCTGTAAAAGCAACGTGTGGGTATAGAGTTCACTTTTCCCTTTGGTTGCAGGTGGCGATGAGGAGTATATTTATATGAACAAAGTGACAGTCCATAAACAGCAGGGTGACCAAGACAATCAAGACAAAGGTAGGGAGCTAAAAATTAATGGTTGCATCGTGTCTAGCAGGGTGATGAAGGCACACGCAGTTAGAGCCTTCCTCTGCCGGTGCTCTGGCAGCTCTGAGGGCTGGTGCAGTTGATGAGTTGATGGTGTGGAAGGACTGCCATTTTTGTAACATTCCCTTGGAAAAATAGTGGTCCTTGCCAGCACTGTGAGGTTATTCCTGGAAGTAGCACTTTGGAGGTCGTTATTTTGGGATAAAAATGTTGCCTTCTAAGGCTTGAAGCTCCAGTGGCTGAAATATTTAAAGAAGCCTTCATGCTTTCTTTGGCCACGAAACAAGTCACTTCACCTCTTTGAGACCTCGAAAAGTATGTGTCTTCTTGCTATGTTGCTCTGCTCTGGCCCAGATGCTCTGTGTCATCACTGAAGCAAGTTCCTGGGCACAGCTTGCACCCTCACCATCTGCACAGGCAGAGTACCTTCATCTCCCAGGGATGCAAGAGTTCCGTGGTGTACAAGCCAAGAAATTAAACCTAGATAAAATATTCATTTCCAATTTAGATTAGCCAGGTTTTGAATTTGTAATGCAGCGAAGAACAGAATTGTCTAAAAATGCTCTTCCTCTTTGAAGTTCATCGTGAAAGTTGTTCTTGATAATTGTGTGGAATGTGATTATTAGTGACACACATGTCCTTAGTGCACTTCTAGTTAGAGGCTGGTCCTACCCCAGAGTTTCCAATCAAAAGGGGTGAGACAAGGATGCCTCTATGCAGCCTGCTGTTGATGTGCTGGTCCTGCAATAGTTGGGATTGGTCCACTTCCGCAGTTGTTTTGGCTTTGTTGCTTTGTGGTGGGGTTTTTTGTTTGTTTGCTCTGTTTTGTTCTTTAAACTACCTGCAGCTGAATTTGGGTTAACTTCAAATGCCCCTGAAGACAGGATGTCCTCCCAGATTACACATGCAGCCCCAGCATGATCTCCAGACAGGGCCCTTTGGGTGATGCTGTAATGCTCTATAACAGGATCACACAGCTTCCCAGTAGCACCCAATGGTTGAGCAGCAACAGAAATATCTCTTTATGCAAGTTCATTTGGGTGGATAAAGCAAGGTTTGCACTCATCCGCCATGCTGAAACACAGGGCAAATTTCAGAAACTTTATTTTTAGGTTTAGGTTCTTTTATTTCAGAGTTTTCCCTATCAAGGCCATGAGCCTGCCCACTCCATCACTCCCTGTGGGACCTGGCACTTCTTTCTTTCTCTGTTTTCAACAACCTCCCTATTCCAAGTAAAATTTCTGAGTTATTTGGAAATGCTGAAGTCATTAAGACACATGTGTGGGATCTTAGCCACAGCTGCAGCTGGGTGTACACCCTGATCCTGCCTCTGTAACTGGATGGAAAGGTCTGTGCCTGCAGGTTCAGGTGCACCCTGGTGCTCACTGGTGATAGGGATGTGATATGGATCTCCCCATGATTCTGCAGCTCCCTTTACCCTTTTCATCTACTGCCAGTCTGTGCATCAAAGGCCTGTGATGGGATGGGGGAGAACACTTTTCTGGCTGAGGCCAACAGGACCTCTTGTGCCCTGCAGAGTTTCTTCATCACAGTAGCTGTGCTCAAGTGTGCTCTAGCAGCATAGGGTGAAGTGCTTTCCAAAGTGATAGTACATCAGGTCCAGAAGTCCCACCTCCAAACTTCAAAATATGCTATCTCTGCAAAAACTGTATTTGACTGCTCTCTGTATCTGCTTGCAATTTCATCAATAAGGATTTAAGCTGAACACAACACTGCTTTTAAGGTGCCTTTTTGTGGCACATTAATTGAATTTGCTGCTGTGGGTGATGAAGGCACCATCATTTACTTGATCTCATGTACTAGAGAAATACTGCAAGTCTCTACTCTGTAAGTCCACAGGGCTATTCACTGAGCCAGATGCTATCTCCTGGAAGTCAGCACTATGGGGCAGGAGTCTTGGAGGTGGGACTGATGTGGTGGACTCTTAGCCCAAATACCAGGTAACATTCAGTTTTACAAAGAACAGAGAGCACAGATAAGCACACAGAGAGCACAGTTAGTACAGATGTGAATTTTAGCAGGATTTTGGCTGGGTTTTCTTTTTCCTTCTCTTTTCTAAATTCTCTCCAAACTCCAGGTTTTAGAGAGACATCTTTATCAGAGGACACTTGCAAAGTGTTAGTGCTCATCTAGGGAAAAATACTCCTTCCCTCCCATCCCAGTAAGGAAACAGCTTGTAATTTGTGGTGCTGGCATGTGTAGCCAGAGAAGGAAGGGGTCTGTACAGCATTTGCTGCGTAGACTCTCCGTACTGAAGGCAGGCATTGGATGCTTGTCCTCATACACTGGGCACAGCAATGGCTGCCCTCTGCCACCACAGAGCAGAAAACCCTGGAACATCTTCCAGGGGTCTTGTCAGGATGAAGGTTAAAGTGGCAGTTCTTCTTTCAGAGAGCCTGAAAATCAAAGCTCCGTCTCATCCTGCTCTGCTCCTCAGCTGGAGTACATGGGCATGTGTCCATGGAGGTGGGCAGGTTTCCAGCAGGGTGAGGACTGAAACTGTGGTCTCCATCCCATGCTCTAAGGTTGGTGGGAGGAGGAGGAGGAACTGCTGGTACAGAAATCAAACAGCATTTTCCTGGCACAGTGAGGTTCAGTGGTTTTCTGCTAGGTTTTCTGGAGAATCAAGGACAGATGGACACCACTTGTGAAGGATTTGACAGTGTTTTTTGCTGCTGCAATGATTTCTCCTCCTTGGAGCTGAGCAGGGGAGGCTCTGCCTGACACAGGTGGATGCGAGTTGACTTGTCTTATTCTCTCTGCTCAATAGGCCCCTAAAAAGTTCCCTGTGTAGACAACCATGAGTGCTGAGATAATCCCCTTTTGGGGAATAGCCACTGTGGCTTTAAGAAATCTTAACCTTGTTTTTGGTGCTTACAAAAGTAGCAATGGCCTCAGCAGCTGCTGTTGATGGAAGGTGTCTGCCCTGAGAGTGCCACGTTGTTGTTCCTTTAGAGAAAAGGCCAACAACCTGCAACAGCAGCCTGCAGGTATGACTCTGCCAGTATAACCATGGGGTATTTTGGTAGGTGGATCTCCCCATGATCAGTAGTTGTCATAGGCTCACCTGCTTTACTCTGAACAGTCTCACCTGCTTTAGTGTGAACTTTACAAGGCATCCAGTAGCCCTACTTGAGGGGTGCAAACAGCTGCTTAGAGATGATGTCTGTTTGTCCGTGGACCTCTATGTCCTCATGACTTATCAAAGTCAGCTAGTGCTGGTGACCAGGAGACCAGCATCAAAGGGAGAAATCTGTCACAAGAGACATGTTTTGGACTTTTGTGCCATCAGGCCAGGCGCTGCAGGCTGCAACCTGGCAGGGCAGAGCTGTCATTGTGGCTTCCTAGCCCCATGAACAGAGTAATGTGGTTTTCAGCTTCTATTTTTAAAGGCCAGAAATATGCAGCAAAGTTCTTGCTCATATATTCTGAGCACAGTGCTGACTGTTGCTGGGCACTGTGTGATGTCTTGGTGGTTTCTGTGTGTGCCCAAGGAATGTGGCTGGAGCATCAGCAGGTGACTGGGGAGCTGCAGCACCAGCTCACTCCAGATTTTGGAGCTAATTCCCTTACTTAATTTACTGGACTTGCAATATCTGGTTACCTTAGCCTCATTTCTCCAAGGTATTTGACGACAGACACTGTAAAAGGGAACTTTCCCTCTGCACAAGATAATGCCTTCAAGGTCCATAAATTTCCAACCATTCGTGCCTTGCTTCACTTGTTCCCGAGCATTGCAGTATCTCAGAGGTCGTGGGATTTGGGCACTTAAGTTTGAGGCCACCCAAGGATTCTGTGGTGGAGGAAGAGGGGCTGAACACAAGTTTTTTGAGCCTTCAGTGTGCCACTCCAGCTACTGAATCACTCTGCATTCAGCTGCTTGGAAAATCTGACCCTCCAGAGGCAGACACGGATTGCCTGGAGCAGTTGTGCTGCCATGTGCCTTTTCGCATGTTTGGCCTGGGCTGCTTCAAGAGCAGCTCTTTCTTCAGCAGCGATTACTCTGTGGCTGGCTTTTATAAGCCATTGTGCAGTCAGCTAGACAGCCACCTTTGCAATTTGCCCTGGGAGCTGGGTGGTGTTAGGTCCAGTTTTTGGGAAAGGCAGCAGAGGAGCAGATAGTCACCAATCTGTCTGCTCACAGCAGCAAGGATCAGAGCTAACAAGGACGAAAGTGCCGTGGATTTCCAGATACTGTGTAGTGTCTGCCCATGCTGCTTCTCAAGACCCTTTAAAGTCTCAGCAGTGGGTCTGGCCTTCACAGAAGGAAAAACATGCCCTAAAACCAGAGGTCAGCTCTTTTGCTGGGTCTCCTAGTGTCACATTCCTGGCTATGGCCTGAAATGACATGGTGGCCCTGCAGCCCTGCCTGTAATTGTCACTGTGCTTCCTCCTGAAATAGCACCTCGCTGCTCCAGCACAGCCCAGGGTAGCGAGTGTTCTGCTGGGAGGTGCCACATGTCATCAATATAATTGTGATTCTGGCTTGCAGTGCTGGATCAGAGAAACTCCTTGACCAATGGAGACTCAGGACTGCATTTGTCACCTCCTCAGAAGAGCCTGCCAGACCTTCCCCCTCCCAAGGTAAGTATTGTACATCCTTTGCTTTCCTGGGGATCTGAACCCCTTGACGCTCCACTGTTGTCATGCACTGTGCAGCATGGCTGGATGGAGAGACCTCTGCCCACGGGAGTGAGTGAGGCAAAGAGTCCTGGTGAGCTTTATTTAAAAAATAGTAATAAAATATTGAACTAGGGGTTTCCAGCTGTATGTTCCATCTTTATGTAGACTGCAAGTCAGTGTGTGGCTGGTGCAGGCGCTGCAGCTGGCTGGTGGCCTGGGATGGCTGGCCATCCAGAAACCCCTGTGGTTCCCAAGGCTTGTGCATAGATGGAGCAGGCAGCTGTGGGAGCCTTGAGCTTCCCGTGAGTGTGCAGGAGCACTGGGAAAATTGGGCTGTGTTCCCCGCTGGAGAGACCCATATCCGTTGCATGGCAATCCAGGCTCAAAGAAGGAGAAGTGAGGTTTTCAATGAAACAAAGGTGACAGTGGTTCTTGGCTGTTGCTTCGGAAATCTCCTGAGTGGTAAAGCAGCTGTGCCTGGACTGCTGACACAAACTTGTAAAAGTCAGAAATCCTTCAGCTGCAGGGTGCTGGGGTGGTCCCTGGGAAGTACCAGGATCTCCCTTGCTGGCAGATTCTTCCTCAGTTTGGCCATTACCAGAGGTTTGCTTACAGTTGCAGCACCTGGTGCTGTCTCTGCATTGAGTGCTGATGTTATGCTGGTTGCACAGCCCACAGGTCTGCAAGGAGGAGTTTCTGGCACTGTGGATTTTTCTGTAGGGCAGCTATAAATCAGGTAAACACCATCAGGCTTCAGTGAGATGTTGTCTCTGTGCCAGCCAGCCAGCCTGGCTGTCCTAGAGAGGCACAGGTCATCCTTGAGACCCTGGATGATGTTGTTCAGTAGCTGATGCAATGTAGGAATTGCTGTAGCTGGGATTTCAGGATGTGAAAGGAAAGGAGGGCAGGGAGTATGTATGGGGAGGAGGGGGAAGCATGGAGGAGGATGGGATGGTGCATCCATCAACCACAAAGGAGGATCTACTCCTTTCCCAGGAAGGAGGGCAGGGTGAGGCCCCAGGACTTTTACCCAGAGGGCTATGTCTCAGCTGGAGTTAGCTGGAGAATCTGGGAAAGCAAGGGGGTAGGATGGGATGAGCTGACAAACCCCCGGATGCAGTGTGGTTGCCTGCTGGGAGCTGCTCCAGCCCCTGAGGGCTCTGCCCACACAGCTGGCTGGAAATACAGTACTGGAGCTAGATTTGCCTGGGAGCAGTGACCAGAGCAGGAATCGTTGTTTGGCTTTGGGTTTTGTGGTGGGCAGGAGTACAGCAGAGTGATGGAAGGAAAGCACAACTGAGGAAGCAGCAGCCGGGTGCGCAGAAGGCATTTTGCTTGTGCTTGTTGCAGCCCAGCTTTCTGATTGGGCAATCAGGAAGTTAAATGAGGGAATTAGAAAAAGATAGTCTGGATTTTAGCTGAGAAGGGTACCTCAGCTGAGAAGGGTACCTAAGCCATCTGTCTTCTCACAGACCTGTGCTGGGAATGACCTTCTCCCACCTTCTTACCATTAGAGCTAACCCTCCTTGGATACAGCAGTCATGTACCTCCTTGCTGTGAGCATCTGAGTGTCAGTGAGCTGTTGGCAGCAGAGGTATCTGAGTGTCCTTCAAGGAGCAGGGCTGGGGAGAGCTTTAACGTGTGGAAATTGCTGTTGTGGGAAAATGGATTTTCCCTATCTGCATTTGCGGCTTCCAGTGTGGACAGGAGCAGAGGTGGAGGAGGGAGTAAACTCCTTACACAGAAACTGGGAGCTTAGGAGAGGCATTCAGATTAGATCTGTTTTAGCTCTGTGGAGTTTTCTGTGGTTTGGTGATGCTAAGGCACCCTGTGGTGTTGGTGTACACTTGTCTTTTGAGACATAGGAGAAATCTGGTGATAAAGCTCTGCACAGCAGATTGTCCCTGGTGTCCACTGACATCAGCAGTCAATGGCCAACCCAACAGGGGTGGCCCAGCTGGATCCCACTAATTTCTTTGGCTTTGTCCCAAAGCAACCTTAAAACAATGAGTTCTGCAGGCTGTGGCTCAGACACTGGTGACCTCTCTTCTGCAGCAGCTCCTTTGCTTTCCACAGCCATGCACAGAGAAAGTCACGCGGGGCGGATGCAGATGCCCAAGGTGGTTATATTTGCATGCTCATTGTGCCATAATGCAACAGGCACATGTTCTGCAAGGGCCAGCATGGTTAAATGATACAACATATACCCTTTGACTTAAGGTAGAGAGAAAACAACTCCACACTTTTAGAGAAAGAGAAGAGAAAAAAATAGCTTCTGGGGCAGCTAAGGTGCAGTCCCACCTAGTCCCTGTTGGCTTCCGTTGTCTGTAGAAAACAAAACAGAGCAACCCCTTCCCTGACACTTGTGGGATGGTGTCAAATAAACCCACAGTGTTTCTTTGTGTAGGCAATTTGTTTATGGTCATAGCAGAATGTGAGCTGGCTACATGCAGGAGGCCACCACAGATGGCAATTACAGACACATTCCCTGGCCAAGGAAGGGATTAAGTAAAGCTTGGAGTGACTGGGTTTGTTTTTGTTTCTCTAATTTAACACATTAGGACAAGTTCCTAAACCTTTAAGTCTTTGGAGGGCAGATGTTTTCCAGCAGTGGCTCCAGAATGCAAGCTCAGAGTCTGCTCACAGCACCTGGCAGACCCACGTAAGAAGGAGTTTTTGATCCAAAACACTAGAGAAGTTTGGGAGGTTGGCAGAGTCAGGGGCAGCTCGCCCATGTGGGAGCAGAGACGCATGACTTTGGTGTGGTCAGGGTTCCTCACTCCCACAGGCTCAGCAGCTTCCCTTCCCAGGGTGCTGCTGACAGAAAACCTTTTCCTTCAAAGCTTCCTTTCTGCTCCTGTGCACCAGCAGCAGGAAGGTGTAAATGTCCAGGGCAGGATGGGCAGCTTTGAACTTGCATTTGATGATACTGGCATGCTGCAAATGGATTGATCTTGCCTTAGACTGCTCTCATGTTCAACATGTGAAATACCTGAAAAGTAGAAAGATTATTTCTTAACTTCACTTTTTTTTTCTCATGTGTTGGTATTTCTAAAGGATCAAGGCGCTGTTTTTCCTGCCAGTCCTTGCTTGTGTTTAGGGAGGGGTTTGGCAGGCACCACAGGGATTTTCCAGAACTTGGACTCTTTTCAAAGGCTTATTTTCCATCAGTGTTGTTTATCCATTTCCTTCATTTTTTGTTCAGAGCACAATTAAAGACTCCTGATATAGTTCCTAAAGGGGAGGTTTTTAGCTGTTGGTTTGCTATCAGTCAGAGACTTGGAGTCATGATCAGTGACTGCTCAGGCTGCACTTTCAGTGTAAAGCCAAGATTGCACCAATTGTTCTCCCTGATAAAATAATCCATAGCACAGGGGATCATCTCCAGTTAGGATGAGCAGTTTAGGGGGGGTCAGTGCAGCAGGCAGAAGCCCCAGTTCATGGTAAGGCCAGTGGGTTGCAATTGCTGCTGTGAGTTGATCTTTGCAGGGCTTTCAGCAGTATGAAAGAAAGTACCATTTATGACACAATTATACAGTAATTTCAAAAAACTTCTTTATATTTGAGCTAACTGTACCACATCCTGGTGTACACATCTAAAAGATCTCATCCACTGGGATGCACTTGAGTGCTAAAAAACAAAGGACAAGGAGTGCCCCATTGTTTTCCAGGACATGTTTTTACCTTAAATAATTTTTCTTTTCTGTATTTGTTTTGCAGATTCCCGAAACAAAACAACCTCCAGTCCCCAAGATCGAATCCCCAGAGGGATATTATGAAGAGGCTGAGCCATATGACATCTCTGTAAATGGTATATCGTAAAACTCTTGGGGGCAGGGGTTCTTGTGGGAGATGGAGGACTTGAGGTTTATGAGAATGAGTAAATGAAAGCACAGACGTTTCTTGCAGCTTATGTGACAAGTTTCTTTTCTGCTGCTCATCACACTTGATATTACAGATCTCATGCTAGTTGGAAAGCAAAGACTAATGAATTACTCAAATCTTAACTTTACTGTAGAAGTAAGTAGTATGCTTGGGTCAATATAACATCACTGTAAAACCATTGCAGGTTCTCTTTGGATGTTTTTCTGGCAGATAAGCTGTAGTCAAACACAAATTTCAATTCAGAAGTGAGTGGTGAAGCTGTGGTGGCTTGCATTCATGTCCTAGTGCTCTAATTGTCCCCTTGGGGCTCAAAGTCCATGGCTCTGTTGGTCTGTGAGGAGTGATAACCGTTTTTATAATTGGCTATTTATTCAGCTCTGTCTCTTGTGGCAGTTTAACTATCTTTACACTGGATTAAAAAGCCACTCTCCATGTGAGGGGGCAGCGTGTGTGTTCCCTCTGCACACACTCGCTGCCTGGGTCAGCACCTCCAGCCATGTCCTCAGCAGTGCCACCCACACCTGTCCCCTGTAGGTTCCCCATCTCTCTGGAGGAGACAGCTGCATGCAGGCTGAGCTCCCAGATTCTCACTTTTTAAGATGTATTCTTGCATCCTTCTTTTCGTGAACACCCTTCATGAGAGATTGCCTTCCTCTGATCTGATAGCGGAGCTGATCTTCTCATCGCTTTATAATCCATTTAAGCACAAATGAGACAGATTGTATCGCTCTGCTGCAGAAGCAGATGTCTGCTCCTCAGCCTCGTCTGCAGCAGAGTGCATGGCATGGGGCAGAGCTGAGTGGGGAGAGTTGAGGCAAGCAAAGAAGTGAGAGTTAAGGATAAAAGATTTGGATCTAAACCCTTAGCTGTTGAGTCTGAGCTGCTTGTGAGAGAAGCCGAGTCCTCTCCAGCCCCAGTGTGCACCGCTGAGCTTTGAAGCTCCCTGGCAGGGAAGCACCAGCTGTGCCACTGTTTAAAGTGGCCGAGGGTTGATGTATCTGAACAGCACTCACTGCCTGTGAGCACCTTGCACTCCAGGACAGCTCATATCTCAGCATGGGTCACTGTTCTCATGAGGAGTTACAGTGCTAAACAAAACAAGAGAGATGTAAAAAGATCTTTGTTTGACTGAACCATCCCATTTTGTCTGCAACTGCATTACAGCAATGAACAAGAAGATAGACCCCAGCTCAGGTGAGAAAAGATACAGGCTCATTATGGCTGGGGTGCAGAGGAGAGGTCCCCCCAGCTCTGCCACGTGTTTTGCTGAAATGCTCTGTGTTGTTTGGTTGAGGTGAGGGCTGTGATGCACAGGGCACAGGAGGTGAAGCTCTCCTGCAGTTTTGGCAGCACAGGGTGCTGCAGCCTCATCCCCATGGCAGGAGGTCCCAGTTGCCTGCACTGTAAGATAAATGGAGGGGTTTTTTTCCCCTGCTGCACTTTGGGGAAGTGGATAATGTGTTAAGAACCATGGCATAAAAAGACACAGCCATGGATCCATGTGCTGGGATACCCAGCTTATGTTATCCAGGCAGCTCCATAAACTTGCCCTGAGTTCAGAGACTTGGCTGGCAGGAGCGATAAGCACACTCACAGCTTCCACCTCTGCTTTTGCTTGGTAACCTGCTGCTCAGAGATGCAAATACACCCACCATCCACTGAAATCTAGGCCAGTCAGATGCCTAAGGAAATGGGAAATCAGAGCCCTGCAAAAAGAGAGAAAAGCCCATATGATGGGAGCACTCTCAAAATGAGGCAGCTGTGGGTGTCAGTGGGTCAGTCTGGGGCTGCTGTGAACTGCTGTTGTACCAGTGGGCTCAGTGTTTTACTGAGCAGTGTCACAGCTGTAAGTGTAGATAGGAGCCTGTGAAGCCAGCAGAGATGGGATGTAGGATTCCAGGCAGTCTCTCACCACTGAGATGTGTGGTGCCTTTGCCTCCTGTGACTGCTCAGCCACTGGTCCCCTCTGCAGGCCCCAGCAGGTCCCTCCCACAGGAACCTCCAGGTGTATTACAACGCTGGTGGTTTTTAAGGTGGTTTGTGTGAGAAGGAAGACAGCATTGTGTCACTGAGAGTCTCTCTGCTTTTTGGCAGCTTCATGCTTGAGGTGGTGCCTTGGGCTGAGCCAGAAGGAGCAGGGAAAGATGTGGAGCAGCAGGTGTGTGGCAGGAGAAGGCTGGGGGGCTCGGGAGAAGGTGAACTGTGCTGTGCTGTGCTGTGCAGAGGGGAGGCTGTGCAGTGATGCTGGGTGGATGCTGGTGCCCCAGTTTGCCTTGAGATCAGGCTGCAAGTCCCACGGTGCATGGGCAAACCTGCAGGTCCCTGTCCTGCCCTTTGTTTCAGCAAGCACAAATCAGATGCTGATAGAACCTTGTACCTGTCCTACACAGAGTGATGCTCATTGCTAGAAACTGCCTTGGGACCTTGGTGTGATTGCTGTTGCTAAAAGGCAGTCTGAACATGCATGGGTTTGCCCTAGCCAAAGATGCCAAAGCCTGACCCCAGTAACCCCCCAGGCCCTCTGTGCTCACCCCTTTCCCCACAGGCTGGATAGGGAAGGGGCCAGCAGTCCAGGGAGCTGCTGGTGATGTTTCATAGAATGGCCTGAGTTGGAAGGGACCTTAAAAATCATCTAGTTCCCTGCTGTGGAAAAGGACACCTTCCAGATCAGATAGCTCAGAGCCCCATCCAGCCTGGCCTTGAACACTTCCAGAGGTGGGGCATCCACAGCTTCTCTGGGCAACCTGTTCCAGTTCCCTATCACCCTCACAGTAAAAAAATTTTTTTCTAATATCTAATCTAAATCTGCTCTCTTTCAATTTGAACCCGTTTCCCATTGTCCTGTCACTACATGATCTTGTAATAAGTCTGTCTCCAATACTGTTTTTGACAGTATTACAGCATGAGCCTTGGAAGACACCCATATGTCCCCAAACAAATGGGCGTAGTGAAATCAAACAAAAATAGGAACACCACTAAAATAAGTGGGGTCACTGCCAAGAAAGGACATCAAAGCAAGCTTCCAGATGGGCTGAGGAGATAGAGGTTTCCTGCAGCATCAGAGGTGGGAGTGCGAGGCACTGTAACAAACTGTGGGTGTATTAATTAGAATGAAGCAGGCAGGCGAGTCCGCTGGGTCTTGCAGTCCCTCTTTCATCAGCAGGATTCCCGCCTCTCCGCTGGGGACGCCTCTGCTTTTCATTTTACAGCTCCCGCAGATGCTGCTGCCTTCCCTCCCCTCCTGGGCTGAAATGTGTTAAACCGTTATCGCTGCCTTTGCATAATTGGAGGGTGCGATAAGCAGCAGAGTGAAAGCGCAAGGGGCGGCTGTGGCTGCCAACTGAGCAATAATTATTCTGGCTGAAACAGCTCCTCTGCCCTGGCTGGTTTTAATTACCATGACAATGATTCAATTTTAAAGGGAATCGCCTTGTTTGAGGGGATGGGTCGAAAATGTCCCTGTTTGAAGTCTCACCTTGCATATGTTGTGTACGGATGGGACAGCCTCACTGGCCAAGGGGAGCCCGGGAGCTGAGCCGGATTGACGCCCTTGTTCTCTGCATTTGCTTATCTGTGGCTTTTTCTCTTTGTCTCCCTTTCTCTTTCCTTTTGATTGTGCAGGTCTTTTTGGTAGGCTTGCTGCAGCTGGACCCAGGCCAGGGTTGCAGGTTACTGAGGGCGTTATTTATGCCACAATAACAATGGGTATGGCATGCTTTCCAAACCTAAAGTGCCTTTTTTTAACAACAACAACAACAAAAACACCACCAAAAAATCCCCAACAACTCAGTTTTAGCAAAGCTTATCAGGTACCTCCCCCTGGCATTGCCTATTACCTGCATGGAGGGTAACCACCTGTCCCCTCTCCCTGCCTGTTACATACACAAGGTGTTATTTTTTGTGGCTTTCCCTGTGCTCAGGATGACAATGAAGAGAACTTCCCTAGCTCTTATTCCGCTGGTTCTGTCACTGATGTGGAGCTGATATGTGGTAACACTGGCTGTATTGACGAGTAGCTGTTTGGTGAATAGTTGAAGGTGCTCTGCTGGGGCAGAGGCAGCTTGGGTGTATGAGAGGGTTGGAGCTTCCTGCATCATGGCATTGATTTTGCTCCCTGGGAGGCCATGGGAAGACAAACAGAAAAGGAGAAGTGGATTTAGGTAAAGACACCCAAGATCGTGGCTGCACTGATGACATGGGACTGCATGAGCCTTAGTAGTGAACAACAGTGTTGTGTCAAGTCACCCAGGCAAAGTTTGGCCCAGTTTGCCTTGTTACACATCCTGGTAAATGCCTTTCCATCATGAGGCCATAGCAGTGTCACCAGGCCAGCAATGACTGCAGTTCTTCAAGTAGAGAGGAGCTCATCTCTTGAGGAACTGCACTTGTGGTTGTGGTTGATGCACAAAAGAGCAACCAGGACTCTCACTGAGAGCATGGAAGAAAACTGCCATTTCCCCAGGAGAAAGGTGGCAGCCTGGGACCTTATGCCTCGGTGAGGGACACCAGAGACTCCCAAAAGGGGCCAGAGGGGCAGTTAGCAATAGCCCCATGTTGATACAGAGGGAGATTTAGAAGATGAGGTTCCTTTAGGCATCGTTGCTGCTGCATAAGGAAAAGTCCCTAACAGTGCAGAGGTTCAGCTTCTTGGTGTTTGTAGGGTTGAGAAACCTCAACACTTTTACTTCATCTGAATTTCTGCACAGGGTGCCTGTGGACAAGGTCTGCATAGTGAGAATGCATGGAAGGGGATAAAGGTTTCCCATAAAAGATGGAGAGTTGGAGATGGTGAGGCAGTAGTGCTCCATTCAGAGACTTTGAAAGGGAGTATTTGCTTTTTAATAAGTTTAATTGATGCAGCTTTGATCACTTAGGGGATGTTATAGAGTAAGATTTCAGTGGGGCTGTAGCTTTGTTACTGCATCTCAGTTCCTTTTAAGAACAAATAAACCCAACTGAAATGTATTTCACCGGAGCTCCTAATGTGTTTCTTTTTCTTTGTCTCTTTTCTGACTGCTTTTCCTCTTTTTAATTTGCACCAATCTGATAATATTACTTTTATGTAGATATTAAGATATGGTGAGAATCAAAATTAAATTCCAGTGAGAGTAACTTAACAATATTCCTCTGTGCTGTTTGGTAGGGCAAGAATGCAAAACCCTACACAGATGCTGCCCAAATCTTACCATCTTGCTCTGTGAGCTTATCTTGTGAATAAGAGCTGTACTGTAAATGCCAGCAGAGCATTGCAAATCCCCTCCATCAGTTAGTGTTTCTGATGAGTCTGGTACCAATGATCAGCTGAAAACTCCAATAACCTACAATACATTAGATCTGGGTATTGAAAATCCCAATTCATCCTAGTAACATAGCAGTCCTTTTAAGAATGGATTGCTGCTGCAACAGTGTATTACTTCAAAGCTTCTTGCTGTCCCTTAGATGCTGAGTAGGGAGAGGGACCTGTTAGCCCAGGAAAGGGGAATGACATCTCAAATGCAATAGATCCTTGCTTGCTGCATGGCCTTGCAAATACCATTTGTACTTCTGACATTCAGAGGACAGACAAGGGCTGATTGTAGTTTGCTGTTGCCTTAAAAACTGTGTTTGACTTGAAGTGGAAAATGTAAAAAGCATCTTTTCGGAGGGGGGAAGGAAGCAGCAAACATCAGAAAATGTCTAAGGGAATGTTCTCGAATTTGTGGTCAACTGAAAAGTGTCTTTTGAGCGTTTGCTAATGGAGGCTATTAGGCACAAAATATTGCTATGAAATTCATATTGGGGTAGAAAGAAAAAAGAATCTATGAGGGTTACTTTCCTACTTATTATCCTCCTGTAGGAGAGCCTCAAAAGACACATCCCTGCACTGGAAGCTTTTGCATGTGTGAGCATGGCTGAGGCAAAGCATTAGGCTCAGAGTTATTCTAAAAATGTATTTAATGATAGAGCTTTGCTTTTGTTATAGAAGATGGTGAAGCCATTAGTAGTTCCTATGAATCTTATGATGAAGAAGAGAGCAGCAAAGGCAAGTCAGCAACCCATCAGTGGCCATCCACAGAGGCCACTATTGAGCTGATGAAGGATGCCCGCATCTGTGCCTTCCTGTGGAGAAAGAAGTGGCTGGGACAGTGGGCAAAACAGCTGTGTGTTATCAAGGACACCAGGTTGCTGGTGGGTAGATCCTCTATTCTCTGCCTAAAACAATCTGTTTGAGTGAGCTGGGAAGGGAAGTGGCACCTCAGGCCATGTTAACAAGCTGGCAGAAGCAAAGTACTTCTAGAAGCAGTGTTTCAAAAAATGTGTCCCAGAGATCTCGAGATTCCATTCCATTTTCAGAAGGAATGTAGGCATGGGACTGCTGAGGGAGACACAAGGGTGCATTTGTGGCCAAAATTCCAATTCCCCAAAATGCCTAGGGATGCTTTTGGGGAAACTATTTGAGGTGGTTAAGCAGAAGGGATGCTTATCCCACAGACTGACCACATACTTGACCCTCTAGTGGTGAGAGGTATTTCAGATTATATGTGCATGCACATAAATATGTATGTACATAAATATGTATGTAGTCTCTGTACTTTGTAGGACACAGCTTTGTAAAAGCTATAGGACCTTTTTGTGTTCAGTGTACTTAATGCATATAGTTGGCACTGAGTCACGGGGTTGAGTTCACACTGGTGAGTGAGAGCGAAGGCTCCTCCTCTGCCTCTCACCCCCTCCCATCTTCCTTCCCCAGTGCTACAAGAGCTCCAAAGACCACAGCCCTCAACTGGACGTGAATTTGCTGGGCTGCACTGTCATTCACAAGGAAAAGCAAGTGAAGAAGAAAGAGCACAAGCTGAAGATCATTCCCACGAATGCTGACGTCATTGTGCTGGGGCTGCAGAGTAAAGACCAGGCAGAGCAGTGGCTCAGGGTCAGTGACACTTTCAGGACTTACCCTGCTGGTGTTGCCATGCTTTGCTGGGAGACCATTGCTTATCTCAGCCCTGTCCTTGTGAGCTCTGGCTCCCTTCCTCGCTGCAAGCCTTTATACAAATAATCCACTTCATTTTCATGTCCTGGGATAGCTTCTTCCTGCAGCTCCCTGCCACCTTCAGCATGCTGGAGTCCATGTAGGGGCCTCCCAGCACAGCTGCTATGATGGGGGAGATGTCTGGCGTGGGTGCCCAGCATAAATTGGTTTAGGGCAGGGGTGGCCCTTCCCCTGAGGCAGCAGCAGAAGGAGCCTTTGTGGAGCCCAGGACAGCAGTGAGACGATGGAGCTGCCTTTGCTGGCAGCCTCTCCCAGCTGACTTGGATCCAGCAGTTCCTGCCGGCTGCCTGCTGCAACACCAGGACAGACCCCAGGGTCGCAGGGACTGTAAACCACGGGTTTCCCGGGCTGCTGGGTGGGGGAGAAGTATTGATCCTGTAGATCCTGCAGCTCTCTGACAGGCTATGGCTTCCCCTTCTGCACAGGTAATCCAGGAGACCAGTGGTCTGCTGTGCGAAGGAGGCAGTGAAGGCAACCAGTACATCCCAGATTCACAGCGCCTCAGCTTCCCAAAGGTACTTCTTGTATCTACAGAGAGAACTAGCACTTAGGCTTTTTAACCCTGTTCCTTCTATAAATAACAGTGTAGGTGCCCTAATTTTACCTGAGCAAAGACTGATATGAGTGTAACCAGACCCCTGTGCTGCTGAAAAGGAGCATTATTGGAACAATCTTAATTTTCCTTTGCAATCTTAATTTTGTTGCCATATCTTTCCCCCCAGATTGACTCAACATGTGGGTCTCCACCATACAGGGCAGCAGCCGCTATCTCATCCAATGGGATGTTTGTGTTCACCAAGAGCTTTGGGAGGGACATAGACCCTTGGACACCAGGGCTTAGGCCATCTCTAGTCCAGGTTTAGGTGACACTACCCTGTGAGCAGCTTGTTTCAAAACAGAGGGAGGAGAAAGAAACTTTTGTAAGTCTCTGGTGCACACCCAAAATGGACCTGTTTGGGCACCTGGCTGGTTCCTCTGCCCATGCCCCCTACTGTCAAATGCCCCTACCAGCCAGGCTGCAGGGTAGGAGGCCAAAGTGTGACATCAGTGGTGCCACCATGTCACCTCAGAGATGAGCCCATCTCGGGGGGTGCATGTGCTGGATCTGCCCATGCTGAGCTCAGGAACAGTGGGAAGGGCACAGTGAGAGGGAGCCAGCAGGGGATGTGTGGGTGAAAGCATCTGCTACAGAGAAGGTGGGACCTTGTAATGTAAGAGAGGGGAAAAAGGTCCTTGTGGCACATTCTGTCTGGAGGAATGGGTCACGTGCATCTGCTGAGCTTGTGTCTGGTGTTTGTTGACAGGTGGAGGTATCCGAGAGATACTCTGCAGCCTCTGAGAGCGGGAGCAGCACGGATGGCCACCCAGAGACAGCTGAGACAAAAGATGGTAAAACCTCACCCTGAGAATGACAGGGAGAATGGGCCCTTGACCCTGCATGAGGCAAGGGTTTGTGTAACTTTTTCTGTCACTGCCACCTCAAATGGACCTGATGCAGGGTGAAAGCTGTGTGTGCATTCACTGCCTGTGAATTTGATTTCAATTTGATTGTTTGACTTAATTTTTCATAGTGAAGTAACAGGTGGATGTTGAGGTTTCTCAGGATCAGGATAGGGCTTGAGAAGCCTGGATGTGGTACCTGGTCTACCACAGAGTTTCTACATGTCTCTGAGCAAGTCACTCTGGGACAGTTTGAGATGGCAGAACTGCCAACTGAAGTGACTTTCCTCAGAAATGTCTGCAGAGAAACGTGGAGTCCTTTGTGAAATGCTGAGCTGCCTCCAATGGGAGACTTACACCTTCACACTAGGGTGAAGCTCTAATTTAAGCTGGGGCAGGTAAGTACAGCAAAAGAGGAGATGGTGTATTAGAAAGATGTGGGACCCATCTCTATATCGGAGAGAGATAAATCCATGCTGCGAACCCACTGGAGTCACCCAGCAAATGGACTTCAGCTGCTGAGTCCCTCTATGCTTGGACTTTGTCATTTTGTTATGATAGTGGGAAGGAAAATCTGGACTAAAAAAATCCAAGTCAATGTCTTACCAGGATTCCCTGATGATGACAGAACCTTATGCACACACTGACTGATGTGCTCAGTAGGAAAATGCTGAAGAGGCTCTTTGGACGTAAATTTTCCCTCTCCCTACCTTACATCCCTGTTTTATAGAAGAAAAGACTGAATGCAGTAAATGTTTATGGTTAATGGTTTTTAATTCAATTCTTTGTAGTATAAGAAAGTGAAGGGAGATTTGCACAGCAAGACCTGTGCAAACAGCCTTCCCACCGCTCCTGCAGCGACTGGCCTTTGGTCAGAGCTAATCCAAGTTTAAAGCAATTTAGATGAGAATCTTCAACAAATCACTAACTGAGCTTACTGGTGGCATCTTGCTCGTCGACTCCCTGGGCTTGGGACTATTACAGCCTGTCCCTGAGTCACAGGTTTGCCCTCTGCAAGGAATGTCTGTGCTGTGGGTGCAGGACAGCAGTACAGGCAGCTTTGGGGCAGGACACCCAGCTGGGACAGCAGGCTGTGTGTATGGCTGTGAGCTGGGAAAGCCACGCATGTGTCTTTTTCATTTCCGATAGTTAAGAAGAAGGGCACAACTGGCCTGAAACTGAGCAACCTGATGAACCTCGGGAGGAAAAAGTCCAGCTCCATGGATAGCCCAGAGAGATCCTTGGAGACTTCAAGTAAGTAGCAGCGTGAGCCCCTCTGCAGGGACCTGTCTCAGGGCTGGATCTCAGTGTGCAGGGCAGGATGAGCACCAGGCATCATCCTCCTCAAACATGCCTGTGCCAGACTGTCCTGCTGTTGGCAGCAAAGAGGCCACAGTCTGCTTGGTCCCTGCCAATAAATCCAAGCAGATTGTGGTGCCTCCTCCACATTAAGGTGACTGTTGGGCTTACAAGGGCAGGCAATAGCTCGCAGGGTGACCCAAGAGGAAGGGCAGGTAATACGAGACATGCACACGGAGGGCATCTGTGCTGCTCTTCCTTGACACCAGCCCAGGCTGTGGCAGTCCGCAGGGAGAGAGTTGTGTGGCCAGCTGGTATTTGACAACCTAGGACCAACTTTGTCCAACCGCTGCAGCCAACTTTGCTGCTCCAAACCTAAGCTGAATTTCAAGAGTCTCATTTTGAAAATATTTTTGGTTTTCACACTGTTTTCTATGGATAGGACAGCTTGTCCTGCTTTTGCTCTTTATTTTTGCCTGTGGCTTTGTGTTGTGTAGTGGTCTCGTAACTTACCCATTAGACATCACACAAATGAATTTGGGTTCTCTCAACTGGAGGGATGGAAAATATGTCTAAGTAAGCTCTGTTTGCTTGCAGGTTACCTGAATGTGCTAGTGAACAGCCAGTGGAAGTCACGTTGGTGTCAGATAAAAGATGGTCACCTCCATTTCTACCAGGACAAGAACCGAAGCAAACTGGCTCAGCAGCCCTTAAGTCTGGCAGGTTGTGAAATTATCCCAGAGCCAAGCCCTGATCATCTTTACTCCTTCCGCATCCTGCAGAACGGGGAAGAACGGGTCATTTTGGAGGTAGGGTGTATATGTGCAAGAAAGCTCTGCTTTAAGGCATCAGCTTGGGTACCTTAGTAGGTCTAAATGCCAGTGAGGTCCTCCAGAGGAGCCCTCAGTCCAGCAAAACAGAACCTGAAGTGTGGGACTTGGGTTCATCTGCCTGTGGTTGCCTAGGGTGTGTCCCATCTAGCTGGTAATCCAGGCTGTGTCTGATGCTGGTGCCTCCAGAGGACCATTCAGCCTTCATCTTGGGCACTCATCTTAGGATGGGATTAAGGGTCCTTTGGAGACGCCCATCTTTCTCTTTGAATACTTAAGTTCTGTAGACTGCATTCCAGATGGTTAATGTTAGATAAGAAAAATGTCACTTTAGGGATTTAAGTCTGTAGTTGGGAGGAACAGAGAACTTCATCTTTTGACAATGCAGTCCCAAAGCCATGGGTCATGGATCCCAAGTAAACTGATCACGGATCTGACCCTGAAAGTGCAAGTGAATTCATCTCCATCTGTTACTTTCCTTTGCCTGCATCCAGGACTGTTTATCTCTAATCTTAGTTCTCTCTGACGACAGCATGATTATAGTAGGAGGTGGACAATGTGAGCAATTTCCTGTATTTTTTCAGTGGGTGGAATATTTATAGCTAAACAACTGACTTTGAGGGCTTGCTGTGATGTTTTTGTTTAGCTTCTGGTGCAGGGTATGTCTGTATCTGAGAAATTTTGCCCATTTGCAGATGTGAAAGTAGAGGTGCTGAGAAAATTTACATTTTGTGAATGGAAGAATCTGTATTTTGTTGGGATGTCAGACTCAATGTCAGACTCAATGTACAGACTGGCTGGCTGGCAGGCTTCCCAGGGACTGAAGTCTCTGCTAAATAAAACAGATTGAAAGCTTAAAATATGCTTTCCAGTTTGGAAAGTATATATATGTATATTCCCTTACCCTGAATTTTACTTTGTGCTCACTGCTCTGACTCCTCAAATCAAAGCAGAAGGTGGCTGCATCAGCCCACTTCTTGCTTCAGGTAGAATCCCCTGCTACCAGGAGGTGCACGTGGCTATTTGCTAGAGCCGACTTGAAGGCACAGTATTTAACTCTTCCTGTCGCAAAATGTCAAACTGCTCACCGCAGCTGGGAATTCGACCACTTTAAAGCAAGGGACTCTCTCCGATGCTTTAAACAATTCACTTCCCCTATCCCCTTGTGCAAAAAGCCCTGGAAGGGGTTTAGGCTCTGGCATCAGGACCTCACAGGCTTGGGTTTCCTTGCCTGTCTGTTTTGGCAATCCCATTGCTGCACTCTGCTGGCGCAAAGTAAAACCCGCACCCAAAGCTGTTCCCAGCCAGCATCTCCAGCCCCAGAGACTTCTGTTACTCTGGTAGGCAGCTGAGTTATCACCAGTGAAAGGTAAATGCAAACTGACTAGAAATTTTAGGAAGGAGTTAAGCAAAGAGCTGCACGTATATAGCTGCCAAATTTGTGAATCAGTCCATACACAGAGGAGCCTCGGATATATTATAAATACCCAGCAGTTCATCTTTCCCCTTGGAAGCCCAGAGAACTGCCAGCCTACTTCCCTACCCAAGGCTTAGCCAGCCTTAGCCTTGTTAGTGCAGAGAAACTGCTGCTGCAGCCTGTCATGTCTGTCTGATCACCCTATAGGCAAAGTCCTCCGAGGAAATGGGCCACTGGCTGGGCCTTCTCTTGTCGGAATCAGGTTCGAAAACAGACCCAGAGGAATTTACCTACGATTATGTGGATGCTGACAGAGTTTCCTGCATTGTGAGCGCTGCGAAGAATTCCTTCTTGTATGTCAGCGGTAATGGGTTGGGGGCTGCATGGGGCTGGTAGAGGGAAACAAGCCTGAGCAGGGGTCTGTCCATTTGTGGGAGGCTGGCTGCTGTGGGAACAGGTGGTGAATTCACAGCTACAGCTCAGTCTCTTTCTTTAGAAGCTCAGTGTGTGACAGTAAGAACACTTATTGTCCTACCATGGTGCATCTAGACTGAGCTGCAGCTTGGCCACATGCCCAGGTGGCTCTTGCAAAGGCAGGTTGGTGGGGTGGCTTGGCTAGGGGGTGCAGGGCTCTGGGCACGCAGCCCCCCAGTTCACCACGCCACTGGGGCAGGGTGATTGTGCTGCTGGGGTGCTGTGCCCGAGGGCTGGGTGAGAAAGGAAAGCATGGAGGGGAAATGCAGCTCCACTCGGGTGGGCGCTGCTTAACGGGCAACAGGAGCAGTGATCCCACTGCTTGTATGGCTCTGCCTTCTCATCTCCTGCATCTGGTCTGTGTGGCTCTGCCCAGACCTCAGGACTGCTGTGCTAAGATGTCCCAAAATGCAGCACTGCAGAGCCACACAGCAAGTCTGATCCCTCCTGATGGGATGTCCTGCTGCCTGTTCACAGCCTCATGCAGAGGAAGTACTCTGAGCCCAACGCCTACATTGACAACCTGCCCAAGGGCCGGGTGCAGCAGGAGGAGCTGTACGATGACGTGGATCTGCCAGACCTGCCTGTGGTAAGATGTCCAGTGCCACAGGCACAGGCCCTGCTGCAGTGAGCTCTGTGGGGACCACGGGCAAACATCTGGCCATGGAGAGTCGCCATCAGTGAAAGGGGAAGTTTTTCCCAACAGTGACGAAGGGGATTCCCAGACCCTGGGGAAATCCTGGCTTTTGCAATGGAGCAGAAGCAAATGCTGGAGAGGAGTTTCTAGGGAATGGGAAAGCGGTTTCCAGGAAGGTGCTATAGAAAGCTGGGATAAAATCCCCCAGTTTCTGTCAGCAAACAGCATGGATTATTTCTTAATAGATAGTGAGTTTTTTGTTGCCTGTAAGACCAAGTCCTGTGTGTAAAGGCAAGAAGGATGGGTCATGCTGGAATAGGGACTGTTATCCCAGGAAAGGCAAAGAATCTGGCAGGGGTTGCTGGATGTACAGTGGTGTGAGATACTTGCATGGGGCTGCTGCTACTATTAGAGACCTAAAGAAGGAGAGCAGGAGGGGCCTTTTCTTCAGTACACCAAAAAGCCTTGTATGGAATAAATTAGACAATGGGGTTTTAGTTTCTCTAAGGTTTTTGGAAAATACTCCAGATTGTGTGAGATGCCGCTGCTTTGCAGCGAGATGCTTCTTGTACTTCTGATTGCAGCAGATGGTCCCTTTTCTGGGGAACATTCTCCTTTTGCAGGAAGAAGTACCCAAGAATGAGAGCAAATCGGAAGGGGACCAAGACAGAGTGTATCTGGATCTCACCCCAGTAAAGTCCTTCCTCCACTGTGCTGGCAGGATGTCATGCCAGCCTTCACCCCTTAGCTCACCATCTTTGGAAAGGGCTGCCACCAAGGCTGCTGCTGAGACCACAGCTGAGACAGCCCTCGTGACTAAGGAAGCCAAGCCCTGTACCAAGGCGATGGAGCCCTTGGAGCAGGTACTGTCCAAACTGTGGTGCAGGGCCAGGCTTAATCAGTGAGCCAGCTCCCCCCACCACATCATCTCACTTCATCTCCCCTCCCCAGAAACACCCAGAGAAGCCAGAGCCCGAGGAGGCGGTGCCACGAGTGCCTGCTGTCAAAATCCAGCCCCAGCAGCAGAGCATTGCCTTCCCCCAGCCAGCCCCCGAGGTGCCAGCGGGCCCAGTGCCAGCGGGCAGCCCCCAGCTGGTGCCTGCACACCGGCCCAAGATGCCACTGCCAGGTGAGTGTGCTGCACAAGTGGCCAGGGAGTGCCTCAGCAACAGGGGCTTGGAGGGAGTTGGTATCCTGTGGTTTGGCTGCTGCTGTAGAGCAGCTTTACAGTGCCCAAGGGGCTGATGAGTTTCCTGGTTGCTGACTTTCCAGACCCTCATGTGTGTTGTTTCCAAGCACCTGAAAAGGTTTTCCCTCCTGCTTTTTTCCCCCTGGCTGAGTTTGTTTTGATGTGCTGTGTTTCCAGCAGCAGCAGTGGAAACCAAGCTGGGCAAGAACAGGACGGAGGCAGAGGTGAAGCGGTTCACAGAGGAGAAGGAACGACTGGAGAAGGAGAAGGATGAAATCCGGGGTCAGCTCACCCAGCTACGCAAGGAGAGACGGGAGCTGAAGGAAATGCTTGGGAGCAGCACAGGTAGAGCAGGGCAAGGTGTGATGTGTGGAAATGGGCCAAGGGACCACAGAGAAAGAGGGGAGCAATGAACCTGGGACCAGAAGGGCGAGGGGGAACTTGGTGCTTTGAGTCAAACCATGTAGCCCAGGTTGCACTAGAGCCAGAACTTGCTCTGCCACAGTCTCTCTTAGGGCAAAACATAAGGAAAATGTACAAGACATGCCCTGGTCCCTCCTCCCCTCATGAGCTCCCCAAGTTCCCAGCAGGCACCACGATACTCCTCCTTTCACAGACAAGAGCCTGGAGCAGAGGCTGAAGGAGATAGACGAAGAATGCAAAAGGAAAGAGAGCCAGAGGGTGGACCTGGAGCTGAGCCTGGTGGAGGTGAAGGAGAACCTGAAGAAAGCAGAGTCTGGCCCAGTAACGCTGGGCACCGCAGTGGACACTACACACCTGGAGAATGCAGCCCCACGGGTATGTGGGGGGCACCCCTGGGATGCACAGCAGCTCTCTGGCAGCTAGGCAGCCACACTGTCTGAGCCTGCTTAATAATAATTAATAATAAATCAGTATTATAATATGTAATCTTGTATAAAGTTATAGCATATATGTATTATCTAAGTATTACGTTATATATAACATACATAATGTAATAATCATCTAATGAGGTAACAGCAGTGTTGGAGTCATGAAAGGTGGTTGGGGCTCAGGAGAGTGGCTTAATTTTGTTGGCCTTGAGCAACACCCTCCAGGACTGTGCAGGTCTGGACGCAGCTCCTTCTGCACTCAGCTGAGCTAAGGGGTGATTTTTGCAGGAGGAGCTACAGGCATTTAAATTCATTCTTGGGAACTTGGTTCCCATGAAATTGAGATGCTCACCACCTGAACCTTGCTCTGGACCTCTGCCTGAGTCCTCAGCACCCAAGCACACCACACACACACATCCTGGTGGTGTTTTGAAATTGGCATGTCACTGAAACAATGTGCCTCAGTACATAGATTAGACTGTAACTAGGAAATGGTGGGAGAAGTGGGAAAAGGCAGCAATCTTTCTCAGTAATTTGTAGTCATCATTATCTCTCTGATTTTTATTGTACATTCAGGTAAAAAGTGCCAGCCCAGCAAACAGCGCAGAGAACTCACCCGTCAACTCAGCAACGGCTTTAAAAAACCGGCCTTTATCTGTCATGGTCACGGGGAAGGGAACAGTCCTACAGAAAGCTAAGGTAACACATCAGTTGTACAGGAGAAAAATCCATCTTGGACAGCCACTGCTTTTCCCTCCTTGCAGTGGAGCAGATGGGCTGTGGTGGGAGGGGGTTGTGGGAAGTCTCATATCTTGGGAAGCCCCCCGACCAAGCACCATTCAGAGCACATCAGCCTGGTTTTCCTCCAGTCTTTTCACCTGGGTTTGCTTTGCCTGCAATTTAAATGAATAAATATGTGTATTACTTATAATGAAGAGATATCCTGCAGCCAAAACCACTGAGGCACCAGACGATCACGTTGATCCTGTGCGCATCATGGCTACTGTGGCTTGCCAGATTTGCATTTTGACTAATTTGCCTTTATTCCTTGGCAGGAATGGGAGAAAAAGGGAGCTAGTTAGAAGCATGTTTTTCAGAGATGGACTAAAGACTCGAATTGCCCGTGCATGGCCCAGAGGATTCAACCATCTGTAGGTGGAGGTTGGGTGTGCAACACAACCACACACCAGGCACCTCCTCCACATCGCGCCAACTCCTCCGATGCAGCAATGGACTCAACAGCTGCCAAAACAAGTTATCCCAAATGATCTTGCTCTTTTTCAGACAAATCCCAATCACGTAGCTAAAACAATAACAACCAGTGGCAATCCTTCCATCAAAGTCCTAACCCAGCTGATGTAAACAAGAATGTTACTGTACATAGGGGTGTTTTGTGTATTTCTACTCTGAAGGTTTATCAATGAGTTATTAAGGTTTCTATATTAGTGACTGTAGTGGGTTCAGAAGGGGCCTCTGCTATTCTTTATACCCTGGTGGGTTTCAACCTATCCCAGCAAATTGCAGTCAACTAAAGTCTCCCCTGCCTTGCTGCCAGTCATCATTCAGCTGCATTTCATCCAGCCTTCAGTCAAGGATGATTCCCACACCTGAGAAATGCTTGAAACATAAATGAGAAGCACACAGAAGCCTGTCCAGGGCCTTTTAATCAGTGTCCTGGTGCATTCCAGCATTTGCTTACTCCTACCAGCTGCAGATTTGCCAGAGTATTGAGCTGGTCACCTTCTCATGCTGTAAGTTGTGTTACAGACTGGCAGCACCAAGAGCTCTGGGCAAAGAAGGTCTGCGAAGCAGATTCGGTTAATTTTCTTGAAGATCTTGGTCTCCATCACCTGAGGAGTTTAGTCTGGGGGAAAAAAAAAAAAAAAAGAGAAATCATATTTGAAGGCCTACTCAGCTCTTTTCTTGGAAAGGTGGATCTCAGTGTATCCTTCAGGGCTTGCCCTTTCCCAGGAGAGGGGAGGTAAAGCTGTCCCCATCCTCCTGCCCCTGCTGTAATGGTCTCTGATCCTCACAGAGCTGCAGCTGTACAATCTGCTGAAGACATCCCTGTGCAGAAGGGGCCCCTCCACACAGGCAGGGCTGAGCAGCCTGCCCTGCAGTGAGGCTACACTGCCACATCTCTGGTGAGCTGCTGGCCATCTTGGTGCTATCACCCTTATTTCCAAATTATTAAACACTGGGGCCTGGCAGTGTGGCCCACAAAGCCCACACCTCTCTGCCCTAGCCACGCTTTCTAATGAAAATGTTGGATATTTGAAACTGCTAAACTTAGAGACAGTGAAATTTGAAGTGGGGGGCAGGTTGGCACCAATCTGTGCACACTATCCTCCCTGTAGCCTGCTGTCATCTCTGATGGCCTGGGGACACCTCTGCCTGTCTCTTCTAATGGTCCTTCAGCCCTGGAGCCGAGGCTCAGTAACTGGGTTGGCTGTACAGGGCTGGAAGTGTTTTCCAACCCTACAAAGGTAAAGCAGCACCAGTTCCCTGGCTGGGTTCTTCCTGGAGTCCTGTAGCTACACCAGTGAGCAGCACCCAGAGTCAGGGTAAAGGCAGACAGGAAAAATGTTTTACCTTCCTCACCCTTGAAAATCTTTGACAGGCTTGAGATAACCTCTAAAGGGATGTTCCTTCTCCGCACAAAGGCCAAACAGCCGGGGGTTGCACAGAGCTGTGACATCTAGAGCTGGTGGTGGCACTGGGGTGAGTGAGAATGTGCCCAGAAGGGGTTCTGGACTTGCTGGCCATGGCCATAGAGCCAGGGTGCAACAAAGTACTTGGTCAGGGTACCTGGAAGCAAAAAAGGAGAACTTGCTCACATGTTTGTTTTTTTTTACTTTAAAAGTGTCCACTGTGGTGCAGATGGAGAAATTGCTAATTCCAGACCTCAGGAGTAGTTGTATCAGCCCCAGCTGTCAGGTTGTCCCCGTGAAAGGTTTTGCACGTAGGAAAAATTCATACAAATCAACCACTGAATCTTCTAGTTCAGGACCCTGGGGATTTCCCTTTCCACAGCACAGGAAGGCCACAGACACATGAAGCCTTTGTTTTGACCCATGATGAACTGGCAAGAGACCCTCTCTACACACTAAATATACATGTAGCACCATGCCCTCACCATACACCCGCTGTCATCCTCCAGAAGTTGTCCAGACATTTCACAGTGGTACTGAGACAGCAATGGAGGAGAACAGCTCCACTTTCCCCTCCACAGCCCAGTCAGCTTCAGTGATCCTGCTGGGATGTCTCCATCAGGGGATGGTAAACATAGGCAAGGCCTGAACAACACACTTCCCCAAAACAAGATATGTTAAACAATGTCTCTGCCTCCCCATTGTTTTCCTAACTCAAGGCATTTCCTTTGTTGTAACTGTGACCTATCAAGTGGCGCTTTAGAGGGTTTTATAATAAAATGTTGAGTATATTATGTTATCAGTGTTTTTCTTTGTAATGTGGCTTGTCCCTGCTCTACTTTTCAGCAGATTTCAAGTATATCAAACCCCAACACTATTAGTTCCTATGAAGTTCCTCAGCTATGCAGCCTACAACTGCATTGGACTATAGCTTAAATAATTTATTCCTCTGTGATTGCAACATGAAGCAAAACAATTTTCAAAGATCTAACACAATGAAAAATAGCAGTTACCTCAACAATTTGTATGAACATATGTAATGGATTCCTGCCTGTATCTCCGTAGACAGCCGTCTTGCACAGAACCAGCCGTGAAAAATGCTTCCACTACCTTCCTCTGGCCACTAGATAGCACCTGTGTGCAGGCTTAGCGCCTGCTGCAGTCACTGAGAACCAGGATGAGCTTTAGCTGAAAACGAAGGAAAAAAGTTATTAAAGAAGGTGGTTGAGACCAGTCTTTGGACACCAGACACCTCTGTGAAATACCTTTTGGTGGCTGTACGACCACTAGTTGCACTCCTGCAGAAAGTTTCGGAAGGCACTGTAAGCTATGGCACAAAATCCTGGGGAAGGTCTCCCCTAGCCCACCCACTGACACAAACCTGCCAGTGAAGGCTGTTAGTGTCCTGCCAGCCTCTGAGCCCAGGAATCCCCAAAGCACAACTCCATTTAGGGTGGCTAGTTTTGTGCACTCAATGGGCGGCAGCAGCAGCAGTTGCGTTCCTCCCTCCCCAGCAGCCCTGCCCATCACCTGTGGCTGATTCAGAACACCTGGGTATGAGCTCCAGCTGATAAAGTCACTGCTTTGTTAGTCACTCTCAGTGTAATTCTCACCTGTACACAATGCAGCCAGGCCACTTGGGGCCTGCAGTGTGTCTCATGCAGAAGCCCATATTCTTCTGGAGGGAAAACTACTGCTACAAACCATTTTTCTTAGCGAGTTTCTCCCTTAAGTACCTCCACAGTTCTTGCTGTGGATACATGGAGCAACCGTATAAGAGCTCCCCGGGGTTCCCGATTAGCACATCAAGATTGCCAGTGGGCACACTGATTTGCAACTAAGAAGTGCCAGTTTTTAAAGGAAGAAAAAAAAAAATCTCATATTGGTGGAGAAGTTGGCCTGAACATTTATGTAAGTTGTCCTGGGTATGAATCAAATTAATTTATTTCTATTGAAGAGAGTAAGATTGCAGGGGTTTTCCAAGCTGAAGAAGCCAATTAACTTTAAGGGGAGCATCAGCAGACCTCTTGCAGGATGACCTGGGCCTTCAGTACCCAGTGAGGGTGGCACAGTGGGATCCAAATCCCAGGTTCCCTGCTGCAGCCATTACAGTACAGGTGCCGCACACATTTACTTACCACCAAACTGGCATGATTTTGCTTGCTGAGGGGAGGTGGGACTAAAGGGGGTGACATCCATGAAACTTACTTAAATCCCAGTTTTTTAAAGGAGAAACAGGCTCTCTCCTGGAGCCAGCACATGACTCGTGATCAGCCAAGGCTCACCCAGCAGTCCTACAGAGTGAGAATAATTCATGGCTCTGTTAGTCACAGCAGCCCAGACATCTAATGATGATCTGGCACAGACAGCATCCTCTGCACTGCCCTGATGCCAGACAGGATTTGTGCTGGCTTTGCAGGGACCCCACCTCCTCAGTGCCCTTGCCAGCCTCAAACATTGACCCAGCCTTAAGGGAATGAGTTCCCATCAGGTGAAGTCTCATTAAATATTTCTGATTGAATCAAAGCTAGTCTGAGAGAATGAATTTAATAAGGAATCATGTCAGAGATCCAAGCCACTTACCTACTTACTCTTAATTAAAATTTGCAAGAGAAAGGGCCTAGAAATTAGCCAAGATCTTCAACTCAAATTTTTAAAAAGAAAATAAAAACAGTTCCAACAACGGCTCAGTGGTGTCCTGCTTGCCTGTGGGATCAGCAGGTCTCTCAAAGACCATCCCATATATCTTAATCTGTTATCAGCCTGGCTTATCCCATCTCCTCCAAAGCTCCACCACCTTCTTACCTTGCAAAGTGCTTTGTCTCATACAAAAAGGAGAGCTCGTGGGCGCTGCCACTGCCAGAGCATCCATCTGAGGATCCATCCAAGGCTTCAGTGATCAGCCACATTCAGGAGAAAAGTCACAGCACCTGTAGATCCCTGACACATGGGGATCCCTGGGGCCTGCTGGGTACTGAGACCTCAGCCAGACCAGAGCCCAAGGGCTGGATTTAGAAACCAGCTTTCCTGAGCTGCTCCATGAGTTTCCAATTTTTCATATCATTTCTGCTTGAGAAACTGATGCACATGGCTAGATGTATCTCATCTAGCATTAAAATGTTGTCTCCAGCATGAGATTTTGCAGTCTGTGATTCCTGAATCCTACAGAGGTGTTTGTGCATCTGTGCTTAAAACAGCAGGATGGTAAAAACACCGGGTCAGGACCCCAGCGAGCATACTTTGTCCCAAGGAAAGCCCCCACACACCAAAAACATACTTACTAGCTGTGCATTAAAATAAAGAACTCACAAACTAAGATTACATCACAACACATTTACCACAGGGCAAAGTGCTCAGCAGCACTGTACAAACTATCCCGCAGGAAATGGCTTTGGGCACTGGTACGAGGGCAGGTAAGCACATCCCAGCTCCAGAGCTGCATACTGGACAAGGCAAATGTGCTGTTGTTTGAGAGAGCAGACTGATCCCATAGAGGACAAATGCCTCTGAGAGGAGAGAACTAACCATGCTGTTACACAAACAATGGCAGAGAAACCCCCAGGGAGCTGCAAACCCCCCAGGACAGCAGGGGTGAGAACTGGGGTCCCTCATACCCTCCATACAATATAGGACGTGCAGGGAGGCTGGGGAGACTTTTCAGAGCAGTCTGAATAGCAGCTCCACAGACCCCTCTGTGCCATAAAACATAAACCACATCTTTGGTGTCAGCTGAGGGTCTGATCTAGCCCATTCTCCCCACGAGAAGAGAAGACTGACAGTTTAACAACAGAGGCAGTGCTGAGCTACAGCCATGCCTAAGTAACATTAATAGATTAGATTCTCTTTGTATCCCAAATGTCAGTCCTTCAACTAAGCCTCTATTCTGCTGTACCTTAGGACACAGACAACCTACTAAAGTGACAGTGAAAAGAAAGGAAATTCTCCTTTCTCCTAGCCTGGTTTCTCCCACAAGGCATGACAGTGCTGCTCCTGTCTCAGTGCCAGCTTTTATCCCTGAGAGTGCTTTCGGACCATTCTTCTTTTGACAACAAACCTGCAGAGCAATTTGTGTCTCTCTTTGTCCATCTAATGTTACTACTATTCAAACATGGGGCCAGGACATCTGAGTGAGGGGATTTTTCTTCTGTGAACAACAGACAGTATTCTCATGAGCACTGGCAGCCACAGTTTTTACCTCTGCCTCAGTCTCCTCCAGACCTGCTCCTGCTCTCCTGATGTGACAGACACCATGGGAAAGGCAGCGGGAACACAACACTGGGAACCGTGGGCCAAGATCCAAGACCAAAAGGATGGTACAAATCATGGCTCCATCCAGAGCCTAAACAGACCAGACCTTTGTTGCAGATGGTTGGGGGATTGCCCTTACTTGGTGTGTTTGCAGCACAGGTAACGGGATTTGACCTGGGTCAAATCTAAAAGAAAAGCAGTCAACACACCTACTAAAAACCCAGCAACACACACTGAGTGCCAAAGCTCTGCTTTAGAGTTGCATCAATCATTAAACACTCTTTAAAACCTCTTCTTATGAAAAATATGCAGCTACAAAATACCCATGAAGATAAACCATATTCGATCCCTCCAAATAAATTCAGAGAAGAAAGCAGAATGGACAACTTCTGAAACAGAACAGAGGTTTGTAATCAGTTCTCCTTCCTCTTCTTTGTCTTCCTGCATATAACAAGCCATTCACTCCAGCACGTGGCTGCCCTGGAGTGTTATACCCCTTCAGCAGGAGCTCCAGAATTGCTCAAACTTCTACATATTTTGAAACTAGCACAAAGATCTCTCAAAATCTGTTTAAAAAACCAATCCCATGGCCCTAGGACCTGGATGAAAAAATGTAAAATTCCAGAAATAAATACTGAAACACAAATATTTACTTCAATTATAAAAGAAAGAGAGAACTGGAAAGCCCAGTTTGTGCAATGCAGGAACCGGGAATGGCCTCAGCACAGTCCCTGTGCTGCAGCAGCTCCATCACTGCCAAAGACAGTGGTGGCTTGCTGGATTGTGCCTGTGAGTGGCAATAAGTGTTCCTGGAGGGAGAACTGGAGCACTCGGCACATCTGTGTCAGTGTCTCTGATCCAGGTGCCTTTCAGTGTGCCAGAAGGCTCTGGAGAAGTGCTGCAAGCCCCTTGGACTCCACTGCACATGGGAGTGCGGAGGAAGAACTGGAGATCTTGGAGAATCACCCCGGAGAACTCCTGTTGCAGAAGAGAAGCACAGATGTGGGATAAGGGCTTTAGGACCAAGGGATAGGGTTACGCTCAGTCCATGACAACCAAATAAGCATTCTCTTGGCCTTAGCTGACAGGTGTTAGAGGTCACAGGCTGGAATTCAGAACTGCTGAGCTCAGGTAAAAAGCAAAATACTGGAGAAGAGGGAAACCCACTTAAACTGAGAACTTCTCCCTGTGGGCACAGGGCCCCCTCTAGGGAGCCAGTGACTCCCAACCTCCTGGCCATTGCTCCACTGCTGAAGAGAAGGAAGGCAATGGGGAGGCTTTTGCACCATGGAGAGCAGTGAAAGCAATAGGGAGGGAGTCATGCTCCAATAGAAATAGCTCCCTCCCATTAAAAGAGAGCCAGATCTTTCTACCTGGGTAGTTTAGGAGACATTGTTTCTTCTAGCAGGGCAGAGGGAAAAGAGGAACAGAACAGAGCGGAAGATTATGAAAATTTTTAGACCTTTTCAGGGTCCCCTCGCAGCCAACTCAGTGAACGTACAAAACAGGACACAGCTTCGTGAGAGAAGCCCTTGTTCCCCTCACTAGCCCAAACCTCTCCACTTTCTGTTTGATGGAGACCACATCAGCACCAAACAGCTCGAAGGAGAGGTGGTGGTGTGGGATCTGTTCAGAAGGGATGACATGTGCCGTGGTTGCTGTCTGCTGATCCTTACTGCTCTCACAGTGGGGTCCTTCCCAGCCATGGCACTCGCAGCGGTAGCTCCCAGGCCCCAGGATGCACACACCCTGGTTCATGCAGGGGTTGGGTTTGCAGAGGTTCACGGGGCTTTTTGCTTCTGCAACAAACACAAGGAGAAGAGCAGGCTCAGGCACATCTAGAGTATTAATAGCTAGGACCCACATCCATCAGGAGTGCTGATAAGCAACTATATATCCCAGGCATCAAAAAATGCCATCTAGGGCTAATGGGACTGGAAAAACACATTAACGTGTCAGAGGGTGCAAATTCACAACCCTGTCTTGATACAGAGGACTGTGTGCCAAGTGTCAAACTCCTCTGTGTTTAACCTACAGAACAGAAAAACTTTCCTAGATATCGTAATCTGGAAGAGAATATTCCTAATAAAGCTTAAAAGAGTGACATCATGTTAGGCTGCATATCCCAGAAAAGCAAAATGGAGCATCTTCAGAGCTATGCACTGAACACATGAGCACTTCTAAGCTCCCCACATCCAGACACTGACAATGCAGAGCAAGACACATGCCCTGCTCCAAGAGGTTTATAATCCCAGATGCCACTGGAGTTCAAACCCCACCTTGCCCCAGAGAGGATATAAGTTTCTACCAGAGAAGAACAAGGACAAGAAGTCAGCTGGGAAGCAAGGCTGGCATGAATGGAAAACAACACAGGAAAAATTTCTGGGCTTCTTTTCTAGGAGGTTTGAGAGAAGCCTGCAACCACAGCCCAAGTTATTAGCCCTGTTGTTATGAAGTATGTGACAGCTTTCCCAACCCTCTTAACACAACAGAGCCCAGCTGTCAGCAGGGCTGGCAGTGTTTCATGCTGCCTTGCTGCCAATACATTAGATTAAGTAGCAGCATCCCAGAGGGATTTGCTTCCAGTCTGCTGGCAATACCACCACCGTGTTGGTAGCGGTGTGAAATTCCTCTGCTGAACAACTGTGTGGTGTAGAGCTGCTAGCTTTACCCTTTGCTCCATAGTAGGAGGAGCACAGAGGAAATAGAAAATGGGGAAGAAGGAAAGAATACAACTATTATCCCCCATCTGTCAGCGGGCTTTCTACAGCTTAACACACGTGGTGCTTGTTCTCCCTGTACAGACGATGATGATACATGCACATCAAGCCTCAACCCACACCTAACACTGCCAAAATTGTAATTGAAATTCTTTTTTTTTTTGACTGTCGTGAGACATCTCAATCTTTAGGTCTGGTTTATTTTATGTGGAGCCAAGCTGGGTTCAAAAACATTTTTGTCACCATGGGACATCTCAGATGGGTTCCTACCCGACAGTGTAGAGCACTTCCATCGGGCGGGTAGAGCCACTGGCAATGAAAGCTAGGTCTCTTGGACACACTACTTATCTTCCAGGCACTGCTGTTCCCCAGAGAACTTTTCCATGCTGCTTGCTCTACATGTCATGTGTCCACCACATCCCTCCATGGCTGCTCCACAGCATAACCTCACAGCCCTTATCTGGGGGAATAATGCTATTCCACCAGGACACCTTTTCTCTGAACTCAAGCCTGCCGTTAACATATTATTTGAGTAAATAAGCTTCTTGCACTTCAAGGATTATAACCTTTGATGATCCCAAGAATTTTTATTTCCATTAATCAGGTTTGTATACATTTAATGCTCGGGATCTTTTCTCTTAGACCCTGGGTCCTTTTTTTCTGGACACTTCTCAGCTGAGCCTCAGAATAAATACCATATTCCAGGTATCCAGAGGCAGGGTCTGTTTCTCAAATACTTTTATCATGAGTCATAAATTTTTTTAAGTCCTTTCACAGACCATGGTTCTGTTATTGAGTCTTGGACTTGGGAGTAGAAGAATGAATGAAGGGCTTATCTAGTACAAACAGTGATTACCTGCACATAAAATGAAAGCAGTAATTCAGTCTCAGGAAATGATAAGTTCTTACCCTGACTCATTGAACCTTGCTGTCTCTTCCCCTTCATCTGCAGTGTTTCAGATAATTTCATGGTACAGCACATTGTTTTTATAATAACATAGCTGAAAGTACCACTGCAACAGAAACCCTTTGAAAAGCTCCAGGTAGAAACCATCTGCAGAGCCTGCTGGGAGATCGGCTCTTCACCCCAAAGAGAGGGTGCTGTATTTCTTTCTAAGCCTGAAGGAGACACAGCTATTCCCAGAGGTGAAAAGGACCTTTGGTTGTGCTGAAGCTCAAAACATACTTCTTCTTCTTCCTTTGGTCTTATGAACGTGTTAAAACATAACAAAAGTAAATAACTAGATGTTAAACTCGGGCTATTTTGAATGAGAAACAAAGCATGGCATTTTAACTAGAAACACTTTCACCACCATTAAGATGTGAAAATGAAGGTCGCTGTCCTTTCTGAAAAGCTGATTTTCATCAAACACAGCCACTCACACTCAGCATGCAAGTGTTTCAATCTTAGTATCAGAGCCTCTTCTTTTTCCCCAGCTGGGGACTGGCATTCAGGACTCAAAGTTTTGAAGGAAGCACACCTTTTTCTTTTTTCTTTCCCCCACAAACATGAGTTTTTACATGAATATTTGAAAATCCTTCCCTCCCACTTTGAAGATAAGGATTTGGTCCTGCAAACAAAATTCATCACAAGCTGTCTGAAGGCCTAGTTTAGCAGTCCACAGGCTTCAAAATGGGCAGATCCCGATTTTAAGATTAAATCCTGTGCAACACATATAAACTCTTGAAAGCCTACACCATAACTTCAGTAGTGAGACACTAAGGAGTAAAGGAGTAATGAGGTTGCAGATTCACCACTTTGGAAACATCTGGTCACAAACCTGTTGAGCAAGACACTCAGGGACCAGCACAGAAACATGTGCCATTAAGCCCCCCCAGCAACACTACAGGTAGTACAATAACTCACAGAAAATTCTACAGATTTAAAACAACATCAGAAAAAGAACAAACTTTTTTTTCTTTCAGGGAAAGCAGAACCTAGATCTAGCAGGGCTAGAAAGAGCCAGTCATACTATGCCCAGTCTCACCCACTGGACTGAATCTTAGTTGCTTACCATTCCTGTAGGACTGCTTTGGACAGTCACCAGATCTCTATGTCGTAGTTTCCCCATCAACAAAACGCAAAAGACAGTATCGAGCTCACTTGGTAAAGAATCAGAAAACCTACAATAACAGCAGCTGGTGGCACCAACATACAGAGTAAGGACTGGATGTTCTCTTACCTTCACAGATTCTTTCAATGATAAAGCCTTGGTAATACTGCAGGTCTTTATAGGAGGAGATGTGGACCAGGTAGCTGGGAGACCCAGCAACTCTCAGTAGTGTGTCCGTCTGTGCGTCCCCAACGACAACCACAAACACCAAGATGCCGCTGTGCCTCAGCTGCTGAGCTGGGGCAGCTGCATCCTCCAGTCCACCCCCATTTGTGAGCAGCACCACCACCTTGTTGACACCAGGTCTTGCTCCCTTCTGCACGGTCATCACGTCACCATAAATATGCAGCAAGGCATTGCCAGCAGAGGCTGAGTCCCCAAGGAAAGGCACCTGGTCGATGGCTTGCAGGACAGCAGAATTGCTTGTGTGGGTGGCCAAAGCAAACACAGTGTGAGCTTTGCTGCCATAGATCACAAGGGCAATTTGGGTGAGATCTCGGTTGATGGTGAAGTGGAAACAGCTGCTCCTGACAAAGTGCCTCAGACGCAGAAAGTTCTTCAGGCCAACTCCAGATGAGGCATCCACAGCAAATGTCAAATCAAGAGACTGTGCCTGGCAGCCTGGGTAAAAGAGTGCAAACATGGTATCTTTCAGAATATACATGTACTCCTTTCTAACCAAAAAAAAGCAGTGGGAGGAAATTGTGGGCAAAATTCAACACTGCACTGTGAAGAATGATCTATGTCTCTCTCACACCAGTAGGTAGAGATTTCTCACAAACAATCACTCATGGAAAGTTAGTCCCTGGATCTGTGACTGACACAAACCAAACAAGGATAATTATCATTCTGTCCTTCCCTCTTCCCCAGTGGAGTTCAGAACACCTCTTCATGGCTTAGCAAACTCATCCCACAATGCCCATACCACAGCCTTACCTTCAGCATTGTCCACACTGCAGATTCTTCTCTGCAGCTCTGGGATCCTGTTGAATAGGTCCTGGGGGTCAGAGTAGACAATTGTCTGCTGTGGATTGCCAGTCACCTTGGTCAGCTCTGCTCTCATGAAGCTGCTGCCTACACCAATCAAGAAGAGATTTCGATCCTTCATGTACTGAGGGGCTTCTGCCACTGAATCCTGGGACTTCGAGTCAGTGAGCAAGACAATCACACGTGGGAGATCATCCTGCACATCTGCAAAGACTGGGGTGCTCCTAAAACCGTGCTCTGCAATGTACTGCAGGGCTCTGCCTGTAAGGGTTCTTCCTCCACTGAAATCCAAAGCATCAATGCTCTTCATGAGACTGAGTGTATCCTTGTGTTGGCCCAATTCAATGGGTATTCTGACATCATCATCGTACTGGGCCACCCCCACGTTCATTGGCGAGTCCTGGCCCATTGCTGCCTGGAGGAATCTCTTGAGGAAAGCCTTGTAGCGCAGGAACCCTTCCAGTGTGACCCCCACTGAGCTGTCCAGCAGGAAAAGGAGATCCACGCCGCACTCCAGGCTCAGCTTTGCTGCTGGAAAGAGAGACAGCAATCAGTCATTTACAGGGCAAGAAGACAAGCATGCCAGGCACCTCAGCTGGGGCCTGCTGGGAGCCCTGTGGTGTGGAGAAGGGACACTGTGTCCAGTAACCCAAACCCAGTCATGTTGTGAGCTGCAGGACAAGTGTGCCAAGAGTGAGCTTTATTTTGGTTGGATGCCACATAAGCCTTTAGAGACCCTATAGGGGTCTGGGGGAATTCACGAACTTTTGGGTGGCAAACTTCAAATCAGAAATGACAACTTCACTCTCATAGTACAGTGGGCAAAACACTCTGAGTGTACACAATCACACACTGAAGAAAGGAGAGAGTCCAAGCACCAAACTCTCACCTATAACACCCTGAGACACTTTGAAGTAGGAGTCTTGGTTCTGGGGAAAGTAAGTACAAGGCATTTTCTAATGAACAGGACCTTCTTGGCTTCCTTACACTGAACTCCCCAAACCAGGACTTCCTCCTGGGCTCGTGTGTGCAGGGAGGGGACCAACAGACACATCAATGTGTCTCTCCCAGTTTCTCTGTTATCCTGATCACATGGCACCTCCATTTACACCCAAAGGCAGCCACACCAGGGTGAGACTGTCAGTATTGATGCTCTCCATATCCACGTGGTTTCTGAACAGCAGGACTCAGTCACTGGGCCTGACACAATTGTAATCAGTACGGGAATAAACTTAGCCAGTCTTCTGGAGAAAAGCCCAAAGACTGCAGCCCAATCCCAGTCATCCCCATGGCAGTGCAAAAGGGCACCACAAAGGCCCACCACAGCTGAGAAGGAAGGAGGGAGAGCACAAGTTCACACCTACCACAGTGGAAATCTCCTCCATACCCCACCAGGCAGAGGCAGTGGTATCTGTCCAGTCCCTCTGGGACACATGTGCCACCATTCTGGCATGGCTGGGAGTCACAAGGGTCTAAACGGGACCAGGGGAGAGAAAGACAAGGACTCAACAGGGAGCCTGCCCCTTCCCGTCCTCTGCCAGTGTGAGCATCACCATTAATGGAAAAGGGGTCACAGCTCTGCCCGTCTTGCTGTAGAGTTTGAACTAACACAGGGACATGTGTACCCTCACCTCGATGGCAATTTCATTTTGGGATGGCTCTCCAGCAGGCAAGCAAACCAGACTGACCTCACTTTGTTTGCTTTGGAACAACACCATTGAAGCTTCATACATATAAATACAGAATTACTAAAGGTCCTGCTGCTCTGCCAGATTTACAGCAGCAGTGAATGAGTTGGTCTGGTCTGCTGCTTGAACAGTGTTGTACTGACAAAGAAAACAAAGCTGCTGTCACCTGAATTTGCAAATAGAACTGCTATTTCAACAGCCACAACAAACAAGGCTGGCAATCATCATGGCTCAGGTTCCCTGCTAAACTGATGCTGTTCACGGTAGCAGGTCGATGGCTGGAGGCATCACTGCATACTCCCTTAGCTGGAGAGCAGTGGCACGCTGCAAGCACAAACCTCTTCCATAGGCACTTGAGTAGATGAGGATTCACAGGCTTCTCAAGTAGAAGAAGAAATGACAAGAAGACATTTTAATCCAGAAGAGCTCTGGTCATAGATATTCATGAGACAAAAAAACTGGATGAACTATCAACTGCTTGCTAAGGATCATAATCTCTCACTCAGAACAAAATTTTTAGAATTGAAAGCAAAGCCCTGTCTTTTTATTCTTTCCTGCTTCGTAAATAAAAATTTTAGAAAGGCAAAGTCCCACCTGGACATACAGTCCGGAAGCATCTGGATGGGTATTTTATCAAGACTCTCTTCCATCTGAAACAGGAAGAATAAGACTCATCAAGAATTGAAAAATTAACAAGGTGTGTTCAAGGTTGACCTTACTGTGTTTTCAATGGAACAAATTTTCCCTTGAAAACACAATTTTTCAAAACAAGTATTTCAAAGAAAACATCCATTCTAAGTAGTGTTTTCTGACAGTGACTGGAACTTCCCCATAGGAAAGTCCTTCCTAAGCTCCCCCAGGGCAGTCAAGCAAAGAAAAAGGGTCTTCTCTGAAAAGAAGAAAGCCTGAGTGGCCAAAAACAGAACCAGCACCAGCACAGGGAGCTGGACCTAGAAACCCTCTGTAGTACAGTCTACAGAGATGTAAACAGAAATTTACAGAGATGTAAACTTCAAAAGATCTTGGTTCAATAGGTCAGAAACTAATCCAAATTCCATTTATAATATATATGGTGATCTTGGGCTAATTTTCTTCTGCTTGTCTCAGTTCCTCCTCTTACCCTTTGCTTCTCAGATCAGCCAGTGGGGTCAGAGCAGAGCCTATTCCTACAACTAGAGACCATGTTTGCATCAGTCTTCATCCCAGTATAGAGTTAAGGTCAGACAACAGCCTCATTACTGTATCTCTCATGTTCTCTCAGCCCCACTCACTTGCAGAGGTGTGAGTGTCCAGCTCACCTGATGAAGGGGCACAGTGAAGCCTGCACTGCATTGGGCTGCTTTGAGCCTTTCCAACACACGTAGTTCCCAGCCAGCTCTTTCACAGTTTCCAGGGTCCTGCGTTCACAAGGGTGGGATTCAACTTTACAGCCTGTGGCAAAGAAAAATGCAAACTAGCATCAATTGCCTGAAAAGAGAACCATTTTCAACTACTTGCCAGCAGCAGACCAAGTAGTGCTTCCAAGAGCCTCCATGAGACCCCAGAAGGGAAATTTTCTGTCGACAAGCTCACCAGCCTAGCCCACTTTCTGGGGAGCTCACTATTCAGTCTCCTTTGCTTTGCTATAAACCTCGCACTGCTAAGTTCAGGATTCAATTACAGCTTTTCAGACCCCTTGCTGCCTTTATCATTCATGTATTTGATTTTCTTCTACCTCTGGACCACTCTAGTTTTATCTTTTTACTATCTCCAGCAAGCCCCTGGTGCTTCCCCTTAACACACAGCCAAGTCCATTAGAAAATGTCACACAATTGTATTTATCCCTCTATCCCCCATGACATACACAGGGACTGATATAGTAATTTTCAAAGGTGAGCTGCAAGACAGAAAGATTTAAGGTCCTGCAGCTTAGAAGCATTTGAAAAGGTAGCTGGCAAGCACATCATCCAGTTTGGGCACCAGAAGCAGGTTACCTTGAAGTGCAACACCTGCTAATTCCCCTGTACACTTCCTGATCCCGCCTCATCTTCCTCACTCAGTGACATGGTCCAAGCTCAAAGCATGGGCACGAAGGTAGAGCCAGGAGAGGGGTTACCTGGAGCAGTGGTACTGCAGACAGAGCCAGTCAGGGCACTGTACAGGCCATTGGCAGCATCATCAGCATCTCCAGCAAAGAGCAGGTGCTGCTCGGGGGGCTCACTGGCCAGCACGTGCAGCTCCTCCCACCTGCCAGGCAAGGGAGGGTTCAACTGCTTAGTCTGCCCCCAAAGAATTGTGTATCAAAGGCCAACCCTTGTGCAACAAATAGAAAGTTGACACAAAACCATGACACTCATCAAATAGTTTTCCAGGTCCTCCTCTGTTTAGTCTCAGGCAGTAGCACAGCTCTCCTGAGTGGAAAAGCTTCCCTCACTAACTCTGGTCCTCCTTCTACATCAGCCACTAAAGCAGTGTTTCCTCCATGCCTGTGTTAATCTGCAAATTCCCCTTTTCTTTTCCCAAAACTCATATCTAGCCCAAGACCACCCCTCACTCACTAGGACCTGCTGCGCCTTCATTTCCCACTCTGGAAAGTTCCCTACCTTGGAAACTTGATTCCCACTGCAAAAACTGTGATGTGTCTCTCCTTCACCTCCAGTGCAGGCATAGCAGTGCTGCCCTGGGACTTCCCATCTGAAATGACGATCAGGACTTCAGGGACACTTGAGTTTCTGCCACCAGGGAATCCCTTGCGGAGAATGTACTTCAGAGCCCGACCTGTCTCTGTGCTCCCACCTCTACAAAGCAAGGAGATAAAAATCAGAAAAGCAGAAATCAAAGCTCTTCTGCTACTGAGTTTACGATTTGGTTTTCAAATTTCCCCCCTCTGGTAATGGGAAATGTAGCATATTTCTGCTTGTTGCCACACAACACATCCACAGAGACAGAGGGGTGTTCAAGCTGACCTCTGAAGGGAAGAAAACTAAATGTCATTTTGGACCAAAGACAATAGAGGCAGATTTGAGCACTGATCCCAGGTTCTTCTCCACAAAACCATCTAATCCCTCTTGCCTGGCCCCACAAAAGCTGTTTCTGGTGGTGCAAGGAACCACGTACCTTCATATTTTGGCATATTTTAGCAAATTCCATATTCCCTGGAGAAGGGAATGTTCCTGAGGTATAAGCTGATTAGTTCAATACTCAGCAATCCTCTCAGTAGCAAAGTACTAAATCCACAGCAGGACTCAGGTGCCAAAGGGGGCACATTCCAGCAGTGACATAAATCAGCAGGTAAAATGGGCTGCTGCTAAGCACTAGGAAAGGGCAGACATCAAGCCTCGCAGCTGTGCAATAACTCCCAAGGAAAAGCAATCTTGAATGCAGTATAAGTAGAAAATAAGCTACAGTTTGCCAGAGGACAGCTTCAGTCAAAGATGCTTTAGAAATACTGACACTCATTTCTTCTGATTTTATTAAAAAATAAGATTTGCCAACTCCTGGATGCCTCCTTAACCTGAGAGTCTGATTGCCCTGCTGAGCATGTAGATACTGCGGCTGTCTGTCTGGGAGGTAGTGCTGCACATCGGCACAAGGCCTGGGGAGGGACAAGAGAGGTCCCTCTGGCAGCAGAGTGCACCCGAGAGAAGGGATGCTGACTGCAGGCAGGCAGGGCTATGGCCAGTGTCTGCACAGCAAGGTGCATGGTGATGGCATACTAGATGTGAACTGGCAAGGAGCTCCTCATTGCAGAGGGTGCTAAAAATAAAGGAGAAGGGAATAAAAAAAGGGAGTGCTATACATGCACAGAGATCTAGGAGGGGAAGGACAGGGTATGGTTATTTTCATGGGCTGCACATTTACTCTAGTTGTTAATTCTTATTAGTGAGCTCCATGGACAGGGACTGTCCTCCTGTGCTTTTAGGATTTAACATTAAATGACTGTTAGAGATGCCTAGTCAAGACTGGACTCCATGTTCTATGTCCCATGAAATGTCATCAGAATTATATATAAAACTATGATCTCTGTCAGGTTGAGGCAGGAATGATTACATTTCGAGCCAAACACTGAAGTTTTATTTAAGTAAAAGCCATGAGTAACATGATAGAGACCTTGGATAGGAGGTAGGAGGTAGTCTCGCCTCTGTCTTGCAGGGTGAGGTTTGGTGGGCCATGCAGGTGGATCCCAAGGTGACTGGGTAAAATCATTCCCAGATGCCCCAACTCCCTCCCTACCTCCCAGAATAAGAGCCTCAGACTGCCCAGGCACCTCAGGCCCTGCTGTGGCCACCTGACACAACCAACTCAAGCCTCACATCAACCACCTTTTTTCCCCACCCAGCCAACACCAAAGGCCTTGCTACAACACAACACGCTGGGTAAAGGCTTTTCATCCCCTGGAAAAACTGAGGGCAACCTCCACTGCAAGTTCTTCAGCCAGCTTCAATCCCTGCCTACAAGGCATCATCTTTTTGTTGTTGGAGGGCTAAATTTCTGCTTATCTCAAAGGGGTAAGTCCTGCATGGACATGAGTCTCCCTCTTCCTTTCTTGCTAGTTCTCCATCTGTATAACGCAAGCAGTCTGTAATGTGCAATCCTCAACTGGATATTTGATTCCAGCTCACTGGGAATATGGCACAGATCTGGTGATAATACAGCCACTAGATCAAAAAAGAGACATTTCCAGCTGCCCTCTAGTTCTGTCCAAGGAGCTGTGCTATAAATCACTTTCTGTGATTGCCCTTTAGGGCTGCTTTTATTGCCACCCAGAGAGAGCCAGGGAAACCAAACCAGAAGTGTCACTCCTTCCTTGGAGGATTCATGTTCTCCTACATCGACATTGACACAAACACACCTCATTTGCTTTCTGAACATCCATCCTTTGCTTCAGCATCTGATTCCTGATTTGCTTGTTCTACAAAAGCATTTCATCATGCCCAAATTCATTATTTTAACATCTATCCTCTGATTTTCATAGAAACCTTTTTCATTCAGTATCTGCCAGGCCTTTTTGCTTTGAGCTTCTTCCTTGAGGTACTTCTTCCTCTGCACTCCATCATGTCAAAGCATACTCAGTGACCATGTATTCATAGCACGTTCAAATCTGCCTTTTTCTGACCAGATATCTGTATCTATCAGACATTTCAGTGAGAAGTGATATGCATGAGGGAAGACACATTGTGTGTAGTCAGTGTGATGACTAAATCTTGACGAACTCAGTACACTGTGCCCATATGAGCCCTGAGGATTAGAAAAAGTCTATAAAGAGTCTCTGTACCAAAACACATTAAATTCAATTTCTTATCAATTTGCATTTGGAGGTATGCTGGGTTTTGACACAGTGGAAGCATGCTTGAGCCTTTAGTCCAATAAGGATTTTCTGAATCCAAAAGAGGTCCGGACTTTTCCTGCTGCTTTTCTTTAGGAACAGCACTAAGGTGGTTTCTCTCCTGTAACAAGCTGCTGACTTATATGAAATAAATTCATATAAAATTTAGCTTCTGAGATTACCACTGAATATGGCTGAAACTGGCCAATGAATTCCAAAGCTCTTTGGACAGCATTCACAGAGAGAGACCAACAGTCTCTGAATAAATCACAAAAGCTTCACTTCAGTCCAGTGCTGTCTCCTTCCAAGTGCTGTCAGCGTTGTGCCTGGAGCACAGGGATGAAGTCAGGAAATGCCTCACTGGCCAAAAGGCTCATCAGAAGCACATCAAGGAGCCTCTCAACCAAGATGACAAACACTCCTTTTTTTTTTTTTTTCAGAAGCCAACTGGAATCCATCCATAACCATTTTATCTACTTCAAAATGTCAGCTTTTCATTTAAACTGGATGAAACAGCCAAGCACAAGGTCATTATTTTTGTTTGATCTGTCAGCATCCATCTGTTGTCATGAAGGAATTTCAGTGCCAGACACCAAACACTGCTTCACTTTCTCTGCTCTCACAGACTTTCAAGCAACAGCCAGAGAGGAGGATGTATCTTGTTTTCTGGAAAGTTTTTCCTGTAACAGTACACGAGAGGTTTTCTTGATTGGCTAAACTTATCAAAAGAAATACAGCAAAACCAGCCAATTGATTTTGCTTGAAAAATGCAAAAGTGATCACATTCACTTGCAATATGTACATCATTCTGAGAGCAGAAGACATCCATGAGGAATGCTGATATAACCTTTAATCCTAAAGCGGATCAGCTAAAAGAATAGACACTCACAGGCCATAACCAGTACCTTGTCTATCACCAAAACAAGTTTTATTTTGGGGTGATTGTCAGATCCTTTGTAGATCCAAATGTATTTCTCTGAGATTAAAAGTTTGGATTTTAAGAGGCTGTAAGGACAGTGCTTCTTTAAACTTTTGGCTCTATTTCCTGAGGTCATGGGAAGACATCCAAGTCTTAACATTCAGAAAGAAAAAAGGTTTCCATCTGAAAACCTGATCCTCTTGAATTCAGCAAGCACTTATGCACAGATATCTACAGACCAGCAATTTGTCACTACCTCTCAGGACATAGGAAACTGTAACCGCCAAAAAATGAAGCAGAACGTTGTCCTGCCTTTGCTTGGCCATGAGGGAACACCATGCCTGCTTTTCCATGGAGGGTGTAACCCACTGCCTGGCACAAATGGCCAGAAAAATCTGGAATTTACCATGTTATAGTAGGACTCTGAAAACTTTCTCCCCTATCAACTTTCCCTGCCAAAGACAGACCAGGTTGCATGTTTTTAGCAGGTTGTGGATTATGGACCACAGTGTTCATTCACCTCCCTCCCAGGGGGCACCACATTGTGTTTGGACAGCAAAACAGATGTCTGAATCTCACAAAACTCTCAATCCAGAAATTATTCAGAGCCCAGAAAAAGAGAAGAGCTGTAAAATAAGCTGACCTGAACAGAGTCCTCTTGATTCTCTCTTTCACTTCTTGTTTGGTTAGGTAAGAATCCAGTGGGAATTCAAGGTGGGGAGTTGAGCTAAACTGTATCATTCCCACACGGACCTAAAAGAAAAGGTTAAAGATTATGAAAGGTGTCTGTGCAAGTTTACTCTTTTGATCAATTTACAAATTTGGGAAGACTAAATTGTATAGAGGCAAACTGATTTCCCTGTTGAACCACTGGCACTCTAAATGAACTCAAAATAGAGCAGAAGCCCCAGTATTATCTATACAGACTATAAACAAGGCAAGAAAGTTCATCTACAGGCAACAGGAGCCTTTGCTGCAGTTACAGGCAGCTTAGGATTTATATTTAGATCCTAGTAGCCTCAGGGACAGTAAGTTTATAAATAACACCTTCTATACCAACCCATTTAGACACTGTGCAGGAAATCTTTCCATTACTAGGAGCAGCTCCCTCTGGCACTGAGCACAGTAGGCAACACAAACAAATAACTTTTCTACTACTTCCTCTAAAACCATTTTCTATAGTTGAAAATGCAAATGGACTAAATTGTCTGTATTGGGCAGTAGATCCAGAATATTTCACTGAAGTCTGACAAGAAGTTTTATGGAATGTGACAACTTTGAAGTCAAAAAGGTTACTGATTTTCAGTCCAGTCTATGCAAGGATTAAGTGAAAGACTAGGGGAAGGATGGTATTTAAAAACCAAGACAAAACACAACACTAAATCTTCAAACATTAAATGTTTACATTCTTTTGCCTAAGCCTACATCGCAATTGGTCCCTAGATGCAAGTCTTTTAGTCAATTTAGTCTGCGCCACAAGAAGTAAATGTCCCTTTCAACCTGAGCCCCCCCAGCATCTCTCAAAGCCTCACACATGCATTGTGGTTCCTTTCCATCACTGTTCAGGCTGCAGAAAGCTTCCTGTGCTGTGTGGCTATTAGCTGAGACATGAAGGGTGAAAGATTTTTTAGGTGAAAAAATGATGGAAGGGAATGGTGACTTCAGCTTCCAAAGCTGAAAGCCCCTCTGCAACAGGGGCAGAGCAGCAGCTTTCGATCGTAGGACCTGGAACAGCAGTGGTATCTGATTTGGAGGAGGTTTTTTGGGTACAAGTCTAAGCATCCCAGCTGTGGGAACCAGGAGCAAACACAAGACCTGCCTCTGTTGCCTTGCTCCCAGATCTCTCTGGAGAATCGGACGTGGATCAGGAGTCCTCAAAGCCACAGGCTGTCCAGCATCAGGTTCCTCTTCCTGCTACACAGAGACCTCATGTCTCTGACACAACCTTCCCAAAGACCCGACATTTATTTGGAAAGGTATTGGCAGGGAATCAAGTACAATCACCACCCTAGCCCACCCCAAGGCCCTCAACCAGGGTAGTGTTGTGGGACTGATGCACACCAGGAACCGCAGCCTGTTTGGCTTTTGGATAAATACTCTGACCTCATGACAGCTGGTAGGTTGGATTTTGCAATTTCACTCAGCATGTTACCACTGGCCTTTCCACACATTGCCAACCTGCTTGAAACTTAGATGAGACATTCCTGACACTCACTCTGTCTGGATGGATGTCCAAAGCATCACAGAGCTTGCCTGCAAAGTGCTTGGACCTTTCAAAGCTTCCTTTGCCAATGCTGTAGGAGCCATCCAAGAGGAAAAGGACATCTAAGGAAGCAGAGCACTGCATCACTGGGAGAAAAAAATATATACACTGTGAAACTGCACTTTGTTAGTCCCACTCTCTGAAAGTAGACAGCCAAGAGGTGAAAATCCAGACAGACAAATGGACTTGCAGACAGGGGGGCAGCCCAGTGCTGATATCCCATCGCCCACAGGCAATCATGCTCTGGCCTGCAGCAGCTCAGCTCTCACAGTCTGCCAGGCTTTCACCTTAGAGTCCAGGTCCCCAGCCTGGTTTCCCAGCTCAGTGAAAGCACGGGAGCAGCATCACCAACCGCAGGGAGAGCTGCTCTTGCTGTGAGGACTTGCAGGGGTGAGCAGCAGGGAGAGGTGGCCGTGCTGGTGGGACCTGCAGGCTCTCCCAGCCCAGGGCACAGATGGGAACACAGGAGGCACTTGCAAAGTGCAGAGTCCCTTGGAGACCAAAGTGTTTCATCTGCAGCACATCTTTCAAAACACGCTCTTATTTTTCTAAACATGAACTCTCTGAACAGCTCCCAGATACTGACAGAAACACTTCTCACAAAAATCTGCCTTTTATCTCGTCTTCAGAGATGTGTCCTTGTATCACCCCTGCCTGCATGAACACAACTGCTCCCAAGTACAAGTTTCTGAGGTGCTTATGCTTTTGATAATTTCACTGACATAAATAAATAAATGGCAGTTTGCAGAAGCTGAAGAGTCATTTTCAAAGCATTTAAATGGAAATTTTAAAGTCTCCTCAGCAGCATTTACCAGAACCAACTTCAAGGGAAACTGAATCCAGAAGCTCAATACAGAGAGCAAGCACACCAAACCTTTGAACCATTTTGGCCAGTGACATTACTCTATCCCCATTATTATAATCTCTTTATTATCACCACTTTTTCCAAATCATTTCTGCTAGCCAAAACCTGAAGTTATAATTATGGTTTTCTCATACCAGATTATAGGGATTGAAAGTTGTAAAGCATTCCCTTCTGGGTCACTGGTTCTTCTAAGAGGGCACCCAGCCTTGCCCTGGAGCACTGTGTTGAGGACAAGCTGGAGCGCAGCCCCTCTTCCAGCGCCTTCCCGGCCTGTCAGCCTTGTCCTCTGAGCCGGGCTGAACGTGGAGATGCAAGAACCCAGTTTTTTGTCCCTGCCCCAAGCTGCCTGCCTAAGCATGCACAGAGAAATCTGCTGTGCCTCCACCTCGGACTGGACTCAGCATGGAGAAATGCTCCTCAGGTTGCTCTGGAGTCAAGCAGTACAAGGAGGGGGCTCCAGCTGCAGCCATGCAGTTTTCTTCCTGGGACTTGTAAGTAGGATGTCTGCAGCCCACCCAAAGACTTGTGGTGATGTGCAGCAGTGAGGAATACCCAAACACAGCACCTCAAGATGGGATATCTGAACTGAACACATGGTGCTGTAGGATGGGGCTGGAGGGCATTCCCAGCATAGAAAAAAAAGTAATTTATCACGTGACAGCCAACAGAAAATAATGGTTAGCAGGAGAACATACAATACAGTTTATCAGTGATTGCAAGTACATCCGGGGAGCTGCAGGTGAACATGGTTTGCCAGCCAGCCAGAGCTCTGTCACCCCTACTCACAGCATCGTGACTGCTGCTGGCTTTACAGCCTGAAAAAACTACCCACGTGGGATGTCTGATCAAGTCTGTAATTAAACACAGCTCTCTAAATCAGGATTGCTTGAAGTCAGCTCTGAAGGAACTGACAGAAACACCAGCCAGCTGGCAAATAGCCAATTTGGGAAAAACAGAGTAGGTTGCATCCCAGAAGAGCAGCCACTGTGCTGTGCTTGCCAGATCATTGCTGGGGACTTTATGGACTGAATGGGTGCAACAAATGAAAAAAAAAAAAAAAAAAAAAAAAAAGCAAAGGAAGGAGAAAAACAGAAGTAGAAAGGACTTGCTTTATAAAGCAAACTTACACTTGACAGCAGCTGAGATCTTGCCGACCGTCTCCTGGTCAACATGGATTTCTAGTACACCCAACACCAGCAAAACTGTGGGATTAAACAAATAATCACCCATGAACGCTACAAACTGCTTTACAAATAAAAAAAAAAACAAACCCAAAAAAACCCACACCTGCTTTAATCTATAATAGCAAAAATTCTGGTTTGCTGTATACTTTTCACATTTGCAAAAAAATAATTTGGTGACACAGCAGCTTACCTATGACAGGAAATTCCTCCTAGCAGGGACAGAGAAAGGATGAAAAATGCCAAGGACATGACTCCAGCACACAGGACAGTCCCTATGCTCACTGTGTGTGGGGACAGTGCAAGAATGAGAGCTAGACCAAGCTTAGGCTTCTGAGATTTCAGTCATAAGCACTGGAGAAATTTATGCACTTTTAGTATGATAACAACTTCAGCTTTTCCCATATCAATTAGACACTTCACCCACAGATCAGTCACATATGTTTGAATTCTCAGAAAAGCTGTTTCTCCAGGTATATTATTTTCTCTCCTTCTGTGTGAAACTATGTTTCAGAAGTTTATTCCTAAACCTCCGGGAGGGGCACTGACTTGGTTCTCATTCTTCAGAATGAAGAACTCTGGCCAGAGGTGGGGAAGCACCTGAGACAAAAACCACTAATGTAAAATGATGAATTTAAACATACCTTGGGAAAGCAGGAAAATGCAGATGGATGGAAGTGACAAGAGGCTCATGGTGTCAAATCTGGGAGGGGGGAAAAAAAAAGAGAGCAATAAGAATCCAGTTCCTAAAGCCAGTTTCTTTACCTGCAGCTGATCATCTCCTTGCTGGGCATCTCAGGTGATGGGCTCAGAAACATTTTGTCTGAGGGGCAAAAGTAACTCCTGCCCTGGGGAGAAGGGTGGGAAACAAAAGGACAAAACATGAAAATGAGGGAAAGATAGAAAAGAAAATCTCCCTACTCATCTCCTTTACTATCACAAGCAGGGAGAGCAGGCTTTGCAGGGGAGGGAGGGAGGGACTGCCTAGCCTAGCCTGCCCTCCTCTCCTCCCCTCCATGCCCACCCAGACCTCTTCTCTCCTTACTCCATATCCCTCCTCTTCATTGCACCTTCCTCTCGAAGTTGAATCCCACCAGGGCCTCTGTGTCCCTCAGGAAGCCGGTGGAGAGTTGAACACATCCACTCTCGGGGTTTACTGAGCACAGGGCAGAGCCGTGTCCCCTGACACAGCAGGGACCCATCCCATGGATTCTGCCTCAGCCAGCACTGCTGCATGTCCTCATCATGGGTCTTCAACAACATTCAACCACAGGCTCTTTCATGCCTTACATTTTTCAAAGGCCAGCTTTCTGGGGAGATGTTTTTATGTATAACTGTCCAGGCAAGTAAATTTTCTGCTCATTTTTCCTTTGAAATCAGCAAGGCTGCCATCACATCATTGGAGGACTTCAGTGACACTTTCAAGCATGCTCAGATTTAGACCAAGTTTGTCTGGCAGAGCCCTTGGCTTTCTGTTTCAAACACATATATTTATTTTTTCTCCAGACTAAAAGCACTCACTAGAACACCCATGACCGGATTCCCAATGAGTTTCTGCCTCTGTCATTGCAAAAGCAGATTTTCTTTGTGTAGTTAAAGACAAATAAGAGCATATTTTATTACCAGCTCTATTAACCAATTGTTTTTCCAAGAAAACAGAGGGGGATTTTTCTCAGGAAAGACTTGTCTGCAGCAAATTATATATTTAATAAGCAGATGGGAAAAACTGAGGCATGTTGGGGAAATCACCGAAATAGGCCCATTCCCATCACTCCAGGTGCCAATTCTTTGGAAGTGTAATATGGCAAACCTTACGAGTCAAGGCAGTGGGGGTCAACAAATAGTCTCCTGGGTGTCCCATGGGGTCTCCACACTGCCTGTCCCGGTCCAACCTTCCACCACCGCCCTTGAACACATCTGTCTATATTAGCTTGCACAGAAAGGAACGTATTCAGTCAGAGGAAGGAGCTGAGCGATGGATCCTTTTTCTGTCTTGTTGTTTTACCTTGGATTTAATGTTCCTCAGTTTCCCCAGTTTTTCAGATTGGATGCCAGCATCCCTTGTGTTTCTACAGATGGGAAGACTTTATCAAGAGACAGGTGTGCTCCCAGGGATATGTAAAACTTTAAACCCCAGGACACAAGCTGAGCTTTAAGCATCAGAAACTTCTCTTCTGGGCCAGCTCCTCAGGAGAGTGGGAGAGATACCTGAAGTGATGGGCTTGTCTTACAGTAGAGCATCAGTCTCTGATCCTTCCCTCTGCCAGGGGAACCTGTAGCACCCATCCCAGACACACCACTCAGAGTAAGGGCTCATTAAGCCCATGCAGCTGCTTGCACCTCACACCCCTCTCATCAGACAAGGTAAGATATCTGCAGCAGGCCATGATCAGTTACCTGCCCAGGTCCACAATGAAGAGGGGATTAAGTGTCACCAAGGATTATTAACACAGTAACACTGTGTCTTGCAGTACCAGGTGCTTTACAAGCATCACCCTTCATCACATCCTTTCACACCCCCACCAGACTTCATCAAACTAACCCAAGCTTGGTTAAGTAAAGGGAGGTCAACAGAAAACATGAGTTCACCAAGGGAGCCCTTATGTCCCCCAGAAGCTCCAAGCCCTGGCACATGCCACAGAGGGAAGGTCATTCTTTTGCCACGCCCCAAGGACATTCCTTCTAGGAGCTATTTCCAGAGCTCACATCACCCAACAGAGGACAAGCCTCTGCTTGCAACCAGATGTGACAGGTGTATGTGAGGGGGGGATTTCAGGTTCTTTTCATACAAAACATTGACAGGTCAAGATGTTTCTACAACTTGGTCTTATCTTAGATTTAAATCAACTAATCTGCACGATGAATTCTTTGCTTTCAGTCCAGGTAGACTCTCAGCAGCAGGAATTGAAAGAAAGCTTCATCATCACCTGCTGCACATCAGCATTAGCCCAGGATTAGCAGCAGCAACTTTAGACAGCAGCTTTGCTGGGGGATGGGGTGGTGAGTGAAGGTCCTTTTCAGTTTATCTTAGTGGCCATTAAGGAAGGGAATCTCAAAAATGTTTACCTCAGCACAGAGTCAAAAATAATTTATTTTTCTTTTCCAAACCACAGCCAGTCAGTCAAAACTCCTACTTTTGTACCCAGATTCTTACTCAGGCCATTTAAATATGATGACAACTTATGCAAAGCGAAGTAAGAGTATAACCACACGTACCTTATTTGGAGGAGTGAAACGAGAGCGGAGAGAGAGGTAGAGGGGAGAAGAGATCTTCTTGACAAGTACCTTCCCAACATGTCTTTCAGCATCTGCCAAATATCCAGGCTTGCTTATTCTTACTGATGAGACAAAATCAAACTGTGGTCTGAAGACACAGTGAACCCAGCACCATGGGCTACTATGGTCACCTGTGCTACCTGCAGGTGCACAACTGCACCTACAATGAGCCAAGCACCTGCCTGAGAAGGGACTGGTGTCTCTGTAAGAAAAGGGGGAAAAAAAGGGTTGCAACTGGTCTCATGTACCTTGCTAAACTTGCTGGACGTGAAACACAACTACGAGCAGCTATCCTCTGTGTATCCATATGAAAGTACCCTATTTCTACAGGCCCTTACCAGAACATTAATGTCACAAACACCACTTTGGGGCAAATGTTACTCTTTTACCGGGATAAGCAGGAGACACTTAAAGCTACCAGTCAGATGCTTTAATTAATTACCACCTCTTCTCAGAGACCCGGCTTGCAACAAAAGGTATCTCCAGCTCATTTTTCAAACTGTCCGCCTTCAATAGCGGAGGAAGCAGGAAAGATTACACTGCATATTCATTAGGACATGTTCTTAACAAGCCAAGCGACCTCCTGTCACTGCCATTACAACCCTGTGGTGTTACACCTTTCAGCATTCCACTGGGGAGGACCAGCCTGGCTTGCAGAGGGCAACCTCCTGCTGTGGGCTCATCTGATGTTCAGGCCAATCTTGCTGCCCTCTATTTTAGTCTCTTTCAGCTTGTTTTCCGTATGTAAATTGTACTTTATTCTTTTGACTGAGGTTTGGAGGCAGGCCGCCATGTCTCTTAGGAGCTCCAGGCACCCCCTCTGCCCAGCCACAGGCATGGCCTGAGGACTGGGGGCAACTAACAGTGGGAGCTGAAACTGAAGGGGGGAAGACAACAGGGAAATGTTTAACTTCTCCTTAAAACAAACATCACAAATTTCAGTCTAAAAGTTTTGACAATGTTTTTCTCCAGGCTATAAACATTATTAAATTTCCATAAGATGCTCTGCAAAACCAGCTTATTTATTCTTCTCCCCCTGTTCTACAGCAAGTGAGATTTGATAGGCTGGTTTTGTCTGTGCAATAAGGGCTCCTGTACATAAAAAAGACTTGCAGCACTGCTCACAGGGGCTACTTCAAAATCAACATACTGCAGATCAGGTCCTGTGTGACCCACAAGTTACAGAATAAAAGACACTTTTCTGACCCAAGAGCTTGAGCCAAACTTACTGTGTAGTTTGTTCTAACAGAAAAACTCATGCTACTGACTTTGCCTGTGGCTAGAGCAGCAGGAGTGTCTCCATGAATGCCTCACCTTTTTTATCTTTTGCTGGATGCCACATGCAAGACCACCCAAAGGAGGCAGAGCTGCCTCAGCACTGCAAGCACTCTGCACTTGCTTGCAGCAGCGGGCATCCAGTGCGGGTGCTGGGAAGAAATGTTTTATGGAGTGGCTGAGAAAAGTGGAATGGGGATCTGGGGAAATTTAGTATCTTAGGACAAACCAAAGGCAGCATAAGAAAACAAACAACCAAACAATTTAATTTATAGTGAGGTTATAAGAGCATACAGACAACTTAACCTACTGAGAACTAATTCAAGGCTATGGGTTCCAGTGCAATTACTGTAATTATTTTTGTCACCCCCTGCCTGGAGCTGTGCAAATCTGGAAAGGGAATCTGCAGCTGGGTGTCTGGCCTGACCTGCACTGCCTTACATCAGCCAAAAACTTTCACACCTGAAGTGGATCAACTACTGATCTACCTATGCCACAAGCAGGTGTGAATGGTTCCCAAAGAACCAAGAGGGAGAGGATCATGCTCCCCATGCTCTTGCAGCAGGCAGCTGTCTTGTGCATATCAGCAAAACAACATATCTCTGCTTTATTCCTTAAATGTACCACCACACCACCAGATGCCTTTGTCCAAGAGCTTCCCAGAGGGACAAGAAGACCTTAGGTTTGTCACCTCATCTTACAAGACATAAGACCTCTATTATTATTTCACTTGTCAGTATTGCTGTCCCAAGAGTCTCCCCTGCCTGTGTTCCCAGCAGTGCTGAAGGGGTTTGCTGTCTGCAGCAGAATCAAACTACTGGCTAAAGAGCATCAAGCTGGTAGATGAAGAAGTCAAGCCTCGAACCACAGGCACCAGCTTGGAAGGACAAACCTCGTAATAACCCCAAGCAGGAGTAACGACTTGGAGATTGCTGTGATGAATCTCTCTCGAGGAAACAGAATTCTGGTCTGCCCTTCCCAAGACACTTGATACTGCCAAAAATGAGGAACTGTACTTTTTCCAAGCCTGTCAGCTGCAGTGATTACCTAAAGCAGAGGCTGAAGGGAGAGAGGAAACATCCTTTTTGAACATCTCTGGTATTCAATTCAACTCTCAGAATATGAGACATGCTGAGGTTATCTCACCTGGCCCCTTTTACAAAACTAACCCTGATGCACACCTTATCTTCCTGCTGCATCTCTGTGAGCCCCAAAGACAAACCACAAACCTGGGAATTATCTCCATGGTGTCACTCCCACAAACATGTACAAACTGATACCTGCATGCATTTTCAGAACAGCAGCCTGTGGGCTCTTCCTAAAGGCCCTACTCTAGAAAATAGGAATCTTCCGCATGTTTTTTTGTTTGTTTCCGAAACTGCAGTAGGGTCAAAAAAGACCTACTTTTTAAGTCATTCCATCTACTTATTCCTTTTAGAGTCTTCCTGGAAGACCCAGATATCTTTAGAAACACACACGGGAGATGATGTGGTCGATAGCTCAGCACACAGAAGATGAAGAATGGCTCAGCACACACACTGCCTGTACAGCACAGCCCTCTCTGAATGAAGTGGGAAAATGTGGTTATATGTGGGACTTGTCTCACGGTAATGCCTCATCTTTACTATGCAAAATAAACAAACAAAGTGGAAGTCAACTTAGCAAAAGTCCCCATGAAATAATTTTCACAATTACTAGGTCACATTTTAATGTCTGTTCACATTTTCCCAGATAACTCGGAAGGAGGGTCCAGCCATCTCCATTTTCTTTCCAGTCCAGGCCACTGGGGAAGGCATCTTCATCCCTCTTTAACATACACAGAAACCAAGGTAAGAAGAGACAAAGTGACTTGCTCACAGGTGCATGAATTTGTATCACAACTAGGAACCAGCCTGAGTCCTCCTCTACCCATTGCACCATAGCAGGAAAAGCTGCTGTTGCTGTGTTCAAAGACAACAGCCGCTCTCGTTTCTCTATGAAGTACAAACGTCCAAACATATTACCTGTATAATTCCAGGTCCTTTAGTCCTTCCTTGATCATCAAGATTTAATCAAGTTGGTTTTGCGTCTTCTGCAGAAAGATTTTTATTAAGGACATGGGACACAACCTGTTGGAAAGCCTGCCCTGGCAGGTTCAGCACTTTCCCCTGGCCGCACCCTAGAAGAGCTAGAAACAAATCCATTCAAGCACTAGAGCGTGCGCTGGGTCTGCTTTTCTGGGTGATGGGGGGTTTTGTTATTTTAATAAGGTAGCACGGCACTATTCATTCGTTACAGAGAACAGATTCACCACGTGTTGCAGTGGAGCCTGCCCAAATCCCCGCGACTGAGCGCAGGGGCAGAGCTGTGCCCTGGGCGGGACCACAGGCACACACCCGCCGGGGCTCACCGGTGGCCAGGCTCCTCCCGACCCGGAGCAGGACCTCAGCTGTGCAACCGGCTCCTTTGAGTGCTCCTGCCACCACCACTTCCCTGACCCCGGCTGGCCCAGGGGCTCCGACCCGCCGGCCGCATCCCGCTGCCCGCGCACCCCTCCGAGGGGCCGGAGAGGTTTCGTTGTTGGGACCGGCCCGCCCCGCTGGGGACCAGCCCAAGCCCTTCTCGGGAAGGCTCACCCTGGCTCCATCACCTCCTGATCCAGCCCGGCTCCGCTCCCCGCCAGGGCGCCCGGAGGGGCCGGGCCGGGGCTGCCCTCGCCCCCCGCCCCAGGGCCGGCGCAGACTGCAGCCCACCCGGCCCCGCTGGGCGAGCGAACCCCCAGCACCTCTGCCTCCTCACGCGGGCTCTGCCCTCCAAGGTAAGGTTTAAGATGTTATCAAATAAAAAAGGAAAATAATAATGTATATATATGCATATAAGGGAAAAAAGCCTGTCCGAGGTGCACTTTACCTTTTTTCTGCAGACTCTGTGCAGCTCTCGTATGCCTACGGAATTCACGAACAGCCTCCTCCCCTCTTGAATTTATACCATACTCAGCTGTGACAGCCTCTCCTCCCCATCCATCACATCCTGCCACCTGCAACCTCGAATTGGGGCGGGGGAAGCAGCACCAGGAACACCCACATTGCCGTAGGTTAGATTTAAGAGCAACACTGTTGTATCCGCTCATTTACACGGACTTCGCACAGCTGAGAATGTCAGCGCTCGTGGAGCACAGCCAGCAAGCCTGGCAGCAGCACAGAGCACAAGTACAGCCAGAGGCTCCGGGTTACTCTGCCTCCTAACAGCTCTAAAGTAGCTTCACGTAGGATTCAACTTCCTTTTTTTTTTTTTTTTTTTTTTTGAGACTGTTTTTCCTAATGCTTGTTTGTCCACAGAAAACACTCTACTGGTGAGTAAAAGTTCTATGTTTACACATACTACACCTAGAGGAATGATGTAGGGGGTCTGTTTCAAAAATGTTTTGTTGCTTGGAGTTGTTTTTGTTTTGTTTGGTTGGCTGTTTGGTGGGTTTGTTTGTTTGGAGTCTTTTGTTTAACTGGGGGGATGTTTTGTTGTGTAAGTGAAGATGTGCAACCGCAGGAGCAGACAAAAACTCTCTGCAAGTCAGTATTTTTTGAAAAGCGTTAACTTCAAATACTTTGGAGTTATAAATAGCTACATTTTTTAGGAATAAAGTGGAATTCACATAATAAGATTATTTCACTAACAGAAGCTATACTGAAGTAGGATCCCATTCCTAGATCAACTTTCCTTATCCTGCTTTTCACTTCTGTTCTCTGTCAGGACACGTGGTGCCACTCACACATGCTGTAACGAATCCCTACCCCTGAAAGCTGAGCAATGCAAGAATTCCCCAGCAAGAAAAGGACACAAGAGGAGCTGTGTGTGCAGCACCCAGGCCCTGCCCAGCTGTTCTCTCTTCTGCACAGGTCTGATTCGGAGCTAAAGGATACAGAACTGGGGTAGATCCCACCTGCCACCAAAAAGCAGCTCCCACAATAAAAGCCAAGGAAGAAAGCATTACCCAAGCAATTAATTTAAAATACAGGATGGTCCAGCTTTGGACAAAACATTTCTGGCTTACATGACAGGATCAAAGGACACTTGACACAACTACAATTTTGGTTCAGAACCAGGGGCACAAACAGAACTCTAGAAACCCAAGTGCAAGCATTCATCTAATTATTAGTTACTGCAAGAATATGATGCAACAAAAACTAAGAGGCAGGGAAAAAAATCTGAGGCAATTTAAGGGTAATAAAACATGAACTCAAACAAAAATATTTCACTTGCACAACAAGTGCTTAATCTCAAGATTCGTCCAGTTTGCAAGCTTAAAATATATAGTTCAAGTGGACAAAAAAGGCTGACTGCAGTTTCATGAGCAAATGTTTATTAGGTTCCACAAACAGTAATGTGACATTCCTAGATTAGTCAGAAAGGACAACTAGGTACTCAACTACAGAAATACTGAACATCTTAATAATCTGACTCAGTATTTTTGTCATAACCCAGAATGGGTCTTTTCTGTTACGATGTGAAAACTTGATAGGGTAGAAATCCTGCTACACACAGAACAGCTCTAATACAATTCACTTCAATATTCACAGATGCATAATAGATAGCATAGGTGTAAATAAAGAACAGTGCACATTAAAGTGTTTACTGATTTTAGAGAGAACTACCTGTATGTAGTCCAAGACAACATTCAACCTTTAATGATACTGAAACGAAGTTTATAAAGAACAATTCTGTCAAACTTGAGACCAGAAATTAAGCTGAAAGAAGAGTAATCAAGGTTAGATACAGTTTTTCAAGTAACATTAATGGTATCAAAATTAAGTAAGCTTTATGATTACAATAATTTCCAATGCAAGTTTACAAAACAGACTTACAATGTAGTGGCCATTTCATAAACTTCTGTGCATTCAACAGGAAAATAAAAGCAAGAAGTTTAGCAGGACATGGTAGAATAAAACAAAAACAGAATAGAATTTTTAGCTTGCCACTTTGCAATTCTTCAAGTTACATACTTATGTCACAATAACAACCCAAGCATACAGATAAATATAGGTACTTAAACAGCAGAATCTCTACAAAGTGACTCATTTTTTAAGCTGGTGGATGCTCTTCCTCTTCCAAAAAAAGGAACTGGTTACATACAAATGAATTGGTGCCTGTCAGACTTAAGGCTGCAACAGATTTTTCATTTCAGTGAATCCATCTGTATTCCCATACTTGTTTAAAAGGAAGAGCAGGACCTGTTCATGCTTTTTAAGCTATGGAATAAGCAGAAAGAATTAGATATGCACAATTCTGGTGTTTTTTTAATTGCTGGTTTCAGATCAGGGTAGATCCTGACACTACTAACTCAGCAAAAACCCATATTGGTTCCTTTCTGTTGTAAAATCTTCTGGAGGGGGGAAAATCCAGCAGAATTTTAGCTGACTTTCCCTGTCCATGTCAATGTGTCCCTTTCCCCACTTTTTTTTTTGCTGAAGCAGCTTCCCCAAACCTAATTGATTAAATGCTCAAATCAGGACTGAGATCACAATCTTAAATTTGGTTATTCACACATGTCTATTTTCTTATGTTTTCAGTTTATAATATAATCATCTGTCTTCTCTTCATCTCTCATGAGACTTTGAGCAAAACCAGTAAGGAAGTGTAACAGAAGATGATCAAACTGAAGTCAGAAAACATATTAGCTAGATCAAACTGGAAGATCAAAGAGACACAGAGGGGGAATGGGAAAGGGGGCTCAACAGCCTACAATGGGACAGAGAAACCAACTACACGGAGGAACATTACTGCCTTTCTGCCAGTGAACTCCCAGTAACGACACTAACTCTGAAGCAGTGAGACTTTGAACAGAAATGTTCTTTTCCTACCTCTAAAATACCATTTTTGCTTTTCATCTTGCTGCCTTGTGGTTGGGGGAAGACAGGAAAGTTTGAAACACCCTTGAAAGGGGTTTCTGTCTTTAAAATTACGTTTGCTTATTCCTCTGACAAAGAACATCACTTTGACAAAGGCCGATGCATCTTTTCTGGTGTACTTTTTTTACACTTTATCTAAAGTTCTAAACTTTTAATAAGTAGCCTAAATTAAAATAGCAAAGGAGAAAGCTTAAAACCAGAAAACTTTCAAAAATTATGTGAATATGCTATATCTGTAAGACATTTCAATTTTTTCTAAAAGGAAAAAAATAATCTTGCAACTGGCAAACCCTGTTACATATTCCAGTCTTCTACTGCACTCAGATTCTCAGCCTAGCTCCATGACTGAAACTGTGGCACATATTAATATTAATCTCTATCTGAAATACACATGGTTAAGAATTTTCTTACATATGCAACTGTCTGCCAAGTTGTGTACACAGCAAAACAGAGCCATATTACTGAAAAAAATCCAGCTGCCCTTTGTCCAAATGACACAGGTGATGCAAAACACCAGAACTATCTTTAGACAACAAAGTAACACTCCTGAGACTTCACACTATAGAAAAATAAAGTAAGAACCATATGTGGGTCAAAGTACAGACTAATGAAGTCTGTGTGATCTATACACTATCCTCCCTCAGTCTCAGGGTGCTTTAATTATCAGCACCTATAGAAAACTGAAAAAAAGTGTTAGGATACACTTTGCATATCTTCCATGTTCCAGTTAGCTACTGTCTCCCTACTCCCATTTGCTTCCCCACATATGGTTTCTTTTAAACTCTAGAAACATAAGGAAGTATTGCTTGGATTGGATCTTACTTGCTCTTTTAATTCCGTGCAGCAGCATTTGGTCTCACCTCCATTACCTACAAAAACCCAAGCAAAGTGAATGAGTAAAATACACATGGGCACTGCTTCCCAAATTAAGAGGTGACATGTGGAATTCAAGATTTTTAGAAGGAAGTTACTTAGACACCCCAATGTGTTTACAAGTTCTTCAAAATAAGTAAACTGAAGTAATTAAGTGAGAGTACGTACCTTGACATTCACTATGTGAGTTTTCAGCACTGCAGGATTTGATCAAACTTTGCTCTACAAGTTTGTCAGCTACATTCAGATCACCATTTTCACAGTGTTTCTCTACCGTTACTAACTTAACATCTCCGTTAAACCCTTTCACTGTAATTGCGACAAATTGCTTCAATACCATTTCTTTCAACTTGTTAAGCAGTAGTGGAGACCACTCAACTTTCTCTATTCCTGCAAAAAAAAAAAAAAATACAATCCAGTTTGTCATCTAAATAATTCCTTTATGATATGACTTGAATCTTACATGCATGTTTTTGGAAATATGATGCTAAATTTTCCAAGTATAAATAGCTTAAATGCTACAGATAATGAACTAAAAACATGTTTTCTAAAACAGCTTTTGCAATGTTAACCAGTGTACTGTTTCAGTGGGATCATCATGTTGTTTACCAGTATTAAGGAATGAACTCTACCACCAGAACAGGTACAGATTTCTAACGTTCAAGAAAACAAGTCAGGGTTTTTTGGGATGTTTTTGTTTTGCTTATTTTTGGGACCTTTTTTACCTGCAAGTGAACATTTAATTGTCTGAAAAGGCAGCTTTAAAAAGGAATCACTGATTGGCAGCACCCTTGAAAGTGGTAAAGTTTCTGTGTTCCCATAGTCTGCATACAGTACTTTCACTGCAGACTGGGAAGCTTCTAGAACAAGAGCTCTGTACCACCGGCCATTACCTGAAAAGATTGGGACAAGAATAGTCACATGTGAAGTATCATCTTAAAAACACAATTTATTCCAAGAACAAGAATCTATAGAGTTCTACAGAAATTTTTAAACCCTCTGGCACATATATAAGACCACTTGACAAGAAGCAGGCTCACAAAACAAGGGAATAGTTTCTGACTGCTGTATTCATAAAGATACAAGTTTTGCTTTGAGAATATTGCTTCAACTTGTACAGGTAAGATTTTTACTACAAGACTGTTTTAAGGATGTCTGCACACTCTGTTTCTAGCTCCTTACCTTTGTTTTTCAACACACACTCCCTCTCAAAACATAACTAAAATAAAAAACTTAAAAAAATCTCATTTCCTCAATTATCCTGAAAGGCAACAAGCAGTAACAACAACTCATCATCAGAAGTTAAAGACAACTGTCAAACACTTAGGTATACTCTGTACTCTTGTATTCTCGCATTTTTTAAAATTCATCTATCTTGTTTTCCATGAACTGTTACCTGATCTAGCACCCAAGTTAATTTTCAGCACTTGCCAGGTTGCTTGTAACAAGCCACATGCAGTCAACATTTATTTGAATCAACACTTTTTTTTTTTTTTTTTAAATAGTGAGCTAGGTACCAGGAGAGTATCCCCTCTTCTGAAAGACTAAAATAATAAATCAAAATTCCCTCGCTGTTAAGAATATTTCTGACTTGAATTAAGAGGTCACTAAGCCTGGACAACTTGTTAGCCTAACAAGGCTGATCATAACCAGTGTCACTGCCCCACGCTCACACAAAGCAACAGTGAAAAACTACTCAGGCACCCACAATCCAGAAGTGGGTCTGCACTGCTCTGCCATGACTTTCATGGCAATCTAAACAGTAATTAGTTTTCTTCCCACTTAAAGCTCCATACATTTTGTTGGGCACAACCTATTCCTTATTTCCTCTCCCTGACTGTCAGGCAGTTTCTTTGCCCTGAAGATGCAGCCAGACTATCCTTTGTAACACCATTAAGAGATCTGTAAGCACTTTCAAGTTGGTGTTTTTCCTTTTTCTAAAGTAAAAATGAAAGCTCTGTTTTACCCTGGTCAAGGAAATACAAGAACAAACAATTGTCTCACCTGAAAACTGGGCACAACAAGCTTCACCCAGTTTTGGTTGGAAGGGCTCTTTCTTACAAGATCTGCAATAGGTTCCTAGTGCAGCCAGCTCCCTATACTCCTTCTTTTGAACTACAGAAAAAAACCACTTGGTAGTTAAACACATTTGGGTACAATGAAGAGCATACTTCAGTTTTATGCTCCCCTGATCCCACCTTTGGCATATTTTATATTTTCCTATTCTCTGAGGTACATTTCCACATGGTCCAGTTCACTATAGGCATTCATTTTATTAACTAGGTTGCAACAGTGTCTTCTTACTGGTATTAGGAACAGTGAACACTTTTTCTTACCTTCATTTAGAACTGGTACAGCGTAGAACAAGTCTGGGCTTACAATTTCTGTTACAAAGACCATTATGGTTTCACCTACAGCCAATTTAAATGACTTCCAGTGCCCAAGTGAGGTTACTAATAGAAATTGTAAGAAAATGAAGTGTTACCACTATCCTCCATGCATATACATATTATAAGTAACTGTTACTTTATTTGATATTTATAATATCTTTTTGAATTTCAAAGACAACTATATGTCTTTCCTTCAGGAAGACAAATCTAAACCAAGATAACTGATGCTTAATTTGCTGTTCACAAACTATTGGCATATAAAAGTAGCTAAAGTTAAAAAAACACCTCAGAAAAAATAAGATATTGGAAAATAAACATGAGAAAAGTTTCAGTCATAAAAAATTTCTTATTCTCTAACTCTCAAAGAGTCAAACAGCATTCATTTAAGACAGACACAAATTTTTATCTTTCTCTTTTTGTCTGTAATACCACCTGCAGGGCAGCTTGTGTTCAGCTGTAAAAACCGACAACATAACAAAAACTATACATGTTTGTTATTGACATCAAACTACAGCGAAACAACAAGATCACAGTCAAAAGCTTCAATACTGAAAATCTAAAAGTTAACATTCCTTTAATTACCTTTTTGGTCAACAGACTTGTTTGGAAAGTTATTTTTATCTTGTAGAACTTCCTTTACAGCCAAATTTTCAGAAGTTAGTATGTCATTGATCACTTTTGGACGAACTGTGGAATTGTCCGTAAGCACCACACCTGCCCCATCTCTGGACAGGGAGGTTACGGTGGCTTGAAGCTCTAATCCTGAAGTGCACATATGAAATCTTATTGCAGCTTCTTTATTCCATTTGTTATTGTGAGGCTTTATACCTAGGAAGTAAAATAACTGTTAAAATATCTCCATTCAGTAATGCTGACTGTCTTCAACATTATAATTTCCTTTAGAAAAGCCTTTTTTTTTTTTTTTAAAGCATAACTTGAAATATCAAGGCTGTTTTACTACCTTAGGGAAACACATTGCTCTTCATCCTCTTAAGTGGTCTCCCTATTCCTCCTTTCTTTGAAATGAACACATTTCCTCAGGACTCCCAAGTTTTGTTTTCTATATTTTGTGATTCTATTAAGTATATCCTTGTGCCTTTGCACAGAAAACACAACTAAGACTGTTTATACATTAGTATAATATGGCCTTTTTATCAAAAGAGCAGAAAAACCGCAAAGTGTTTTAAGGGCGGGGGGGACACCAGCAAAAGACACTTCAGTGAAATGTGAGTTTGAGCTTTTTCCTGTTTCCACATTTTTCATTTTTAAACCAAGTAGACTACATTAGAAAGAAATGATAACTATGCAGAATTTTGAGTGATTTGCTGTAGAAAGGGAATTTTTATAAGACTGAGAAACAGAACTATGGTGCCAAACTCTACAGCAATCAAATGAAACATCCTATTTCAGAGAACTGAAAGGCCGACTTGCTTCATTAAAACAGGTTAGCTCCTTTGCCTGCAAAAATTTTGAGTAATAAAGTTGCACAAAAGCACATTTACTTGTGTTTCAAGGCAGCAACCCAAAGCCAGTAAGCACTACACAGAACTAAACAACAAGTTCTCTTTGACCAGTAAATCAGTAAATGAAGTCCATGCAGATCACTCCACAGCACTGGGAGGAGCTCAGGGAAGACAAAACAAACCCCAAAAGAACAAAATTCTGTACAGTATTTGCTTTCATCACCTCCTTCCCCCCCCAGCAGCAAGTCTCTAAATGCAATAGCTCTCCTAAGAGAAAGAACCCATAAGACACACCTGAGAGCCAGCATTTAATTGCTTGAAATGGAAGTTTTAGGAATGACGGTGAGATCTTCCGTATTTTATCCAATGGTACTTCCTCAAAATTTCCATAGTCCACAAAGCTCACTTGAACAGTTCCACCTGAAGTGATGTTTTGCACCACAGCACGGTACCAGTTACCATCTTCTAATTTTAAAAAAGTTTTTTAAAAAATAAATTAATAATTACTTCACACATTTGGTAGGTCTACCAGCTTTCATTTTTCAGTAAATAAATCCAATTCTTTTCTATCCTCTGTACCGGATAGAAAACTATCAGCTAATTTTTTTTTCTTTGTGTTCACCCTGTAAAAACAAAAATATTTCAGGCTGTTACTTGCCAGAGAAAAAAGCACAGCAAGGTTCTCCATTCTCAGGCTTGAAAACATCTGGTGGAGTTTTCTGACAGTATTCAGACATGGATTTGTTAAGTGAGTTTAGAGCACGCAATTCTGAAAATTAGAAAGAAAAAAAAAAATGAGATCAACTAAATAAGCTGACTTGAACTTTATCAATACTGTCCACTGTATAGCTTATTTGTAAAACATTTCACGGGAGATTTCTGTGAATTTTAGAATTTCATAAAAAGAAAAAATGAGGACACTGTTGACACCAAATTAACTATTTAACTCACTACACAGGCTTATTAGCAAGAAATGATGAGACAGCTGGTATTTCCTGACACATTAGTTCAGTATGATAACAAAGTGACCAGTAATTCTTCCTGCTAACCAAAAAAACCCACACTTTCTTGTAAAATCTAAAGTATATTTTACAGTTAGATAACACCATGGAAACTACCTAGTTCAGCCAGTGCATATGACAAGTTATGGGATCTTACCCTACTCGTTTATTTTTTATACTGAGACCTTCAGCCTGCTCTATACACATCACTTTTAGGGAGGATTTTGGTCATTTGAAGTCTATAAACCATGAGGAATTTACACTATCCCTAGATAAGTCAAAGAATAAACATCTGTCACTTTTTAAGATCTGCCCCGTATTTTCTGTTTGAATGCCTTTAGCTTCCACGTCAGCACTGACTTTTGTCATGTTCTTTTTCTAGCAGGTTAAAAAGCCTTTATAGAGACTTCTGATAGAGAACCAAGACTTTTTATTTTTTAGCTTATCCAAGAGGAAGTCAAGTCTCAAAAGCTGCATTTACTCATTTTCATGTTACAGTTATCATCTCTTTGTAAGTTTTTATAAATCAGAAGAGAGTACTAGAGGATAGCTCTGGTAAATATTGTTTGTGCACAGGGAACATGTCTCTTATTTACAGAATCATCAGGGCTGGAAGAGAGCTTCAAGATTATCTGAGTCCGACTGTCAACACAGCACTGCCATAATCACGCCTAAACCACATCCCCAAGTGCCACAGTCAGACTCCACCACCTCCCTGGGCAACTTATTCCAATGCCTGACCACTCCTGTGAAAAAAAAATTTTAGATGTCCTTTGGCTAGTTATGGTACTTCTTTTCACTTTCCTCTACATTCTTGGATTTTTATTCAACTGCTTACCATCAACATTTTCAGATTTCAAACTGGAGTCACTAAATAACATGATCCAATTTCTTTGCCATTCCACTCATATTCTTAGATAAAAAACTCAGAGGTAAGCCTTCGTGCTATAAGCTCCCTTCAAACAGTAATTCATTAGAACTACAAAAAATGACAAATCAGGAAGCAAAGAAACTAGAAGAAAAAAAGCAGAATAAACTTACCATGGGTATTTGAAATCTGGCAATAAAATTCGCCAGGAGAGTACACTGTACACACTGTGACACTGACTGTTTGCTTAGGAGTTAATTTAACCCACTTGCATTTTCTTTTGTTTATCGTGTCCTCTAGAGAAGACAGAGAAAAGGAGAGAATGAAAAGACGTTTTTACAGGAAAAAAATTATACATCTTGAATGTTCATTCATATCCTTGAAATTCTTGTTATAAATAGCCTGACAGACTATTTATAGTGAGAGCCTTTTTTGCAGAGTAAAATCAAGTAAGAGGAACATGCCAGTTGCTTAATGTATTTCTTCACTACCAAAAGGAGTGAGCCACAGATGAACAGGGAAGAGTAATCATACGACGAGGTACAGACTGCGTGGCAACAGCCTAGGCAAGAGGGACACTGGGGAACCTTGGTCCCTGGGGAACTTGAGCTTCGAGAATGGTCATGCTGAGATGCTGTTTCATCTGCCCAATATCATGTCTGACATGAGGGCAACATATCAAAATGTGTTTGGATGCAGCCACGGGAGTTACTGTTCATTTGAATTTTATGTAACATTCCTTACGCTTCTGAACAAAGCCTTCTGAACAATAATCATGTCTTGGCCACAAAGTGTCTAGCAGGGAAGATCAAAATTAAGGGATTTGAACATAGACTTGACAAAAAGACTTCCCACCAGTTTTCAGAACCAATGGATCAGGAGGGAACACATACATTTACCAGACACAGGATGGAAAAGAAGGATTTAACATGCTTCATAAGAGAGAAGCTAGGAATCTTCCCCCAGATTTCAAAGAAATCCAATATAACTTTTGCAAATGTCTCAGACAGAAGCTTTGGTCACTAAATGCAAAAAAGGCAATTTAGGCATAGCCTGGAAGCTCTGTAGGCTACTGTCAAATTTTCAAGGAGTGAGTTAGGTGGGTTTATGTGTAAAATATAGGACAATGAAGATGAAAATAGAGAAAATACTTTTTGCACTAATGGATAAGGGCATAAGAACAAGCAGCTACTAGCTAGTCATATCCAACTAGAAACTGTCTAACCAGAGTCAGTACCAACTTCCAAAAGTAGGCAATTCAAACTTTGTTATGTATGCACAGACACATAAGACACACGATTTCTTCATGGCAAAGTTGCCATGGCTAAACCTTTGAGCTGTGAAGCCTACACGTCATGAGCCAGACTGGAAAGCTCTGACCAGCAAAGAGCTTGCATTCTCTGTACCCACTCCAGTGGGAGATTACATAATGCCAGCTCAGCAGGACATGCTCATACTCACCATTTGCTTGCTTAACATCACTCATTGTGACTGCTGGTAAGGCCACCCTTGACTCCTCAGCTGCACAGCCTTCCTCTATGAGAAGGCTTGATATATTTATCGCCGGAGTAACTGATGCGTCCACAAGCTCCACCACAGATGTAGAACCTTCTTTATCTACTACTTTTACTGTGAACACTTTGTCTTTCACCAGATTTTTCATAAAAGAAGTACCTTCTGAGGTCCAAGTTCCCAGTGGTGGCTTCACACCTAAAAAGTGACACAGTATGGAAAGGTTTTGAGGTCAGTCCAAGTCTCACCAATGTGTGGAAAAGCAAAACAAGGCTATGTAAAGCAACAGATAAAGCAGCAGATACACCAGGTAACTCACCCTTACTCCTGTTGCCCATAACAAGATTTCAAAACCAGTTACTTTGATTCTGAACTTCTTAATTAGTTTAATAATTAAAAATTACACAAAGACAAGCATAAATTGATTGATCCTGGCTTGAGACAGAAAAGTGAACTAGGAACTGTCAATGCCCTTTCCAGCTTCACAGATTCCACAAGCCTATGGTGAGGAATCTATCAGTACTTTTACTAGATTTGCCATAGGGGAGTGGGACCAATACAGCTCTGAATTTGGAAATATAAAACGAAATCTACCTTCCCCTGCAGTATTAGAACCACAACAGATTTAAGAATTCCACATATCCAGTAAATTACTGATTGTGCTTAGAACAAAAGCATATGCAAAATCTAATGGTCATGTTCATATAACAGTTTTCCAGACATACAACTCAAGTCACCAGGTACATTATGATAGATTTGTCACATTTTGTAGATATGCCTCTACAGTTAAGAATTCTGGAAATAATGCCTACTGAAACCTGCATCCATCCCCATATTTCCATGTAAGATACTACAGGTGTGATGGCTATGTAATCCCACTTATTTTGCCTCTAGGTAGTTTGAAACACCTTATAATTTATTTCCTACCTGCCAAGGAACACCTTATGGCTTGAGCTGGCAAGTCCATTAACGCTGGAATCACAGGACGAAGTTTCATCAGCGGAACAGAGTCAGAATTACCATAATCCACATAGTCCACCAAAACAGTATCTTCAGAAGCATATGCTGTGACAGCAGCACGATACCAAAGATTGTCTTCTAGAAAGGAAGACACAGATGTTCAATGTATTTACTTGTAAATTCTGAGAACAGAATGATTTTTTTTTGACATAAAAAATACATCTGTCTCAATACAATTCGGGACTACCAGGTGTTGGCTAAATAACGTTTTGAGAAGCAGCCTATCAGAGCATCATCATTATATATAATCCCATTTCTTCTGTCCCTTTTGTGGGATCTGAAATTTCAAGTATATATATATATAAGCCATGGGGAGATAATACTTAGCAATGTACAAAACCCCAAATTCCTTCGTGACCTCATAAAAAGCTATTCTAAATAATCTAAATCCAGTGTTAAGAGTTTGCTCAATGAAGGGTCATTCTTAAATAAGTATTTTATAGATATAATTTCTTCAATCATTACCAAGCATTATCCGCAGCTAAAAACCAGACAGAAATAAAATAAACTCTATGTGAAACGTTTTTAAACATAATTATAGAATGCAATTTTAAAGTAACGTGAATTAGTATTTTCACTCTGTTTTTACCTGTGAACTGGGCACAGCACACACTTCCAACAGCAGGATGGAAAGATGGACTACTGGGAAATCTGCCACAATATTCATTAAGAGACACTTCAAGCTCAGCAAGTTGACCTAATGTTAAAATATATAAGTTTTGGAACATAGTCTGTCTTGCAATTATTACAAAAGTACACGAATATTAACCTCAAAGCCTGGAAGAACATCTTGTAGTCTAATGGAGATTATTTAAAGAGTTTAAATAGAGAGAGACTAGAACTCTTCAATCAGTAAGACTGAAGAGGGTCCTCATGCAAGTGTGAGGAATCAGCAGTAAAGAGAAGGAATATAGAAAACCAGTTTTTGAACAGAGGAACAAAACTGAAGCCAGTGGAAATTGAAAGCAAGTTAGTGGAGGTGTGCCAGAAAGAAATAAGGAAGGCAGCTCTTTAAACAACAGGCGGACGATGAGGTAGGTCACTTCTTGCCGAAGGACATGCTGTGCTATTGGACTACCCAGAATTAAAAGGCTGCATATATACACAAAAGAAAAATCCACTGCAGGAGATACACCAGATCACATCCAGCTGCCAAAGCCATTTTAGCTGAAAAAAGCCCACTGGCTCAGTCAACACTGGGAGAGGGACACATCTCACCAACTTATTCTGCTTTTCATTGTCCCCCAGCCATCTGTTTATGGGCATTGTGGAAGATGCACCTGAAGGCCCTGCAGCCTCACGCTCTGGCCTCTACAGTGTCACAGTCTTAGGTTTTACTCTGTCAGGAAGCACCAAAGCACTATTACCTGGCCTCCTCATACTCAGATATTTCCTCAGATATCATACTCAGATATTCTACTCATACTACATAACAAAGACGTTCAGTCCACACACCCAGTCTTAAGGAAACACTTCCCTCCACTGTTAAAGGGAATAACAAAGTATTATAGAAGTAAAAAAAGTAATTACAAACTCAAAACACATTTCTAGAACACCTGAGTGAACACATTTAACACTAAATATTTGTGATACAAATTGACTTCAGATTGCTAAAATCCAAGCCATATCACCTTTGTACTTTGCACTACTCAGACTGCCCACAAATTAACACAAGAGCAGTTAGTAAGTGATATTAACAGCTAACACTGCCAAAAACTATCCTCTACAATACTGTGGCTCTTAACTGACTGAAGCATGGCCTTAAGCTACAGGGAATCACTATTTCAGGTAAAACTGCAAGACCAGCAACACCTCCCTCCAGCCACTTTCTAATGAAGAGAAAAATGCCATATTAGGCATCCTACATTCTGTTCCCAACACGTCACTTACAGGCATTGTCCAACTGCTGACAGAAGAAGGTGTCTGGATTTTGAATGTGGGAAACCACACCAGAAAATTTGTCTCCGATGCTTAAAGAGACACACTTTGCAACTGAATTAGCACAGTGAAGAGAGTCTTCATCTTCAGGTACTTTCTTTTCACTTCCCTTTGAATGGTTTTCTGACACTGTACATAAAAAAGAAAAAAGGTTGCTGATAAAAAGCTAGATGACTTTGAAAATATAAACATACTGAAACAGTTTATTCTTTTTGTTGACGCTTTAGACTTTGAAGGCTCCTGTCACCTAATCCACAAAACTGATGCTCACATAATAATCACAAAAATTTTATACTATTATCACTAATATTTTATACTATTAAGAAGTGTATGAGCTACTGTCACTAGTGACCTGAAGGAAGCTTCACTAGCATATATTTTTAAGTGTGAGGGGATGCTGCTGAACAGCTTGAATATGGTGCAATATGGGAGGACCTAAAATTCCCCAAGTTTAGTTTGATTTGCTTGCTTACCTCTTGGAGAATCTCCTCCGTTGGCATCACTTTCTGGAATTAAGTGAGACTTCATTTCTAAGGGAACCTTATTTAGGCAGTCGCCTAAAATACAGACGTGAGAAAGCGATTTACCATGTAAGACAGCCATCAGTTAGTTTCATTTCAGAACTCTGCTCTGAGCCTGACCTATATCCCCTATATCCTTATCACAAGGTGAGCATGTTTGACTTATTTGCTCAGCACTTAATATGTTTAAAATGCAAAATAAAAGTAATTTCAGAGTAGCTCAACTACTTGAGTTTTCTGAACACATTCACAGCTCCAAGACTGTTTGACAAAATAAAATGAGCAAAGCAGTAACAATCAACATTTGTTTGCAGTCACTACTGTTAACTGAAAAACTGCTTAGAGCTTTTCAGACACAAAGGTTCATAACTTACCTCAGTATTTAAAACACTGATTATATAATGAGTTACTAAGAATTATAAAGAAATCTTGAGTTTCTTAGCTATTACATATTCTTTTTCTGATGCATGAGAACAGTATTCCAAGCTTTCAATATCATTATTTTCAAATGAAAACCTTAATACAGGTGTTTAAGTTGCTTGTGAAGTCATGGGATAAATGCATGGAACATTTCAAGAATGCAGTGATATTTATGTGATGTTCCCTCCAAAAGGTTGGCAAGGTATATATTGCTTTGCCATTAGTGTGCTGTAAAGCAATCAAATGGGAAATATGCCCAGCACAATCCTGAATCAGTTGAATATACATGGGACTAAGCAGAACCATCCTTTTAGAGACTGCAGAGAGTGTGACACAGAGAATAAGCTTCCTGCACATGAGGAATTTTAGCAAGCTAAGAGGATCGACCATCACTCCTTCAAAGTTTCTGTGGGCTGTAGATCAATGAAATGAATGTGCTCTCAGCACTATATTGTTCTTGCTCTGCAGGCAGAAGAAAACCTAAACAATACAGCCCTCCAAATAATGACAAAAGGTACACCTTGTGTGTATTGATCTTGTCTGACAATCAAAGCCACCCAGCTCAACTGAAAATCTGAATTCTGACTCCTCAAAGGTCTGGTGCTTGGCTTGTTTCTATCCACTGAGGCTTGCAAAGTCAGAAATACAAACATTCTTACAGAGTTCTCCAACTAGATACAGCAACATCCAGTGACTGCACTTTCTTTGGGATACTTTAGTGAGCATGTATGAAATATAAAAAAGCTGGTAAAATCCTAGGTGGAACTAGAGAATGATACTTTAATTTTTAAAGAGTTAAAAAGGGATGAGATACAGTAACAAAACAGTACCAAATTTTCATGCATCTATTAAAACAAAGAAAAAAATAAACAAGTTAGTCTAGAACCCACTGAATTTTTTGCTATTCTACTGGAAAAGTAACCTTACCAAAATTTAAGGTTATTAAGCCTAACAAGGTATTTTGAGCACTGACATTTTAAGAATACCTCTGTATGGAAAGGTAAAACAAAGCAAGTTGGAACAGTGACAAAAGGAGAACAAAAGAAAACACTCGTCTTTTAAGGGTGTTGGGGAGGGGTGTGAACATAAAAGCCTGAATTGTATTGGGTTTTTTCCCCACACTCAACTAAGTACTTACCAGACTCTGGAAGAACAACATCTACAGCAAAACTCAACATCACTTCCTCCTGTAATATATCAACAACAGTTACTGAACAGTGGCCTGGAAAGAATTACAACTAGAACAAGATGGGTAGAGGACTGTTTGCCCCCTATCTAAGCAACTAAATAATTGAGGCCTTCAGAAATATCACCTTCCCTATAAAAGGTAAAGCTGCTGTTGGGATTTGAAGTGCTATCAATTCTACTAACTTCTTAACTCTCTTCTAAAGAATTTGGCAATTAAGTAAAAAGAGAATCCACAGAAGCTGAATTACTCTACTTAAAACAGGTATAAGTTATGTTTAAACTGCAGTTGTTCAGCTGTAGCTTCAAAGAGTACATGACAGAGGAGTTCTCTGTACAGTGCAAACATGAGACTAGTTGGAGGCATGCATGTTTATTCCCTTCCACAAATACAATCCCAAGAAACAACGAAGACAAAAAAATCAACTCCTGCAGAAGAGTTCATAGGCTCGAAGTAAGATCAAGAGAGGCTTCAAAATATTACAAAGGAGAACTGTGTCATCTTTAATTCCTGGTACAGCAAAGAAACAACAGCTTATCTGCAGTTGTTACTGTTCAATATTACATTAAATTTACTTCTCTAATAAACTGCCAAGGCTTCAAGCATCACCTCATGATCTATACAGAAAACAAAGCACCAGAAGTTTTCTGAACTGGACACACTACATCTGTTTCCTTTCTATAATTCCTCCAGCAACATCATGCATGTCTTGATTTTTAACTTTTTCACATATGCTTTTTCAAACAATACCAGTGCCTTTAAGGGCTCTAGATGTAACTATTTCTGAATGCTTTTCATTTGAAGCACTGATCTTTCTAAAAGGAGAAACTTGTTCCTTTCCTGTACAGGTTAAATCTCGCTCACAGCAGATCCATTCAAGATATAGTCGAAATTGTATTCCATACCTTAAGACAAACTCCCTCCTTGGTTTTGTTCTTACTTGCACTGTAATCAAAGAAAAAATGTTAATTCTGAAGAACTAAAGACTGACAAGTAGCATTAATAATACAGTCTACTTGCAAATAGAAATAAAAGGCTGTGTTCGTAATATGTGTTTTTTGTCAACCCTTATTCCTCATCCAAGAAAATGAACTATATGTTAGTTCCCTATTAAGCAACACCTGGTGTGTTTTTCCTGACAAACTGATTTTTATTAAAATTGAGATATCTGACACTGTTGTGGAGTTCTGCTAACACCTTAATCCCAAGCCAACCTCAAGAACTATAAAATTGAAAAAAAAATTGCTATTTCAGTAGAATACAAAAGTAATATTCAGGTAACATACATGCCAGACTGTCCCCATGTTCCCCTCCACATTCATCACTGCAGCAAAACTTGTCCAAAAAAACAATCTCCTTTGTGTACACCTGGCTGCAGATTCACTGAACTGCAATCATCACTCCTTGCTAGAGACTGTCAGTTAAAATGCTCAGATCACCCCCTAAGCTGTTCCAAAGCCAGCCAGTCAATCTGTACTCTGTCATAAACTAATGGTGCTTACTTTAATTGAAACAGATTAGTGAGTGATCTATTGAGCATCCAAACCAGCATGGTAAAAAACAATGAGCACCAGAGAATGGTCTGGCTCAAACAACTACTTCTAATTGCAACTGTGCTCATCAAAGATAAATATCCAGGAATTTCACTGACATTACAGCCAGATTCAAAGGGTGCTCCTCAGAACCTGCAATCCCTTAACCATGACACTGCTGAGAGCAGAGTCTTGTTTCTCCTTTCCCTATGTTAAGAACAGCAATAACAAAGTCATGAGACAAACTGGTATCCTTACTGCATCCTCACCTGGTAAAATTAATGCTTTTGTTTTAAATCACACTACAGTATGCCTTAAAAACTCCAAAACTATCTTTCAAGTAACCCTTCTGAAGCAGCAGAGCTGAGTTTTCTGTCAGGTATAAGATAATGCAGTACTAGCCTAAGAACAAGCAACATATTTTACTGTAACAGTGCCTTCCAATGGTCATTTCTGTTGTTTTGGGAGGGATATTGTCTTTCTGTGCAGATTATATGGCAGTTATTTTAACAAACTTACTTCTGTTTAATGGGATCACATACAACCCTATGTGTTGGCCAATCTTTTTTCTGACAATCTGCAGAGCAATAGTATGTTTGCATACATTGTGAACACCTGAGAGTTCCTAAAGAAAAAAGACAGAAAAGAGAAGTCTGAGAGAAACATATATTGGAATGGACAAGAGCTGTTAAGATAATTGCTTTACAAAACAGCTCCACTACTATTCTAAGCACCTACAAAGAGGTATTTGTATTCACACACAGCTGTTAGACATTAATGCCAAAATGTCCCAAATTACTTCCACATTTAAGGCAAAAACCCCACCACTTTTGATAAGGAGATGCCATCTCCTGTTTATCAGTTCTACTACTCCAGCTATGTTCTGAATAGTCTATATTTGCGTCTCAGAGTCAAAAATATACATTCACTTTAAGAAACTTCTGAGCAAGCCTGATCCGCTTTCACTGACAAATACACTGTATGTCATAGACTACAGGACAACAGGCACTTACCATACAGACCACAATGATGGCAAGTCCCACCTTTAGGGGGTGGTACTAACAAACTCAAGAGACTCTCATCACAGCAAACAGAAAAAGCATTCTTAGAGAAACATTGCAATTTCTTTGGCTTCCCATTAATTGAGTTAGAATGTGAGTCCTGTGGAAGAAAAACCTGAAGTTATTCTTACTAGAAAAATGTATTCTGATTTACAAAAACATGACAACAAAAAGAGCCGAAACTTCAGAGTTCTAGAATGAGCCACATATGCTGATCATTTCTGCTATCCAGAAATGCTCAGAATACTTGGAGCGTGAAATAACTCACAGTATTTTCTTCATCAGCTGCAGCTGTCAAGTTTCCTCTACAAGTTCTGTCTTCCATGGAACTTCCTAGAAGCAGAAGTTTTTGCAAAGGGATCCGATTAACAACACTAATGTATGTCTATGTTATGGAGTATTTGCAGGAAGAAACAAGGATCTTGGCTACTCCTACTATTCTGCCAGCACATTTGAGCACATGGGGATGCTAGGAACATGACACACTCTGGAAGTCACTTCTTGTTTTCACTCTGATACTACATTTATTCAATAATACCATCAGTGGTATTATTAAAGCAACAGTTTTAACTGTTCTGTGCTTACCACTCAATATAATGCCCATAATGTCCTCCACCCATGAATTTGCTTCAATTAAAGTTGTTTAGCAGGAAGAAAAAAAAATTACATAATTTGCGATAGTCAGAACAGGCAACTTTACAGTAGCTGAAACAGTACGAGTTTCCTCATTACTGTTGAAAATGTGGCCTATGTTATACCTCTGCATAGTTTTGTCACATCAGCAAGTATTCAGAAACAAAATCTCCGAAACAAGAGATTCTGACTTTCTAGTGAGTGCCTTATAAACCTTGTAGCCTTTCCCGGGAGTTTTTTGTCTATGAAACAACTCTTACAAGACATTCAGCTAAGCCTGCATACCAACACACTAGGAACTCTGTTTTTATAAGTGTGCAACTCATTCGCCCACAAAGAATTTGTTTCAGTTGTAGGCTACACATGCCATTCGGAGCTTGTTCCAGTCTGGCAGGACTATTAACCCGAGGTCTCCACTGAGCCATCATAAAGCTTATGTGGCCTTTTTATCCCCACCTGTAAGCAAGTTAATCTTGTAAACTTTGCCTGAACTCTGGCCTAACATGAAATCAAATTTCATGAACTCTCCAGACCCATGATGGTTGTATACCAAGCCTTTCCCGCTCCTCAGCTTGGAGTAAGAGAACATGGATCAGACAGTACCTCTGATGAGGCAAGAAACACTGCTGAAGGAACTCCAACTCCCAGTGTGGATATCTGTCCCAAATTCCCTAGTACTCCAATTATCCTGTTTTTTTCCCAATTATCTAAGGCATTTCAGCCTGCACAGGTTTGGATAATTAGGAGCTAGTTGCATTTATAAGCCATACTCGTACTGATGATGTTCATCAATAATCAAGCATATACACAATAACGGAAGAACAAAGTCAAGATACCTGTGTTAAGCTTCAGACAAAGTCTCTCTTATTGCACTTGTGCTGCAGTTAAAACTTTCTACTGTACTGTTTCTACACTTGTAAAAAATATTGCGCATTGTTTGCTTACAAAATACTGATTTTGGTTAGATAATGAAAAACTCAGACTCAAAACTGGAAGTCTTTTAACAGGAAGTTGGCACTGATGCTTAAATCTGCACCTGCAACTTCATTATGTTGGAGATAAGGTGTTCCACCATTATGTCACATCAGAGTATGACCAAAGACGGCAGTGGGCCAGGTAACTGCAAAAGCATGGATTTAAAGATTAATTCAGGCAGGCTCACGAATTAAAGTATTTTTGGGTCATGTTCTGAAGCCATATTTCAGCATCCATTTTGGAAGGCTCATTCTCTACCATTTGTTTCTTTAGTCTGCACAACAAAAAGCTTTCTAAGTTACAGACCTTGACAATAAACAAACACTGCAGATTAAACAACAAAAATTCCTTCAGGAGAGGAACACACTACAAGCAGGAGTGGCCATCACCAACTGCACGTGAAGCTCGATGGATCCACAAGAGACGTGACTCTCTGGAGGAGACCTCACTGTAGTTTGGGTACAAAAAGTTTGTAGTAATAAAAAGGAAGGCTGCACTCCTGGGTTCCTCATGACCAGGAGCTCTGGGACAAACACGGGCTGCCTGAGAGGAACCACGGACCGGGCTCTGCTGAGATGAACTTCTGGCACCTGCTTTCCAAACGTTAACACTCGATATAATTATTTTAAATGTAAAAGTCTTGCTGTAGTATATAGGTGAAATCAAATTAAAACGAACTTGCAGATAAAGCAGAGCAGTTTTCGAAGCGACACTGCAACCCACTCAACCAGAAATGCACTTCCGCACCTGAACAGCAGTGTTAGGTGCTATTTTAATTAAGCTAATTCAACTAAGAATAAAATTAGACACCCCCGCCCCACGGCCTCCAGCCCCGCTCGCAGCCGCCCGGCGCCTTTCCCCCCCGACAGCCCCGGCCCCTCTCCCCACTCAGGGCAGCACTAACCCCCTGGGCCGCCCCCTGCCCTCTTCTCCCCATCGAGGCAGCGCTCATCCTCGGCTGCCTCCGACCCCTTTGCCCCCCTCAGGGCAGCACTCACCTCCGACCGCCTCCGGCGCGGTTTCCTCCTCAGGGCAGCGCACACCTCGGGCCGCTTCCCTGCCGCCCGAGCTGCCCCACGTGGGCGGACGGCGCGGTGGCTCACTCGAGGACTGACGGCAGCCGGAGAAGGAGTACCAGCCCCCGGAGCGCAGGGACGGTCCCCGGCGCTCCCGTCCCAGGCCGTGTGGTCCCGGTCCCGGTCCCGCTCCCGCTCCCGCTCCCGCCGCCCCGCCCGGCCGGGCCCGCGCTCTCTCGGGGCGGGGCGCCGCACGTGCCGCGCGCGCGAAGGGAGCCGGCGGTGGCGCCATCTCAGCTCGGGCAGGGCGGGCGGAGCAGCCCCGGGCACCGCGGGCCTATAGCGGCACATGCGGGGCCGCCCACGAGGCACAGCCGGCCTGTGTCAGGAATTGTGTGGACGGGAGGACCAGGAGAGTGATTCATCCCCTGTCCTTGGCGCTGGTGAGGCCGCACCTGGAGTGCTGTGTCCAGTTCTGGGCCCCTCAGTTCAAGAAGGATACTGAGGTGCTGGAGCAGGTCCAGAGAAGGGCAACGAGGCTGGTGAAGGGACTGGAGCACAAGTCCTATGAGGAGCAGCTGGGGGAGCTGGGGTTGTTTAGCCTGGAGAAGAGGAGTTTCAGGGGAGACCTCATCACTCTCTACAACTCACTGACAGGAGGTTGTAGCCACGTGGGGTCGGTCTCTTCTCCCAGGCAGCCAGCAGTAGGACACAAGGATACAGTCTTAAACTGCACCAGGGGAGGTTTAGGTTAGACATTAGGAAGAAGTTCTTCACAGAGAGAATGATTGGGCACTGGAATGGGCTGACCAGGGAGGTGGTGGAGTCAGTGCCCCGGAGGTGTTTAAGAGGAGACTGGACGTGGTACTTGGTGCCGTGGTTTAGTAGACAGGGTGGTGTTGGGTCATGGGCTCAATAATCTCAGAGGTCTTTTCCAACCTAGTTGATTCTGTGATTCTGAGATTACTGCTGCAGCAGAGTGCTGGGTCAGACCCCTCAGCTGGCCACCACAACTGGTGCCTCCTTGTCAGTGTCCCCTGTCCCAGGACCTGGTAGCTGTGGCTGTGTGGTTTTCACATGGACTGTGGTGTGGTTGTCAGAGCCGTGGTCAAAAATACATTAGTCATAAATTGTATTACACCCAGTGTGTGGCAAGTGACGGGTTTGATTTTATTACTCAAAAGCTCCAATAATTTTCTCACTCTGTCTTCAACAAAATTCGCTGAGGGACAGTGAAGTATTACAGTATCGTAAAATGATTTGGGTTGGAAAGGACCTTAAAAATCATCTAGTTCCAATTCCCCTAGAATGGACAGGGACAGCTTCCAGTAGACCAGGTTTCTCAGAGCCCCATCCAGCCTGGCCTTGAACACCCTTAGGGATGGTGTTGCAAATTACAAGGTGGCAGTTAATGAAATGTCATGAAGGGTGAGAGCTCGGTAACAAGTCAAGTCGGCCCAAGCCAGTTAAGGGACTCTGTGGCCTTCTAAAGTAACAAATTGTTCAGAAACATGTACTCTGATGAATATGTATATCCCTGGCTAATAAATATGTACCATCTTGAGCCAGGTGTGCACCTTAGGCTGAGTTATCCCCTGTACATCTGTGCTGTAATAGACTAATGCCTGCTCCTTAATACTGCATTGGTGTTAAGGAGTTTTATTCTCCAATTTCAGTGACAATGGGCCATCCACAACTTCTCTGGGCAACCTGGGCCAGTGCCTCACCACACTCACAGGAAACGATTTCTTACTAATATGTAATGTAAATCTGCCCTCTGTCAGTTTGAAGCCATTCTCCCTTGTCCTATCACTACATACCCTTGTAAAAAGTCCCTCTCCAGCTCTCTTGTACTGTTAGGTACCTTTAGGTACAAGGTCTTCCCACAGCCTTCTCTTCTCCAAGATGAACACTCAGACTCTCAGCCTGTCTTCATAGCAGAAGTGCTCCAGCTCTGTGAGCATCTTCATGGCCATCATTACCCATGCCTGTCCCAGTAATCCCATGCATTCCTTAGTGATCCCTGTAGTGTGCTGCTCTTACTGCTGCAAAAAGATGAAAGAATAATTAAGAGTTACAAAATACTAGCTACAGGGAGCTACAGCACTTTCCTTAGCTGTTAATATCAGAAAAACCTTCATGTTATACTCACAGCTCTGTGCCTGAGCAGCCTTGGTCTTCTCCTGACTTGGCCTCTCAGTGCTTCCCAGCAGCAGGCACACCCACGTCTTAGGCCAGGTGTCCATAGCAGACAATGTGTACAGCTGCTTGCTGTATTTTCTCTGATAAAATGAAAATTCTCTCATGACATCAGTTAGGCAGCCTTATTTCATACAAATTCAGAAATGTGTGAGATCTATGCAAAAGGATGAAATTTGATACATAAAATGGATGCATTTGTATTTTAAAATATTTGCATTGTGCCTTGCAGCCTAGAAAATACATTACTTCATCTCCTTTTTTCCAACCTTGCTTTCATTTGTCCTTTCTCCTCTTTCTTTTCTATACAAGGTGTTTTCCCCTTTTCTTCTTTTAACTTTTGTTTCCCATTGTCATGTTTCTATCTACATGGGAAAACATACTTCATCCTCAAGACTGCTGCAGTTATGCTACTACTCCGATATGATCTCAGGTGTTCCCAGTGCTGTGCAATTAAACTTTCAACAAAAATAAATTAGTCTGGTCTATTTTAGTGCCTACATTGTTGTACTTATTATTAAAGTGTATAAAATCAGTGATGGATTTTATTCTTACATGTTCTGTACAGCAGGGAATAATGATCTCTGTTCACAGAGAAGTAACTGAGGCACAGCTATTCTGCCTTAAAGACATTTAGAGTCTGGCTATGACAGCATTTCAGTCTAAATCTTCTGTGTTTAAGTCTAGGATCTTGTCTGCCAAACCATTGTTCTAAGCATTCTCAAAGTGCAGAACACATCTAAGGGCTGCTAAGTTTTCTCTGGGTGGTTTAGATACCACCTACCAAAGCCAGAGGAGAGACTCTTCTGGGCTCCAATGAACCACCAGCCCTCAGCTGCAACCTGAGCAGAAGCTGACTGTGTCAGAGGCTGCTCTGAAAGCAAGAGGGGAAATTAGGTGGGATTATGTGGGATTTCAGGAAATCCATCTGCCAAATTGCCCAGCATTGCATATCAGAGTAGGCACAGTTGTACATTGGGAGGTTGCTGGGAAACAGGGTAATCATGATCATACAGCCTTCATTGCCTCCCTGCACCTTGCTCCTCTGTCCCTAAGGTTAGCTCACCAGTCCTCATGCCTAAAAAGAACTCTGTCATTCAGACTTCTCTCTTTCTTTGTCTCCCCCTCTCTCTCTCTCAAAAAAAAAAAAAAAAAAAGAAGAAGAAGAAGACTTTGTGGCTTAAAACATCCATGTTTCTAGTACATTTAGCTGGCTGGTCATTTCAATCCCCAGTGCCTACTGAAGCAAACAGTGCTGCCAGTCACAACAGTCTTTTGAAATTACACTAATTAACACTATAGACTGTTCTGGAAGTATATTGACAGATTATGATGAAAAGGCAAGTCAAGAATCCCACTGGAGACAGAACTTTATCAGCATGTGAATAAGCACAAAGTTTTCTTGCAGTTAAGGCCAATGTTTTGTTTTTGTTTTTTAAGTGTCAGTCATTTGGAACTTTCCATGCCTCAGGATAGTGCAACAAGAAAGGGCAGGAAATGACAGCAGTAAAATTCATTCTAAAAAGGAAAAATAACAGGTCTGGCTGCAGCAATGGAAAAAAATAATAGAACTGTAGAATCCCAGGTCAGGTATACTATGAATACCAGAATACAAGTATCATCTGGTCATCTAGTGGCAAAAGCGCACACTAGACAAGATGGCCCAGCACCCTGTTCAGGTGAATCTTAAAATTGTCCAGCGTTGGGGAATCTACCACTTCCCTGGGGAGATTATTCCAATGCCTGATTATTCTTATTGTGAAACATTTTACTCTTGTATCTAATTGGAATCTCCCCATAAGTGACTGGTATCCATTACCTTTTGTCTTTTCCATGGGACTCCTTGAGTCTCCATCTTCTTTGTAGCCACCCTTTAAATACTGGAACATGGATAAGGTCTCCCCTGAGCCTTCTTTTCTGATGGCAGAAGAAACCACTTCTCTCAGCTGTTCCTCCTATAGCAAGCTTCTCAGACCTTTGATCATCTTTGTGGCCCTTCTCTTTCCCCTCTCCAGCCTGTCTACCTCTCTTTTGTACAGCAGGGACCAAAACTGAACACAGTATTCCATGTGTAGCCTGGCAAACACTGAGTGGGACAAATACTTCTCTATCTGTGCTGGTGATGTCCTTGTTCATGCAGCCTAACATCCTGTTGGCTTTCTTTGCCACAGCAGCATCCTGGTTTATGTTGTCCCAGGTGCAAGACCTTACACTTGATCTTGTTGAATTTCATAAGGTTCTTCTTAGCTCATTCCTCCAGCCTATCCATGTCTTCCTGCAGGGTAGCTCTCCCTTCCAAAGTGAAATATAAATGAGTGTCAGAGGTAACTGAGCACAGTACTGTTAGCATGGAGCCTGATCAGAAGCGACATCACAGGAGCTGCAGGATGTTGATGTAGCTTGCCTGCAGTTGTTAGCAAGAGCTTCGGGCTATCCTACATGTAGGTTCTGTAATAACTGTGCCAGTGTGTCATTAGCTGTAGGATCTAAGTGCCTGGGAATTAGGTGGGACACCACTGGGCTACATGCTGAACAAAGGACAGCCCACGCAACATATAATGAAAATAGTTTTTTCCAGTTATAACTTAGAGCACTTGAGTGATCACAGGCATGCTTAGGATTTACCATGCATAGATCAGACACAACAGTGGTGGCAAGCAGCTTCAGCAGAGGTGCTGTCCTTACCTGACACAGGGAGGGAAGATGGGGTTCCCGGGGCTTTGTGGATGGGGCTCCCTGACAACCCCTGGCAAACTGTGCTTGCTCAGAATAAAATGGTTAGACAATGAAAGTCATTCCTAATGAAGAAAATAATAACTCTTCATGTAATCTTAACATGATGTGAAATGTAAGAATCGAGTCAGCCATCTGTAATTACAGTATAACAGACCAGTGTTCTGACAAATACAGAAGATGGGAGTTGAACAAGCTGGACTGTGCTCCCAACTCCTCCTTGGCAGTGCCAGATATGGCTCTTCATCTGCTGTTTCAGCCATCTCATTGTTTTCCCTTAAAGTGGAGTTGCAAACACTTTTTTAGCTGAAGAAGACAACATATGTTTGTAAGCACTTTCAGCAGGCATAGCTATAAAAATGCTCTGTATAATTGACAAACGTCAACTGGACTTTGAGCAATTACATGAACACTTACTTTTCTTTTTCTTACATAACAAAGCATGAGCCAAAAGTTAGAACTACAACCTTTTGAATATGTGGGCCAAATTCAGCTTCTGCCTCTGCAATGCAGAGCTTGTCTGCAGCAGAAGAGAAGTCTTTGTGTAGGACTGTCTGTCTTTCAGATGGTTAGTTCTCTCACTCAGGAATTGTTTTCCTCAGCATTTGTACATGCCAAATGACAGCTATGACTGGCTAATTAAGAGGTACAGTAATTCATTCTTATTTAATATGAACGCAAGCAGTTTGGGGAGGGGCTCTCTCTGTGACATGTCATTATCATTTCTTAAGTATCTGTGGCTGTCTCCTGGGGATAAAATACTCTTTAGATGAAAATGTGGCCTAAGCACAGGTATTACAGGAGTCAGAACTGTCAACATCAGTTCTGATACTAGAGCTATGAGGAGTCTAGCTGAGTACAAAAACCCCCTTTTCTCCTGCCTTTAAAGAACTCCACTAACCAGGCTCTATTTTCTTAACCTGATTTCAATCCTGCTGAAAAAAAAAATGTCCAGAATAAAAGGTAAAAATCATCTGAAATTCTGCCGTCTGGTGGAACACACTGAACCACACACAATTAGCATCAGTGAGACTACAAAGTGTTTAGCAAGGCAGAAGTGCAGATCTTAGAAGGACGGGGACAGAGTACATTGATGTCTCTGAAGTTGCCTTTAAATAACTAGAAAACCAAATAAGAAGCATTTGGGGACTGAAATGACTGTGTTACAGAGCAGCAGGGCTGTGTGAACTTTGTGGCTCAGCTGCAGAACAGGAGCAGGAGAGGCAAAGAAGCCTTTCTGAAAGCTAAGCTTAGATTTGGACTGTATGGCAATTAGCAAGTGAGTTTTGCATGGCACTGCTTTCTGAAAAGGGACAATTTTTACTTATCCCTATTCCACACCTGATCTTTTTTGTATTTTTTAATGAGATGGAATGCACAGCATATTATGAACAAAGCAAGGGATAGACATTTGCCTTTAAAATGGTATTTGGAGGTTAAAGCTGAGGGCACAAGTTGTCTCTGCAACCTACTTTCATTTATGATCTAAACTTAATAATGCTCTTAAAGACATATGCCTGCATATGACTGACTCCTTCACGGCTTTAGAAGTGATGGCTAGGACTTTGTTTAGTTACCTGAAGGAGTATTATCTTTCCCAAAATAAAAATTACAGTTATGATAGCACTGAACAGTTTGCAGATTGATTTTCTCTAAAATCCCATTGTTCTTTTTAAGGATCTGTAAAAAGGTTTTGGCTGGGATAGAGTTAATTTTCTTCCCAGTAGCTGGTACAGAGCTGTGTTTTGGATTTCCAACGAAAATAATGTTGATAACAAACTAACATTTTTAGTTGTTTCTAAGTAGTGTTTACACTATGTCAAGGACTTTTCAAATTCTCATGCCCTGCCAGCAAGAAGGGAGGGAACAAGAGGCTGGGAGGGAGATGGCTTGGACAGCTGACCCCAGCTGGCCAAAGGGATATTCCACACCAAATGGTGTCATCCTCAGTACATAAACAGAGGGAAAAGCTGACCAGGGTCTGCTATTTGGGAACTCTCTGGGCATTGATCAGCGCGTGGTAAGCAAGTGCATTGTGCATCACTGGTTTTGTACATTCTAATTCTTTTATCATCATTATTATTAATATAATTATTATTTTCTTTTCTGTCACATTAAACTGTCTTTATCTCAACCCACGAGTTTGAGTCTTCCAGTTTTCTCCCCCATCTTGCTGGGGAGGGACACGAGCCAGCAGCTGTGTGGGGCTCAGTTGCTGGCTGGGGTTAAATGACAGGTTTCAAGGGAGCATTTTCTAGGAGCCTAAAATTTGCATTTGCAGCTCTGAAATTCCAAATACCTAGAAAGAATATGGAGAAAAATAACTTGCTCTAAAATAAGTCTCCTAATTAATGTTTGCAAGTAAAGTTATGCAGCACATTCTGTTTTCAAGGTCATCCACAGTAGGAACGGAAAAAATCATTACTGTTGTGTGATGATTTCATATATGCAGGTATGTGCATGGTTTTTTTATGTATATAAAAATAAATTAGCCAAAATAAAGGAACAGTCTGATCTAACATCAAAGTTAGGCTTGCTATGAGTAGGGGATTGTACTAGGTAAGTTTCTGAGGTCCTTTCCAACCGGAATTATTCGATGATTTTAACTTGCTTTTCTATTGTTATGTTTAAGAACTTACTGCAGGAGAGATGCCAGTGCTTATTTTAACTGAGCTGCTATAGTAAATACAACTGCTTTCACTTAACAGCTTGTCTGCTAAGGTATTTTTTTCAATTTATTTTGTATTAAATAGAATGGCATTTATGCCTTGCTCTAGATTCCAAAAAGCTTTGTGTGCCACTGAAAAATTGCTGCTCCCATCTCTGAAATGCAGTTTTTGATGCCTAGCAAATTTTTCACTTTTTTTTTTTTTTTAAATCCAGTCAGAATAAGGAATGAAGTCCCAGCAGGTGTTAAGTGAAGCTGGGCTCCGTTTATTAACATCACTGGACTGACTCTTAGTGGCACGCAGGTGCAGAGGGTTTTGATGTCATGTGTAGGGGTTGGTTCTGGAGAATGAGGTGCTGTTTACTTAAGGGTGAAGAGATTCTATTAGTCCTTACTTGTGCACTGATCTTGCAAAAAGGAGAGGCGTCTTTGTGACCATCTCTCTGAAAAGTCTTGAGGTGAAGAGTCCCTCCTGTACGGCAGGAGGGCTCCTCAGGGCTCTGGGTCTTGGGTACCGCCATAGAATGCCTGACACGAGATCCCTTGCCCAGAAAGGTGCATGTTTAAATAAGAGGGGGGAAAAAAGAACTACAGATTGAAATAATTTTCAGTCACATGCTCTAAATTCTCTACTGTGTGAAATCCCATATTCTGTTGGAAAAGACCTCTGAGATCATCGAGTCCGACCTGTGACTGAACACCACCACGTCAACCAGACCATGGCACCAAGTGCCAGTCTTTCCTTGAACACCTCCAGAGACAGTGACTCCACTGCCTCCCTGAGCAGTCCATTCCAATATCTAATCCCCCTTTCTGTGTGGAAATTCTTTCTGATGTCCAACCTGAACCTCCCCTGGCGCAGCTTAAGACCATCTCCTATATCCTGTAGGACCAGCCGCTTGGAGCTGTTAGCACCGTCACCGAACGTGTCGTTTCGTGCCCCTGGATCACAGCGGATCGCAGCCTTTCGGGGCGCCGCTGGCCCCGGAGCCCCCGGTGCCACCCGGCCGGTCCCGCCCCGGGGCCCCGCCGGCTCCCCCCGGTCCCGCCCCCGCTGCTGGGCCGAGCCCCGCCCGCCGCCGCCATCTTTGTTGATGTGTCAGCGCGCCGGGCCGGGGCGGCCGGCGGGGAACGGCACCGGAGCGCCGTGTGCCGCCATGGCGGGGCTGTTGTTCACCCTGCCGGCCGCGTAGCGAGCGGGTGAGGGGTCGCGCCGGGGGAAAGGCGGGTGGGGGTGTGTATGTGTATGTGTACGTGTATGTACGTATGTGTGTGTACGTATGTGTGTGTGTGGGTACTCGGTGTCAGCGCCCTCCAGCCCCGCGGGCACTGCCGGGCTCCCCGAGGGGGTGGCGCGGGGCACCCGCGGCCGAGGGCGCCGGGACTCGGGGAACGGGACGGGACGGGACGGCGCTGCCCGGCGGGGTCGGGGAGGGGGCGGCGCGGCAGTGATCCGCTTCGCTGTCGGCGGACGATGAACCTGGGGGGACGTGGCCGCGGGGGCGGGAGGAGGAGAGAGGAGGCAGACAGACAGACACACTTCCCCCGGGTGGCCGCGGCGGGGCATCTCCCCGTGCGGGTGGGGGCACTGGGCTGGCCACAGGTCCGTGGGTGAGGCACAGGGAGGTGGGAGCGCGGTGACACGGTGGCCGGGGGGTGCAGTCCTGCCTTGACAGCCCCTTCTCAGCCAGGACCTCCGGGCGGGCAGCGCTGGCTCCGGTGCTGGCTCGCAATCTCTTTGTTTCTTGACAGCTTTCTCCACCACGGTGTTAATTAGGTTGTCCTGTTTCGTTTGGCTGCGTTTTGATTTCGCTGTATGGTTAAATAATTAGGTAACAAACCCCAGTAACTGTTAAGCCAGTATGAAGGTTATTTTTTAGACTCGGCTGCGGGGCTGCGGTACAGTGTGTCCTGGCTTTTGCGGATGGTATTTGCAAAAGCTGCTTGCCCTTCTAGGTTTGAAAGGACTTCAGCGAGGTGATTATGATGTAGGCTTGCGGATTTTGGCTCTTATCCTGGAAAATAGTCTGCACAGGTGAGTCTGATATGTGTATACTGCCAGCGAGACTCTGTGCAGACCAGCAGTGGATTTCTTGTGAATTTGAAACCTGTGTGTAAGATTAAAAGTATGGCATTCCAGCTTTAGTGTTGGTTTGCTTTACCTTCTTGTAAAACTGCTTTTCAGAAGTCAAAATGTTGCAAGCAGAATGCAGTAAAACCTCACATGTGGCTGGTGTCTCAGAATGTTTTGTTGTATAAGGAAATTGTTGTAACAGCATGAGCCACAGCTGCTTTTCTCTATCTGCAAGGAAATGTAATCACTAGTAGCTATGAATGCTTGTGTTGCCATTGACTTTACGGAGGAGATGGTTAAGCTCTAGAAATATGGAAACTGAAAGTGAAGATGTTTCAAGAGGCCATAAGATGACATTTGAAATGACATTTTATGAAAAAAACCCCCAAACCTAGTTCTGTATTGCCTTTGAGTCCTCCTTTTTCTGAAAATCTTCCATCATCTATTCTTGTCTTGGCTTTAAAACAGTATTATTCTGTCATTTTATAAGACTTAATTTGGGATTGTTGACAGATGTTTGTTCACTTCGTGAGGTTCAGTGTTTCAAACTGTTGAGAAAAGGACTGAAGAATCAAATACAGAGAGTGTTTTTTTAGGTCATAGTTAGCAGCTATGTTGCTTAACACTACCCAAGGCTAATATTGGATTTCCCGAAGCTGGCTTTTTAAAGAACTATGAAAAATAGAAAGGCAAGTGGTTTTTTTTTATTTTTATAGTGTTATTAGGCATGTTGAATCAGTAGTCTGCAAGTTTTGCTGATTTGTGGGTTCCAGGAGGCAATATCCTATACTTAGTTCTGGGCTGGCTTGTTCTGAACTGATTTTCCTATTGCCAAAAACAATATTGGAAAGCCTTATGGATAATTCTTATCTTCAAGTCATAGACCAAGACCCTGCTGCATCAGAAACAAACTGGTGTCATAATAGGGGACAAAATCATAACCCTAATTTCAAGAAGTACATGGAATACTGGTTGATGTTTTTACTGTGATAATATTGGATATAATAATACCTCATATTAAGTAACAGAAGGCAGTCTTCTGTAGACTTACATTTGACTTGTTCACATCCTTAAAGGACTGAAGTTTTTTACTCATTTGTTTCCAGGGATACTGGAGAAACTCTCTAGGAAAATCAGGTTTGAAAAGAGTAGAGCCTTACCGTCCCCCTGAGTGGTGTTTTCCAGTATACGGTGATCATGCAGACGGTAATTGGTTGGAATTTTACAACCCTTTTGCATGTTCCGGAAACAACGTGTGAAAAGAGCCATTTAAAGCAAACCTGCTGTCATCTCCAATGCCAAATATGCTAGGATCTGTATTGTACAATGCCATAACACTACAGGTTTGTGAGAAGGTCTGCCAGGGCTCCAACTTCTGTAGTGTGAACAAGAGTTATGGCTTTCTTATAGGTGTAGAAGACCTGTCATAGAATGTGTGCTCAGTCGTAAATTTAATTTTTTTATCCTCCCTTAAGACGTTCTTCTTTGCACAGGTGATGTTATCAGTGTCAGAATGTGAATGTGAACAGGGCACTAGTAATAATGAGTGCCCTGTCTGCTACTGGCCCTTTTGTAAGCAAAGCTGCAAGGATGATGCTGAAATCTGAAAGGTTAGAGTAGTGCTGTTGCTGGCATTGCATTGGTTGCTGAAGTGTAGACTCATTTTCTTAACTTAAAGAGTTGTTCTGTGCTGAAGACATTGCAGTAACAGAAGGTTGCAAGTCTGTACATAAACCCTTAAGTATCCAAGTCTTATGAAGTCCACAGTGAAAGGATGCTGTTGCTAGAATGTTGTTTTCCCCTGATAGATGAGCTTCCAACCTTCGGACTAGTGTGACAAAAAATAACACTCTCAAGGTGTACCCCATGGCTTGTGATGGGAACAAATCCAGCCTCACTTGTTAAACCTTAACTGATGGACTTTATTTTCGAGTGGTGCTGTTACTTGACTCCAGACGTGGAGTTAATATGACCATATTATTAACACTTGCATGAGGTTGGTGGAAAACCTGGCGGTGCCCTGAAGGAATCATATGCTATTGTTCAACTATCAAACTTGTGATGTAAGCAAGGATAAAGTTTGAGTAAACCTTTTCGTCTAAAGTACTTGTCCCACATTCAAAGAATCGATAGAAATGCTGAGCTTTGCACCTTGGTGCTGGCATGAGGGTGTGCAGTTGGTGCTTAATAAAGTAAGATTAAAAAACTGAGAAAAGTAATTGAGATTAAGTATTAAACTGACAAAAGCAAGGAAATCCTGAGAGTACCCACTGTGTACACGCACTGCTCCACTCCCTTGCCTTCAAGCATATGCATCAAAGCAAGTCTTTGTGTGAGCTGAGTCAGGAGCTGTGTCAAGTTATGCCTGGGCTGGAGGACTTGATGTCCCAATGCACAGCCAGCTTTTCCACTTGTACTGCGAGTCACAGCTGTGCTGTCTGTATTGCAGTCCTCGAGTGTTTCTGTGTGGATGGAGCCATGTTACATTGCATCTTCCTTCTCACCAATACCCCAGTAATCTTCAGTCTGAATTACAACAGTATCATCTGTTTGATCTTGGACAAACGTGAATTAGTATCGGGAGAGCTAGTGTAGGTGGGACTCAGGCGTGTTTCTTTTTTTCCTATGTATGTTCTCTGTGAATGCAGGAATACAGGAAGACCATGAGTGTATGAGACCTCATGATCACCCTTTGTTTTGTTTGAAACACCAGCTGTGGTGATCAACTGCATCTCTTCTTAAGCTTAAGAATTCTTAAATGGTGTGATGCTTTTCAGTCCAGTTCATCTCCTTTTATTGTGTTTCATCACTTCTAATTTGGGTGGCTTGCTACTCTGATTAATGTTATGTGCGGAGTTGCAACCAAATGTTAGAACCTGAAGCCAGAAGGATTTTTTTGAAATTCATCTCACACTAGATTATGTAAAATATCTGATTTTGTGGACCTTTCTATCCCAGTCCCTTTTGATTTAGTTGAAACCTTTGGTTTGCCCCTCTACAGAACTGCTGTGCAGTAGAGCTGCGTTTCTTATCTTGTTGTGTGGAATAGAACTTCTTTAGTTAAATCCTCTTTTTTTTTTCCTGTTATAAACTTTAGTTGTAAATAGAATTATCTCTAGGATTTCGGTTTTTCTCTTCTGCAGTATTGCTGGTGACATAATGCTTAGTCTGGGAAAGTAATTTTTGTCAGAGTTCTTGTGAAAGATACCATGGAAAATACAGGTTAAGTTGGGTATTAATTGGTAATAACAGTTAAGTCTGTTTTGCCAGTGCAGTTTGTTTTGCAATGTGTTGAGCAGTACACGGTAGTTAAGGAAAAAGTGGCTTCAGAAAAAGAAACTGAAAACCTCACCCAACAAGTGAAGTAGAAAGGTATGTTCACTCTGTTCAGATTAGTTTAGGTGAAAGTATTATCAGGATTACAGTAAGATAAACAAACTGAAAAAAAAATCTTCAATTTTATTTTTAGTCTTACTGTCATGGAAAATTCTTAGCAAGAGTTCTAGTGCAATGACAGGTTGGCACTGACTTGGAAAAGCTTGAATAATGATTATTATCTAGAAAAGATGTGAAAAGCTTTTGAAGAGAGGCATCTTGGGTTTTACAATGGAACAACCCCGCTATAAGAAGATAGAAACATTTTTTTACCCCAGAATTTTTCTTTAGCAGATTTATTGGGTTGTCATTATATATATGGTAGCATGTAAGCTGTCCTACAGCTTCATTTCTTATCTGAGTATAATAGGTTGGAATTAAATCTAAATTGAAGTGGCAACTGATTCTAACAGTTGTCTGGTGGCTAATGGTTACTTTAATGTCTCTTTCTTAGGATAATGTGTTTAAAGATAATAGTACTTTATTATTCTGTAGTGATTCATCTAAGATTGTTTCTAATAAAATATATTGTAGTGTGATATCTAAAGGAGAGGAACAGTCCATTGTGGAACAAACTGTTCAGACAAATTATGGTCATTATAATAAATGCTATGGCATTTGTGGGACTTTTTTACATATAACTTCTTAAAGTCTTACTTTGGTTACTGATAGCTTCATGTATGTGCCTTGTCAAGAAAACTCTAAAAATCATTATTATTCTCTTCAGTGTTCTTCAGCCAATAAATACTAATTAACTCTTTGAAATGAAATCCATCTCCTGTGTTACACTGAGTTATATTGCATCTCATTTTTAACTCGAATTTGCAATTGAAAACTACTAAATCATTTGTACTTAGTTTTTTTGTTGCCCAGGAACTTTCAAGAGGGAAGTGGATTTGTAACCAAACTGTTCAAATGCTGCTGATGTACAGTTTTTGCTTTTTTGGGGTCTTCTGATGAGCATCTGAGCTCCATCAAAAACACTCTAATGACCGTTGACATTTCAGTCATATGTCACTTCACTTCATAGATCATGAGTGAAAATGGAAGGCAGTATAAAAAAATTGTCCTTAGCAGATCCTTTAGTCTATACTGCAATGATTGGGGAAAGAGGCAACACATTATTGCAGTATAAATGGTAACTGTGGTTTTGCTAAAGTTATGTATTTGTCTTTGCTTCATGAACAGTAGTACATAGAGATGCTTCATTGAGTGCAATGAACTGCATGTAAAAATAAATCTTGTAAGTGGGAATTTTCAAAATAGATGTAAAATGCATGTAATGTCCTCTTGGAAATTAATGACTGCATTTCAGTCTGCTGTTGGGTGATACAGAAGACAGTGTTTTCTTTGCCAGTTATAATTTTATGAGGATAATGCTTTTCCTTTAAAAAAAAGTCTGTTGTCCACACTCCCAGCTCTAGATTTGGCTGTTAGTTTGGACTTTTTTAGTAGCCTTTTGGTGTTTGTGTATTGGCTTTTATTATTATTATTGTATCAGTTTTGAAAGGTTATGCAACTGAGTTAAAAATATTTCTGTTTTCAGATGTAACATATCAATGAACAGGCTTCTTGATGATTGGAGAGCTGTTGGAAAGCCAGAGTAATGAAATAAACAGTTTCTGGTATCTGTTTAGACCAGCTCCAGCTTCAGGTGCTTCAGTGCTCTACTTTGCTGTCTGAAGAATTGGAGGTGAACAAACGAGGCAATCATTGGGAAGGCATTACATTTCTAAGTGGTTTAACTGAGGTGTAGAATTTTCTGTTCATCTAACACTGGGCTATGCAGAGATAAAACCCACAACTCTCTAGATGTGAAGGCAAGCTGTATGTCCACTTTCCTGAATTCAGTCTTGCCAGAACCATAGTGATTCATAAATGTCTGCTTCTGGCACCTCCAGTATCAAAATGAAGCTGTTTTTTCCTCTCTTGTTCCTGCAATATTGGGATCTGCTTACAAATCTTTGTAAACCCATATATCAAACAAGCATTTTTTGGTTGAATTGGAGAGAAGGATGCAGAAGAGCAGAGGTGTTTGTAAAATAACTAAGAATGTGATACAGAGAACAGTAACACAGCACCTGGAATAGACAGCTCGTTATTTTGAGGTTTTTGTAGTGCTACCTCAAGTTTTTTGGTCTGGTACTAGGGAAAAGAAGTAATGATTTGCTTTCATTGGGCAGTCTGAGGATGTTAAGAATAAACCCCTTTTATAGGTATCTTCATAAGAAGCTCTCCAAAGGACAGGCATTATCCCTTCTGGTTATTGACACTGCATGCTAAAGCTGAACTGCGTAGTTTGGAAACCAGAACCAATGTGGAAGGTTAGTGAGTATTACAGAGCATTTGAAGAGACTACTGCTTAAGGGTGTTTGCTTAGACTTTTATGATGAATTTCTAGTGGAACTTGTCTTGAGAATGTGCCATCTTGTAGAGCCAAATAAAAAGTAACAGCAGCAATTTTGTGAGTTATTGATCCAGTTATTGAGAAAGAACGAGGAAGTAAGGATCGCAAATTACAAAATAAAGAGAATTGCTCTGAAGCAATTTCAAGGGCCTTATTATCTAGGTAGGTTTTTCCTGTAAACATGTGGACTTTGTTTAGAGGTGTGCAGTGTTACCTTAGCAAGTTCACAGCACACACTGCAGTGACAGGAACTCTGTGAGTGCTGAGTTGACATCTATGTAAGAGTGGTAGGGACTTCTGTGAACACGGGCTGCTTGTGTCAGCGTCACCAGATTTTTCTGTCACTGAGCTGCTTGCCTGGCCAAGTCATGGTACTTAGGACCCTCCTGACTGTTGGAGTCAGCTGCTTGTGAGTCATGGAGTACTTCATCTCTCCTTGTCCCCCACCTGCTCTCTGAAATGCATCTTATCTGTTTTGCAGCTTTGAGTAATTTTGAGACTTTAGTCTATTATTTAAAGGAAGCTTGAGTACTCTGCTGTGACAGATCTGAAATGAAAAGAGGAAAGCTTTGTAAATTTACCTTGTACTTCTGTTTAAAGATGAGCTTGTTTCATAGCCTAAAAAACCTGGTTTTTACATATCCAGAGCTGAAGAGCACATATGGTCATAGCTGATGTGAGAACTGTTTTTTCGTGATTTTGTGGATTGTATGTGTACTTGTTTGGAGAGCAGATGACTCCCTCTTCATCAGTGACTCTGCTACAAGGCCTCTCTTAGGAACACAACTATGAGTGAAAAACACGTACCCAAAGATGATACAAACCCATTTCTTGTTGAGTGAAGGTGACATAATTGACTGTTACTGTCCATTATATTATGTAATGTGTGGTTGAATGTGTCTCATGTACAGTGAACTGCATTTACTGTATTAACTTCCTGTTACTCCCCTTTCAGAAGGTTTTGTGCCTCAGAGTCACTTATCTCAATGCTCTTCGCTTTCTTTTCAGCCGTGGGTTGAACAAGGTTTTGTGTGTGCACACACCCATAAAGCCTCTCTCTCTGCAGTATTTTTAAGCTTTGTAGCATACTTTTTTTTTCTTTGAAAGCAGTAATTTTTATTTCTGAAGACCATGACCATCAATCTGTTTGCTTACAGAACCACCCCAGGCACACACTTCTGTCATTCTTTAATCTCTTTGTTGTAAAAGAGCCCCACTGCGATAGTTACTAGGTGACAAGGCACACACTTTATTTTTTCCCCTTGTTGTTAGTGAGTTCTTCTAGACAGCCTCACCTCAGCAAATGCTTCCTATAGTTATAATTTGTTATGTTTCTTTAGATGTCCTCTTGCATGTATTTTAAAATTGGCTGAAGCAAAGTAGTTTCCTCCTTGCCTATTTACAAGTTAAGTGTTCATACTTTAGGTCAAATTATCTATTTTATGAAATTAAAAGTTAGAGTTAATAGGGAAGTCCTTTGTAGTCAGGGATTTAAAAGAATCATGTTTGCATTGAATAGGAAGATTGAAAAGACAGGCAGTTTGAAATGACATAATATTGAATTAAAATGTACCAGATCCTCAGCACGTGCCTGTACTCACAGGATAGCAGGCTACAGCTGGGACAGGTTGTGTTCCTAATTAGATCTGTGCAGACAGTAGAAAGCATATAGGGAATTGCTTTCATCATGAATTACCTTTCAGTGACTGGGAATTAGCAGTACTGGAATGGAGGAGGGGGGAGAAGGATTTTCAACCGGTACAGTGGATGAGCAGGCAAGGATGAGGGTGTCAATGGCTTTCCTAAAAAGTAGGAGTGTATGTACTTTTCAGCAGAGGAAAGGGGAGGATTGACTGTTGCAGACACTGCTTTTCTCTGTGCCAGTGAATGGACTCTGAAGTGAGAATTCACTGTTAAAGCATAACCTTCTCTGTACTGCTGCTGAAGGTGGCTACAGGAAATATTTTTTCTTTTTTTTTTTTTTGCATCTTATAGAACTGTGTATCAAGATTTTTGATGTTCTACCAAGCTAATCAATACTTATGTTGTAGAAGATACTTTCTTGAAGAGCTTAAATGAGTGGTTGTCACATTTGTTGCTATTTTTATCATTTGGTTAGCTATTAATAGAGGATGCTTATATTGTGTAACAAAGGAAGTGAATGAAAAAATTGCTATTTCCTGAGTATTTGCATTCCCTTACATACCTGTGAGACCTTTCTGTCTTAAAATGTTGTGTTGTCCACTTAATGTATTGGCAGGCTCTCTGCTCCCTGCTTTTGATTCCAGTCACTTGTGCTATCAGCAGTTCAGCAGATAAGCACATCTCAATTTAAGTAGCATGATAAATGGTTGTAACCCTTGCCAGTACCAGCCTTTAATGTTTTGTGTCCTGTGGCTGCTGTTTAACTACTTATCCATTTTAAATTTTACTTTAGGACTTGGAGATCCTGTGTGCTGAGGCAGATTTAAACTCTAGTTTTGTGAGTAATGAGGAAAAGTATATATGGGCGTTGCATCTTTGAAGAACACATCTATGATGAGAGAAAACAGTATATCTTCAAGAAAAAGGCAAAGTTTTGCTTTTGAAGGGTACAGTCTGTATTCTGATGTATGTATACAGGGAGATGTTTTGTTCGCTTGTGAAAATGCGGCCCGAGGGCCCATTAATCTGCAAAGTGAGTCTGTCTGAGCTGTGCTCCTGTTCCTCATTCTCTGCTGCTCACATCACCACATTTTCAGTTGCTGCGTTTCCACTTGCTTTGGTTTTTGTTGCTGCATTGTGGGAAAACACAGCCGGCTGTGTCCTCAACTGTGGAATAGGGGCAGGGACACGGGGAAGGTGTGTTAGAGTGTCAAACTAGTTGTGAGCCGTAAATCAGAGAGGAGGAGGAGGACTGGTCAGACCAGTTGTTTGAGTGCAAAGAGTCCTGTCACAGTGGCAGCAAAGTATTACAGCCAGTGACAGAAAGCTTTTCACATGCTGCACTAGATAGATGGAAGTTATTCACGGTATGTGAGCAAGCAAGCTTGGGCTGGGCTGATCTCAAAATGCCAGTTGGAGAAGTTCCCGCTCGGGCTTTTAACCTGACTTGGTAGTGATTACATTATCTGTGGCATAGGGAGCAGAAGGGACATACACTGTGAGGGTGAGACAAACGTCACATGGAGGGCATTAAGAACAAGACACTTGTGCTGTATTGTTAAGATGAACATCAGCCCTGAGGAAGGAGCAGAGCAGGTGGTTGAAGGTGAAAGCTTAGCAAAACAGTGCAAGAAGGTCATCCAGTGCTCACCTGGCACTTTGCTGTCAATCAACACACTGTGTGCTTGTTTGATGTTTGAACATATCATTACATAAACTAGTTCACTTGCTTGAGTCAAGATTTACCTTTTTTGATTGTTTTTGATGCCTTCTGAAAATCACATAACAGGCACTAAACTATTGTGTTTTCTTAAAGTGCAATATTACTTAACCTTAGTACTTTCCTGATTTTGGAAAAATCATTTGTAAGGCTGAGTAGGGTGATAGACAATTGATATTAAACCTGGAAAGGCATGGAGCTGCTATCAAATGTGTAGCTGGTGTCCAAATAGTATCTGCAACTTGCTATATTTGTGTGTTTGATGTAAAACAGTCAGATATTAGCATGTCTCATTTCAGCTAGCTAGTGCTAGGCTGGCAGTGTTGATCCTTTCAAGCTTCTTTCACACAAAACCTTTTGCTTACAAAGCCATGAGCCTTTCCTTTAGTAGAATTACTGCAGTTTTCTGTCTCTGGCATTACAGAGGAGGTATCTGCTATACTCAGTTGCCTCAGGGAGGCACAACAAACTTTGGATGTTCAAGAGACATTTGAATATCAATGTGAACTTGCACTGCTCCACATGATGTCTTTGTCTGGATGTTTCTGATGTGAATATAAATTATAATCCTGTGGTCAACTGTTAAGTTCAGTTTCTGTTTAAAAGTTAGTAATTAGAATGCAAAAAATAATACTATTCAGTGACAGTAGGAAAAAAAAAATCTATGTCATGAACCGATTCAGATAGATTTGAACAGATAAGTCTAAAATGCAGTGTATTGGAATCAGAAAGACTGGGAACTTAATGTAGTAAATTTTATTCTAGGTGCTATTGAAAATTCAAGTAGGACTGTAGGGAACACTGAATCATAATTTACTTTTCACGCTTTAACCAATTGGTATAATCACTGCTCAAATTCTTACATTTGATACGAAACCTGCACTTTATTTATGATTGATATTAACTGTAAGCTATTATGGATATAGAGTAGGTGGCTTTTTTTTTTTTTTTGCTCTGTGACTAATTGAGTTGTGCAAATAATTGTATTTCTGCTTCCATGTAGATTAATCTTTCTCTTTAATTCACAGTGTTGTTTATAGAAGGAAGTAACACAATAAGAAAACTTAGCGACCTCCCTAATGTGCTCTCTTAACAGGGATGTATTTTTCACTTGTTACTTTCAGATGAAGATACACACCACCCAGTTTGCTGACTGGAGGGGAAATTTTAGGTATAACAACCAACATAGAAGTTCATGTATCTGATTCTACCACTTTTTTCTTGTGGAAGTGGTGAACTGCAGCAGCTGGGCAGTCACGAGCAGGGTTGAGGCAGTAGTACATCAAACAGCTACATGTTTTTGGAGATTTTATAACGCTTTAGAAGATACTTTATAAAAGGCTTAAAATAAGCTAAAAACCCCTCTGATCATTCTATAGAAAGCATCAGCAAGAACTTAGACTGGAGTAACTGCTATGGAAAAAAATATGCTTATGCTTTATGCTAATATAATAGTTCTTTTACAGCTGAATGGATAATAAACTACCTATGATGAGAGGGAACACTTACTAGAAGGTGAAATTTTCTTCCATCTTAACTGTATCATTTGCAAATTATCTTATGGTTATTGACTGTATTAAGTGCACCAGTCTCAAAGCATTGTTTTTTACTGGCTTTTTAATTAAGTAGGACCTAACGTGTTCTGCTACTATCAAACTGAGCATAACTGCAAAAAAAAGTATTCATTCTTTTGATTACACATTGAGATTGTTAGTTGGGGTTTTTTTTGTTTTAGAATATCAGTAGTGCACTGTGAGCTTTCATTACTAGCAGAAGTTACCAGAGATGAGATAGGTTCCAAAAGAGCGTTTGTTTGGACTGCACAAATCAAGTAGATGGATTTCTTGTCTCCAGTGTTGACCTAAACATAAATCATTTGAAGCAAAGAGGAATCAAGGATTTTATTAATTATTGGAGATGTATTTGTAAAATTCTCTCATTCCCCTTCTCTATTCTCATTTGTACCTGTCCCTTACTATTTGTTCATGTTGATTTGTACGGAGTTAGAGATTGTGGCATTGAGGTTTTTTGCTTTGAAACCAAAAAGGAAAAGTGGTTTGCATGTTACTTAATAAATGTTTAATTCTTGTTTGATTACTTGTGACTCTTGTCCAGTCATGACGTGTTCCCTTTCGTACTCTCAGCCATATGCTCAGTTTTTGCATATGCTTTTCTCTTGTTGATTAAGTGGCAGTTGTAGCTCAGCTGTTGGTTTCAGATCTTGGTGGTAGATGTTTTGTGTGATGGTATTTTCTGGTAGAAACAGCTGGGCTGAAGGTACTGCTTTCTTTCCTTAGCTGATTTTTATACCTAATAGTGCAAGGTCATAGTGGTAGCAATTAGTGACAGACCTAATGGGACCTACTTATCCTTCTGCTTTAGCGATGTGAGCCTTAGTATGGAATGCTGGCTAATAAGGCAGGACTAGGGGGAGTGGAGCCAAGCAGTACAAAGGGGTTTCCTTTCAGACTGAGGCAAAGGGCAGGGCACGGAGCATGGAGCTGAGTGACTTGGACTGTGTGGCTGTGTGAGGGAGAGCTGAACAAATGAGAAGGCAAGGGTGAAAACAAGTTTGATGTTGCAAGGTGGCAAGGTTACTGCTTTCTTTGAGACAACTGTTGGAATAGCAGAGTTGAATTTATAAATGAAGAATTCGCTTTGTTTATAAATAGCCTAATTTATCCAGTATAGGGGGATAGGGTTGCATCTAAAAGTTAGGATTGCGGTAATGAATTTCTCCTAATGGAAATAAGGGCTTCTTGTGCTTGCTAAAATTGCCAGTAGTCTTACCAGGCACCTGACCATCTGGAAATCCTGAAAAAGAAGATACAGTGTTATACCCAGGCTCTTCCATAAGTGTTCTGGCTATTGGCATCTCAAGATGGTGTCCTATTAGTAGAACACTTTCTGCAGAGCTTTTCAAGTCTTCTAATATTTGCTCTGCAAGCTACTTTTTGAGAGAGTAGATCTGCCACAGACCATCTGTGCTCTTCCACAGGGGATTTTGGTTTCTTGAAAGCAGATGGGAAAAGAGAATCTCACCCCCATCCTCCCCCAGTCCTTTCCCTTGGGTTCCTGGGTACACACACATTTGCTGTATGACTGCTGAGTGAGGATGTGACAGTAAGGAAGTTGAATATTCTGGCTGGCTGGGGGGGGAGGTCACCCTATGTTGTAAAAATTAGTAAGTCAAGACATATTGTTGCTTTCAAATAATTTGTAGGAAAGTGAAAGCTGTAGGACTCTAGATGGTTACTTTTTTTGTCATTTTATGTCTGAAGTGCTTTTCAGAGGTGATTACTTGGAATTTTTGTGGATTTAAATGGTAGAATTATTAATTCTAAAAATCTGGTGTTTTTATTGTCTTGGCATTTACTGTTTCACTAATTGCTGTTTGTTATCCCTGATTTCTCACCTTGTTTTAGAAAAACTTAATATTGGAGCATTTACTTAAAAGTTGTGCTGAAAGAGCAACAAACTCTGCATAACACTTAACATAACACTTTGAATTTTACTTATAAAGTAACCTTTATCTCCCCTCAGTCTCTTTTGGCTGTGAATATAATATATTGTGTAATATGAATTTCACATCTAGATTTCTGAAGGAAGATTATGGAGGAACATTTACTGGAAATGCAAAGCACACTGGAGTCAGTCAGTCTGCCGGATGATGCCTCTTTCAAGACCCCAGATAATGAGAAGTGTGATAAAACATCTGGAATGGAGGACTGCTCAAGCATCAGTTATACTGGAGATGTTGCTAGTGTCTTGGAAAGGGAATCGAATTTGCCCTCAGATCAGGATTCAGCAGCTGTTGGCATAAGCAGCAATGGGGGCCCAACAGAAGGAGAGCAGCAGAGTGGAGGGACAGACTGCTGTGCCAATACCTGCTGTGAAAGAAAGGTAGAAGGCTCCACGAAAACAGAACATTTACCTACTGAAGAACTTGAACAACACAATCAAAAAATGAACCAGACTGAACAATCATTAATGGAAATATTACAGGATATAAGGGAGGAGTCTGACTTCGTGAAAAAATCAAGCGATAAAATCTATTTAGAAAGCCCTTTCGACACAGACTGCACAAAGAAGCTTATTTCCACAATACATCAGACTTCCTCACAGGAGGATTTGCTAAAGGAAATAGAATCTGAACTCTTATCCACAGATTTTTCAAAGGAGCGAAAACTCCCAAATGGTGTGCAGAAGGGTGAACATGCTTTGGCTGTGTTTGAAAAATGTGTGCAAGACAAATACCTGCAGCAAGAACAAACTATAAAAAAGTGAGTATGCTCATCACAGTTGAAGGTTTGTACTGAACAATTTCGGCTGTGTGTTGTGTGCAACTGCATTTAACATTTTGATATGAAGCAAATTGTCTCTTGAGTTTTTAAAAGGATAGTTAATGAGCTTTTTCTAATTATATTCTCTAAGCGAGGAATTATTTTTACTTGTGGTATGTACTTGTAAATAAAAGCGTGTGCTTAGATATCTGAATTCTGGCAGAATTTGGCAGGAACTGAATAGCCAACTGTGTCGCTGAATAGCCTGCCAATGTCTAGAATTGCTTAAATACTGTAAAAGTAATGGCGAAATACAGATAGTCCAGGATTCGTTCAGTGCATATGTGTTTTGGGAGAAATGAATCTTTGTAAGTACTGACTCCCACAATGTGCATTTTATTTATGTTTGAAATTGCCTGTTTCCTTTTCAAGTAATATTCAATCTCTTGTCATAATCCAGCAAAGCTGTTAATCAGCTGAGAACTATTCTTTGAGTTGGAAGTGTCATATATAGATGAACCAATGTCTTCCCACATTTTATTGGACAGCTTCTGAAGTACATGGCTTATAAACTTTGCTGTAATGATCTGGGCTTAATAGTTCTACCAGACAGGATGTACAACATGAAGAATATTTCTGTTCATCAAAAGCTTGATTTCATGATCCCTTACTTGGTGTTTCATGTTTTGTTACCTCCTTAAAAATGTTCGGGTGTTTTTGCTAACAAAATGTAGCCTCTAATTTCATATTTATTCCTTTTCCCAGAGCTGGAAATGAGTGTCCTGCTTTTCATATAAAGCTCTCAAATACCATGATATGGGAGGACATCAGAAGANAAACCAGATAGAGGGAGAGTCCCAATAGGGAAAATGTTCTCTTGCACTTCACCAGTTAACCTGAGAAGTCATAAATGTGAGGAAAGTCAATTGATGACAGGAAGGCATGAGAATGCACAGTTAAACATTGAGAAGTTACAGAGGAAGAGTGGGAATCTGAAGGGATGGGTGTGTAGATAGCTGTAATTCCAGGAGTTCATGAGGTAATGAGTTTTACTTGTTTAAGGTAAACTCAGACAGGTCAGCATTTTCAGCCGTGGACCAATTACTTCCTTAAAGACAACTGTTTATGTATATATATACATGTTATGTATACACACAGAAGGCTTTTTATATAAATATATGTTTGGTCTCTCCAGCTGAACTCATTTGACTCTTGAGGTCACCTGAAGAGTGTAAAACTGCTGTGGAATATGTCATGGTTGGTCCAAAGAGTATTCTGGGTTGTGTTTATTTTGTCCCTGACTTTATGATCAGCAGAATTTTTTGTAACATTGTTCTGAAAATAGCCAAGTTCTCTCCTATGATCAGATCTAAATATATATGTGAGGAGCTATGGCATAAATTAAGAATTTGTAATCCTGGAATATTCATTAATAGATCAAAACCAGATCACAGGTGCTAAGCTGTCTTTCACTGGTTTCTACTTCCTTATAATTTAGGAGATTAGTTTGTTTAGAGAAATTTTTTTTTTCAACAGAGTGGAGCTAAAGATGAAAATATATGTGTAAAGGGATATTTAAATATTTTCTCCCAGGTAAATGCATGCCTTCCACAAATTCATGCAGTTAGTGGTCTAAAATACCCACCATCTAACAGATCTGCAAACATGTAAATATATTTGAGACCTTTTATTCAGCAGTCTGATAATGTAACTTCTGAGTTTTATGCTAGAAGGTCAAACTAGGTATGTGGTGGCTTCAAACAGCTGAGCTAAACTGGAACTATTGCTAAAAATTGAGTTTTATAAGAAGCATGAGCATGACACTTGTTATATACCTACTTAGGACTTAAAAGAATCAGGATTCCATTTCTTACCAGGCTGTGAACTTCCAGGGGCACTCTGGGTACTATTCACTTCATTAAGTGAATAAAATCTCCGTGTTTGCAGACATTTGTCTGGTGGAACTGTCTGACTGGAAGTTACTGTCTTACATGTACCTTAAAATTACTAACATGGATAACTCTGGAGTTTCAGAGAGTTACCAGATGTCTCATGTCATCTGTATCACAACAACTCCAAAATGCTGGAAAAAAGCAATTTCCTCACAAGGAAGATGCTGCTTGCTGGTTTGGAGTTAAGTTTCACAGGCATAAAATTATTCTGAGGGGTTTTTTGTAAGGCTTTCATGAATTTTATTAGGATTTCTGGCTTCCCAATAAAATTTGCAGATCGAAGAGCAAAAATCATGTATCTCAAAACTGAAAACAAACAACAAAAAAACTGATGTACTTTGTTTTTAATTTCTTCTTTTTTTTTTTCTTTACAGATTGATTAAAGAAAATAAAAAACATCAGGAACTGATTTTGGAAATTTGCTCAGAAAAGGACAACTTAAAAGATGAGCTGAAAAAACGAACAGAAACAGAAAAGCAGCACCTCAGCATTATTAAGCAGGTATAGATAACAAAACAGAAGTGCTGGTTAGTATCTCACCTGTATATAGTGTCACTGTTGCCACTGTTTAATAAGACATGATCCCTGGTAGCACAAAGAAGGAAGGGATGCCAGTGCATATTATTCTGAAATTTTTAAGAGGATAATTCTGCTCTTCTATTTCAAGAAATTGTTTGAAAACCTTTAGTGTCTTTGGATAAACTGACTTTGTATACAAGCATTTCCTCAGGGACTTGTTAGAACCATGAAAGGCCAAAGAGGAACATGGTGTGTGCATTGGTGTGGGCTGGTTTCAGTGTGGGAATAAAAGGTATCACATCAGGTGTTACAAACCTATCTGCTGATATCCCTACAGTTGGTTGGCCAGCTGATTACAGATTGTATCTTGGAAATCTGGCAAGAGATAGTATTTAAAATACTAATTTCTGTTTGTCAAAGTAGTGGTGACTATCCTGGTTGTCAGGTTGCTCTGTTAATGTCTGCATCACACAGAAATCTGTTCACAAAACAGTTGTCAGGCTTATAGTTCCAGAGGAATATATTAATGTGTCTAGAAGCTTAGTCTGTCTGTAGTTTGCTTAATTTCAAAGAGTCTTTGAAAATCCGTGATGTGATTGAAAATGGAATTGAAAGATCTTATTTTCAGGCTACTAATTAGAGTTGCTTGTGCCTGAATAAATCAGTATGAGCAGCTCACTCATTTTCTTTAGTCTGTATTTCCATGATAGCACTGTATGATTTCATGAAGGTATATCATGCAGCAACTGCTTTATCCCATTCTGAAAAAAAGCATTTGTGAGGGAGTTTGTCATATTACATGCTTGCAAGAAATTTCAGAAAATATTGTCTTGGAGTGTAATAGTTTTATATGGTGGTTGGATAGCTCCTGGAATTGTAAGATACATTGCTGTGATACACTTGAGCTTTCTCATTTGTGATTGTGAGTGTTTTATTGTTTGAATTTCTGAATTAGTGTTTTCTGATAACTTTCAAGTAAATGAAAGCTTGGCTGCACTAGCAGCTCCAAGCAAACTGTGCATGCTTTTATGTGTAAAACTTCTTGTATGGCCAGTGATGAATTTGAAAAGCTCAACAGAGTGTGATCAGGTCATGGTGCAGTAACAGAAGCGTTTTAGGTGGTTCTTGCCTGTTATGTAGCAGCTTGGAATTGCACAAAAATGTAAGACACTGACCCTGAGATCTTGCCCCTTCTCTCCCCAAGCAAACAAAAATCCATAATCTTGGTGAGTTGGCTTTCCCCTGGGACAAGGGGATAATCTTTAGGCACAATTTGAACAAGGTTTGGGCAGTATCACAGCTTTATGTAGCCACCATGCTGCTCCTACTGGACTTGCATGACTTGGCAGCGAACACGTTCTGGGAAGTGTTCCAGTTAACGTGGGTAATTATTCTTCATCCTGATCAGGTCTCTGATTTGGTTCACCAGGTGGCTAAAAAGAGTGCCAGCACAATGACTAAGGTCCTCTTCATTTGCTGAGTTCATTTTTCAATGAATTAATTCCCAGTCCAGTTCAGTATGGATGCATGGCTGCTTTGCTGGCAAGGTGAAGGACATGGCACAAGGAATAGGAACAAAAAAAGGGCGGAAGGTGAAGCAACTTCAGATAGCAGCCAGCTCTGCTCTGGCATCTCAGCACTTGCTGTCAATCTGGTTTTTTGTGTAGTAAATTACTGTGCCTTGTGTTTTACTTGATTTGATGCATCTTCAGTCTCACTGAAGATGAGAAGTGACATCTTTCATGCTTGTACTGTCATGCAAAAGTAGATGGTTGATATGGGTAGTTGCATCTTGACAAGTGTAAAATACAGGTAAATATCTGTTGAAGCATCTAATTTTGTGTGAAATGTTCCTGCCTGTATAAAACATGATCAAAGTGTTATTTTCCCTGTAATTATATCATAATGTTGTCTTTCAGCTGGAAGCAAGAATAGAAGAGCTTAATAAAGAAGTGAAAGCTAGTAAAGACAAACTTGTAACTCAGGATGCAGCAGCCAAAAATACTATTCAACAGTTGCATAAGGAGATGGCCTTTCGAATGGAACAGGTGATATAGAAAACCTTTAATTATTGAAAGTCTAATGAAAGAACTTGGTTCTTGTAGGAAACATGTTGGATCACTCGGTAGGGCAAAATTTTCCAAAATTGGAATTAGAGTTAAACATGCATTTTTGATAACTGGTATCAGTGAATTTCCAAATAGCAGTTAACACTATAGAGAGCCTGATAACTCTTTTTAAAAATTTGTATTTTTATATGTATGGAATTTAGCCCTCAAGGAAATCTCATTTTTCTTACCTCTAAGCTGAATTTGATTCAAAAGGAGCTAAAAGCTGGAAGTAGCTTTTTTTCAGGCAGGCTATCAAAAATTTAATATTTTTCTCAACTCCAGCACAAAGCTGTTATTTTGTCTTTATGTATTACTGAGATTTTTTTTTTCCCTTCTTCATATCATATTATGCCAGTATTTTCTCTGTTGAATGCATTCTAAAGCTTGGTATGTGATTTATTTTTTTTCCCTAATTTGAAACAGAATTTGTTAGTGCTGGGGTGAAGGGAATCTATAAAAATAAGTCACTGAAAGTAAGCCATCTGCAATATAGTCCACTGGAAAATGATTGTGCAGTTGGCATGTGAATGAGGGAAGACAGAGGACTGGTACTGAGTATTTGCAAAATTATTTTATCACTAAAACTTCCCAAATACACTTCCTTCCTTCTGAAACAACAAATTATATACCAAATTACTGATGTATTGATAACTCACTTGAGATGTTTAGGTGTGAAGCTGCAGCTCCTTAGACACATATTCACCATTAGAAGTATGTGTCATTGCAGTGCTTAAGAGGGATCTAATGGTAATCTTTGCAAAACTGGAGTTTTTGAGTCCTGCCTTATTATGCTACTCTACTGCAATACTGAAAATATCCAGTAGTGTCTTACAAAAGTTAATTATGAAATACAAGAATGATTCATTCTGTTTTGGTATTTTTCAAGGCAAACAAGAAATGTGAGGAAGCACGCCATGAGAAGGAAACAATGGTGATGAAATACGTCCGAGGGGAGAAGGAGTCACTTGACCTCCGGAAAGAAAAGGAGATCCTTGAGAGAAAAGTGAGAGATGCAAACAAAGAAATAGAAAAGCATACTAATAAAATCAAACAACTTTCTCAGGAAAAAGGAAGATTGCACCAGCTCTATGAAACTAAGGTATGCTAAGTTTTGCTGCATGACTGGAGTGAATGATTAAAAGCGCTGTCAGAACAACCTTATCACTTGTTTGCTCTTGTAGCTGGTGAAAGAAACCTGCTTTCATTTGGTTTTGCTGTATAGCTGTGAAAGCACCTTTCCTCCGAGTGAAGGGGAAGAAGTTACTGAGTTCTCATTATCATCTTTTTGAAGTTCCTTTTAATATTTCCCTGAATATTAATTTGTGAAACATTACGGATATTTATTTCTTTTTTTTTACAAAATTGAAAAGACTATTTGTTGCAGATGTCTAGATATTGAGGTAATTTGTAGGTTGTTTGGATTTTTTCTAAAGGCTGCAATGCCATTAAATTATTGCAGGTTTTTTTGCTGTTTTTCTGTGTTTAAACTCTGGACTTCCTCTTTTGTAATACTAAAAAGTAATAATAAAGCAAGAGGATTTTTCAGGCCCAATTCCAAAAATTTGCCTTTTTTTTGTTTTTAGAAAGCAGTGAGAGAGAACTATTAAATTATTCACGTCTTTTTGTATTGTGCTTCACAGCTGTGTTTTGCAATTCTATTTCATCTGAAAGATCCAAAAATTGATAAATGACTAGTCACCAAACTTATATTTGGGCCTCTTCTGAGCAATTATAATATGCACTGAAGGATACCTCCTAATAAAAGTACTAAAAACTATGCTTCTGAAACAAAAAAAAAAAAAATCACCTTTGTGTTCTCTCTCATATGACTAGGAAGTTGGGAGCATGACTTCAGGTTTACTAAACAGAACTTAACATATTGTCTATGTTTGTAATTCCTGACGTTACACTAGAGCCCTACAGGAGTTGTGCTGCCCTCATTGTGCTGCTTGAAACTCTATTTGCAAGATGAGAGTGTTACTTCAGGAATACAGTTAAGAAATTTGGCTTGATGCAGTAGTTTGTGGATACTGATGATCTAGAAGGCTACACCAGCAGTGTGTTTCTGTTAACATCCTTTCTTGGCACAGGTTACTGATTTGACTTGCAGAGGTTTTGCTGTCAGTGCTCACACGCCTGCACCCGCATAGTTGGTAACACCATTTCACTGGCATCATGATTTTTGTCTGTAGCCTTGTATAATGTATGACCTTACCACTTTGAACCTCATCCTTTTGCAAAAAAATAAAAGAACAAAAAGAGGACTGTGCAGCTTTCATAAGAAATGTTGGAGATCAGAACTATAGACTGTGCTTTGTCTTTTGACAGATATTTAACGTTAACATACACTAACACTAATGCAACCTTACCTTGGTATTCAAACCAAAGCACTATTTTGTTTTTTTTTTTCCCCTGGATTATGGACCACAGCATTATTGGGCATTCTCAAACATGTGCATGATTTTGCAAAATCCAGACATTAAGGAAAAAACCCCAGCTTGACACTTAAACAGGAGTCTTGTTGTAGGAACACTGGATGATTTAAATCAAAGTAAAACCTATGACATTTTTGTAGGATGGTGAAGCCACTCGACTCAACAGAGAAATAGAAAAGTTGAAAGAAGAAATCAATTCTCATGTTATCAAAGTAAAATGGGCTCAGAACAAATTGAAAACAGAAATGGATTCACACAAGGTCAGTGAAGCGGTGCTGATACCATGACATGAAAATATAGTCAGAGTAATGTAGTTGTTATACTGTTTACTATTTATATAGTATTAAAATGTATTTTTAAAGTGTTTTTTTGTTTAATTTGAATACCTGCAGCAAGAGTCAGAATAGTGCTCTGAGAGATACTGATACTGAAATGGAAATGTTGAAAGGATGTGAGGGGAGTATGTATGGGAGATTCTGTTTAATCTGGTGATAAACTTTTAATTTCTTGTCGGGGGTTTTTTTGTTTGAATTAACTGTCATCTTTGTTTAGTTTTTAAGAGATAGAGTTAAATCTATCATCTGAAAATCTATCATCTTGGAACACAAGCAAGAGATCATTTTGTTGTGCTTTCAGTGTTGGGACAAGTGAAATTGCATAAAGCAATAGTTGAATGGAAACAAGAGGAAAAGTAATGTTAGACTCTTTGTTTTGTTAATTCTTTCCAGACTGAAATAGGAAAGTTTTATTATGAGAAATTTTCTTCCTAGATTAATTAGATAAACAGGTTTAACTGGGTTTAACCCATTCTTTATTACTCGTTTTATAGGAAACAAAAGAACGTCTTAAAGATGCAATGACAAAATTAACAGAAGCAAAAGAAGAAGCAGATCAGATAAGGATAAACTGTCAAGAAATGATAAAATCCTATCAAGTAGGTACACTTTCTTAGGAGGTCAAATTAATGTTTAGTGTCTGAGTCTTCTTTTTCGTCCATTTCTATCTTAGGCTGTAGCAGGGAAGAATTATCATGTGCAAGCCACAAACTGAGATGAATAGTGCCTGGTTTCTTTAATGGAAAGTTGCTGAATAAAAGGGAAAATGTTTGTCTTGATTGGTATGTGGCGTGGGGGTCTCTCTTGGCATGTTCAGGATAATTAGATATGTATCTGCAGGAAAGACTAAGTGATATGAAAAGCTGTCTGTACACTCATAGTATTAGAAATGAGAACATAGAGCTCTAAAACTCTACATATATTTCTCAATCCCTTTAGGAATCAGAAGAAATTAAATCAAATGAATTGGATGGAAAATTCCGAGTAACTAAAGGAGAACTCGAGAAACAAATTCAGGAGAAGTCTGATCACCTGGAGGTAAATATGTGGTGTGTGGAGTCCACACAATTGGTAACTTAGTAGTTAAGAATTCCATGAGATTTTAGTTTTGAGAATCTTATTTTAAGCTGCATACATTTTTGCCAAACTCTTTGGTTTGGAGCTGTTGGGTTCTTTTGGCCTAATACTGCATTCCGGGTGTCTGCCTCCAGCACTGCTTTTAGGAGGATGTTTTCAGATACTACCTTGGATTAACTTTTTAAAATGAGATTTAGGAGAAAAATACGGTATAATGAACATGAAATATATGCTCTTTCATTTATAAACATGAATGTTGCTGTAATTTAAAGCACAAATTCAGATGATAGGCAGGCCTTTGTCTGACCAATATTTTGGCAAGTTATATGGCAAGGAGAGAAAAGGAACAGCCTCTGTTCTGTGAAGAGATTTGCTAATCTAACAGTGAAATTCTCTAATGATGTAGTACCTGCTCACAGCTCAAATATGCATATGCCATCTTCAGAACTGACCAAGTGTCAGTCTGCCTGGAACTTTCCCCAGGGGCTGTTGTGGCATAGACATTGGTTTTAGCCATTTGTATACCTAAAACCAGTGTGTGTAATCCCTTTTCTTCTCAGTTCAGAGAATAAAGAAACTTGAGGTTTTACTTTGCTTTTTGAAGACGTAAACCAACCCTTTGGGTTAGCTGTGCTGCCTCAAGCCTCCTCAGCTGTTGGAATGGCCTGTATTGGCCTAGATTTTTTTGAGGTGCCATTGTACATTTAGTTTTCTCAATGAACTTTTCACCCTTTAAAAAGGTGCATCATGCCAAAATAAAAGAACTGGAAGACCTGAAGAGAACATTTAAGGAAGGCATGGATGAGCTTCGGACACTGAGAACAAAGGTAACGTGTGCTGTGCTGGATTGCAGTGGGGCTGAAGCACAGTGTTGGGTTTTGGAACAAGACTACATTCAGTCTATTAATTGTACTTCTACTGGCTGGCATGAGACTAGAAGTCTCATATGGCCTCTGGTAAGGAGTATATGCTGTCTATAACTTGTGGACAGTCTGTAGATTAGCGTGTCAGTCACTTTATCCAGAGCAGGGAAGTTAGCTCAGTAGGACTGCAGAAAAAAAAAGGAAATAAGGGGTTGGCTTGGTAACTGGAGAAAGATGATGTCTGTGGATCCTGGTCCATTAGGCTGGTAAATTTGAGTCTTTGGACCAAACTAATGTTAATCACACTTGTTGTTTCATTTTTTTGTTTTCTTTTGTTTATTTTTCTGACTGTATTTGATCTGAAATATTTTGGGATATTGCTCTAAGCTACTTGGAACCACCAAAAAATTAACACGTGAGCTTTTTACAACAGTCTAGACATACTATCAGAATAATTTACCTCTGAAGTTTCTGAGACTAAATAGTTTCTGATTTTTTTTTTTTTTTCTGTTTAGGTAAAGTGTCTAGAGGATGAGCGTTTAAGAACAGAAGACGAATTATCCAAGTATAAAGAAATAATAAATAGACAGAAAACTGAAATTCAGAATTTACTGGACAGAGTCAAAACTGTAGATCACCTACAGGATCAACATCAGAGGTATAGCTGTGCCTTTGAGTAATGACTTAAAAGATTATCTGAGATATGGAAGTGTTTTCTTTATTGAAGTTATTGATGCTTTAAAATGGATTGTAATCTGAAGAATTCCTGTCCTAATTTAAGTGTTTTCCTAATTTAAATCAGTATTGCTAATACTTGAGATTAACCTTGGTGGTCTCTTATAAAACAAGGGGATTGAGATTGATAAATCTAATTCAGTGTCTTTCATTATTAGAATAAGAAGTGCTTGATTTCCAGCATAGGAAGTTAGGCCTTTTAGGTGTCTGCCAAGTGCTTCTTTTATTGAAAGATTGGGGAGAACCAACTAAACTGGGAAATAGATTGCTTCACAAATGTGCAGTTGTGATGGATGAAGGAAAGTATTTAATGAAAAGAATTTTATGTGCTTGACAGATGCTGCATTCAGACAGTATGGAGCACTTGTATTTCTAATGGACTGGAATTCATTCTGCTGTGTCAAAGTTTGCTCATTGAAGAATGTGAGGGAAATAATCTCGGAGAAGGGTTGGACTCATGCACAGTTCAGGAGTGTCTGAGCATAGTCATGTTTCTGTGTGGTACATATGGACCAGGATATACAAATGCTCTCCACTCTGCTGGTTCTAGTGGTGTTGCATACATGGAGATAGATAAATGTCAGCTAAGCAGAACCACCTGCATGGGTTCCTCTTGTCCTGTTAAACAATTCTCATCACTGAAAAACGCTTCAGTAATTATAGGCCTTCCTAAGGGTTTAGACAATTAAACTCTTTCCATTTACTGTGTGCTGGTCAGCTGTATTGTCACCATGTCATCAGCCTTTCTAGGGAAACTGCAATGAATGAGAGACGACTGAAGCCTACACTTGGATCAGTAACAGTTATTTTTCACTTGGAATCTTGTCAAATGAATTCAAGTGACTGTGATCAAAGTGTGAAACTACAAATGTGTCTTTCCAGTTATCTTTTCCTCTTGGTAATTGAGACATGCTTAAATATCTGTCTCTCATTCCTATTCAATTTGGATTTTTTTTTTCAGTATCTGTACCATACAACACTTATTATTGCTACATCAAATTTCATATTGTCTTTTATTTCCCTTTTAAAAGATTTTAACGTTTTTGGTACTCCTTAGAATGGTAAAGTTGTGCAATATCAACCACAGATTTAAAACTTGGACTGGTAAATTCCTGTTACCATCTGTGAAAGAGAAATCCTGGAATTTTGCCTTTTTTACCTATTATTTTATAGAATAAATAAACTTAACTGCCCTTCATTTTCTTGGAAGCAAATGGAAGGAATTTCATCTTCATTCACACAAAATCGTACCTGTTTCCTTCATGAGAAAAAAATAGAGGAGGCAGATTTCTTTAGGCTAGGGAAGAAAAGATGGAAGGCAAACATCCTGAAATGTATAAAAGGCTGTATTATACAGGGAATGTTCAGCTATCCTTGTTCAGTGGAGCAAGATGATTTTAGGTTGAATGCTGGGAAGAACTTTATGGCTGAGCTGGATACTGATCACCTGCAGCATTCCCTGGTCTCCTTCATTGGCAAACTTGAAGGATAAGCTAGAGATCTCTTTTAGAATGGTCTAAACATTTAATTTTGCCTGGTTCAACCCTGACTGTAGACATAGATTTCTCCTGTCATGATGAAACAACATATTTGAAAATGTAAAATATAAGCATAGCCTTCTGGCATAGATTTTTAAATGGGAGCTATAGGTGAGATTGCAGCACAAATGACTGAAATAAATCAACCTTAAGTCTTCAGAAAGATGGAATTAGCCTAAAAGGACTTTAAAGGCAGGGTGCAATACCTTGGATCTTATCACTTTCTCTAAAGTGTTGATGATAACTGAAGATACAGCATTTTTCAGTCAAATGGATTGCATGTGATAGATCAAAAGTGTCCTAATGGGAGTGTTTCAGTAAAAACAAAAACTTGTTTTGTAGAGGGAGGGACTTAATTTTTGGGGGAGGGATAGTGGAGTAAGATAGGTCCTTTGATTCAGAGCTGCATTGCTTGGATAAGGATGTTTGAGAAATCATTGTACTACTGCCTAGAGAAGCTCAGAACTGGAGTATATCCGCATCTCTTGAAGACAAGTCGTCGTACAGAAAGGCCACCTTTGCAGACCTTTCTCTTACCTGCTGGATCTGGTTTTGGGGGTTTTGTTTGTACCCTGTTCTGAAGCTCAGGAAGTTGAATATAGAGAGATGTTCTTCCTTGAAGGGAGCTAATGCCTGCATGTCCTTCTGTGGGGTGCACTGCAGCATGTCATGAAGTGAAAACTTTGACATTTAAAATCATCCAGTGACTAACAGATGCCCCAGGGTCACTAATTGTTCCCCCGCCTTCTTTGAACTTGACCTGAATGCCTTTATTTCAATAAGATGTCATGTCTTTAAGCTCAAGTTATCCCTAATAAGATATAATTGTTTTGACAGAGATGAACAAGAAATCAATGCTTTAAAGGAAGAAATAGATGGTTTCAATTCTCTGGTTGCTGATCTCCAGAAGGACATTGAAGGTAGTCGGAAAAGAGAATCTGAGCTATTGATATTCACTGAAAAATTAACCAGTAAGAATGCACAGCTTCAGTCTGAAAACAATTCCTTGCAGAGCCAGTTGGATAAGCTTTCTTACAGCGAAAGAGAGCTGCAGAATCAGCTGGAATGTGTTCAACAGACTAAAGATGATCTGGTGAGTACAGTGTGCAGCTTGATTTTTGCACTAGTAAGATGTCTGATACAGATAAAGATGTTCCACATGAATACCACCTTGTGTCTTTGCTTACCTGACTGCAGTTTCTCATGGTGTTTGCCAATTTGGTAGAATAGTGGCAGTGGGATATGAACACCTCATGTTCCTAAAGGAAAAGAAATTCTGAGGTGCAATGCACTGGAATGAGGAGGTGTTATTGTGTTGCTCTTTCTGGGAGTAAAGAGTGGTTCTCTGTGCAGCTGTCATTGAAACAAATGAAAGGTTGTAATATCCTGTGAAATTTATTACTGTAAACTTTCTCAGGTCTTGTTTGTAGTATGAGATAAATGTGATTTTTAGTAAACTTAGTGTGTCATGGAAGGTAATGTGACTGTACTGTACAGCTCTGCAAGGCTTTGTACTTTATCATCCATATGTTTTAGAGATAGTTCAGGAATCTTACTATTCATCTGCAGGGCTATTGTTCAGCCTAAATAATAATTGTAAAATGTGAAAGATTCTGAGTTGAAAAGTGCAGTTAGAGCTGTTGAGCATACAGTATGGTTAGGCTAGAATGTTTTTGTAGATTACTGAAAATAAAATCACACTTTCAGGCCACCAAGCTACAGAAGGAGGAGGATCAACGGAAGCTGGAGGTTGAGACGCTGCAGACCCAGGTGGCATCAGAGCAGGAGGAACGAGCAGCACTGAAGACCCAGGTGGATGAGCTCAAGGATGACCTGGCTACCCAGAAGCGCAAGCACGCAGCAAACCTGAAAGACCTCACAAAACAACTTCAGCTAGGTGGAAATTATTTTCAGTTATGAGTCAGCCCCCCTCTGTAAATCCCTTCACAGTGTCTGGTAGAGAGCTGTCTGTGTGTGTGTGTGCACTGCTTGAGTGTCACCCTTCAAGCTCTCCCTGTCCCTAACAAGAGTGAGTGAACAAGTTAGATCTTGTGGAAACTGCACTTACAGACCTTTGTGTCAATTTTTGGTCTTAAATGTAACTCTTGAAGTGGGCTTAGACCTAAAATGAAAGATTTGTTGCAAAAGAGCTTGGTCTTTGTTATGATGTATGTGACTACTGAAATGTCACTGTGGGTATATATGGATCCTAGTCTGTGTAGGAGTATATTCAAAAGTTGCTAGAAGTTTCCTAGTTGCTGACTGTATCAGGAATTGCTGGTGACAGTTATTTTTTTAGTACATTAGAACACTTCAGTTTTTAAAAGCTGGATGTGGAGGGACTGGTGACTAACTTTTTGTATAAATAGAAGCCATCAAATACCCAATAATACATATGTTCTGAATGCAAATAGATCTGAAGGTAATCAAATCTGTTTAAAATGTGTTTTAAAGAAGATGTCCTGTTGGCATTGTGCAAGACAAGTTCCATGCCCCTTTTTGTACATAAAAGAACAGCTGTGTGCTTTCCTTCTTGATCCCTGCTGAATGAGTAGTGCTTCTGGCACAAGTACTGCACTGGGCTGGCCGTGGTGATACAGTTATCAGATGCTGGAACAGAGCTGCCATTCTTCCATTCAGGAGTTATTTACATGGCAGTCCTAATCAAAAATAAAATCAAATTTAGTCTTACTGTTCCCAGTTAATCCTATGTATGACATTACCCGTTTCAACTGGCTGCAGTGTTTAGGGGTTGTGGCGGATGATACATTCAGGTGCTTCGTGGTCAGGGATGGAGAGAGATGGGCAGCTGTTTGGTTTTGGGTTTTATTTTTAGTTACTACCATTATCTTTTGGTTTTCAAGCCATGTTAAATTAGTGCAGGTAGAGGATTAGAGTTTTTGTATGTTGGGTAACACTGTAATTTTTAGTTTTTAATCTGCTATTGGTAACCATCACTTTGTTACACTTTTAGCACGGAGGAAATTGGATCAGATTGAAAATGGTAATTATGACAAAGAAGTCAGCAGCATGGGGAGCCGTTCCAGTTCATCAGGTAATACAGCACATAGCAGGGCTGCCAAAATAACCTTTCGATCTTAGTACAGCTGCCATGATGTGCTGCCATGAGCCTCGCTCTTTCTGTGGTTTGTGCATATGCAGTGTGTGGGCAGCCTCCCAGTAAAGCTGACAAAATAGCCTTTAAGCACCAAAATGCTTTGGCTGACTGCAGTTGTAGGTGCTTATTAAGATATTAAAGTGTAATGTTTATGTATCTCAGTTCTTTTTAAATACCTATCTGTTTTATTTTGTTGCTTTTATGTTTGGAGGAAGCTCAGAGGACTCCAGTTTATACAGGACCCTTTCACATGCTGCCAGAGGCAAAAAAAAAAAAAAAAGAACAGTGGCTTCCAGCATTGTTTAATTGCCATATTGACAGTTGCAACTGTGTAAATGATAAATCAATTAACATCATTAGAGGCATCAGTGGGTTTGTGTAAAATTCATTACTTTCTATCTGGTTAGAACTAGAACAGTGATCTTCAGCACTGAAAATGACATCTGTTTCCTTCCTTTGTATCTCTGGGGTTTAAGTGGGCTTTGTTTTGTCAAAGTGTCCTGTAACGTCACTGTATGAGAGAGACAAATGCTTAGAAAGAAGAACAACAGAAAGTAAAGTACTTCAAGCTTTAAGTGATTGGTGCTGCAGAGTGTTTATACGTAGGGCTTTGTCAGTCTGTCCAGTTTTCATAGTGTTGTAATTTTAGTGTACTCCAAAATGTATATATTTAAAATCAGCTCAATCTTGTACCAAGTTAATGAATATGAAGGTATTTAAGCAGGAAGAAGCATTATTGAAGGAAGCACTCTTAGGCTAAAGGAAGTACGCCCATAAAAGGGGACTGCACTGCTGTCTCAGCCTGTGCTGGTGTAAGGATTGTTTATAGAAAACCCCACTAACATACAAGGGAAACTGACATCCTGAAGAAAACATCCTGAGCTCCTGAAACAATGAATGCGTGCACTGCACTGGTGGGGCACTTCTGGAATAAATGCAAAAGGAATTTGTACAAATACACGTGTGTTTCAGGGTCCCTTAACGCGCGCAGCAGCAATGAGGATCGGTCACCTGAGAATACTGGATCTTCAGTAGCTGTGGATAGCTTCCCAGAGGTGGACAAGTCTGTCCTGGTTGAAAGAATACTGAGGCTACAGAAGGCACATGCTCGAAAAAATGAGAAGATGGAGTTTATGGAGGATCACATTAAACAACTGGTGGAGGAAATCAGGAAAAAAACAAAGTATGTTTTGTGTTCTGTTCATACAGTTTGTCAGTGTTGAGCTGATGTACTAGATAAATAGTCTGGATTTTATGTAAGACAAGTTATTGTCTAAAGGAAAATGTTTAAAAATAATAAAAATATTGCAGTGACAGTAGATTTTAAAAGTAGGATTAGTCTTGGGGTTTTTTTCCTTATCTTTCCCTGGCAGTTATAGTAATTGCCAAGTTTTTGACAATTATTACTATTACTAAATTTTTTCAGGAGGAATAGACTGCTGCAGGTGGGTTTTTGTTAGCAAAATGGTCACTAGGTGGCTGATTTGAGGTGGACTACTGCCACTGGCTAACAGAAGAGTCCATTCTTTTCCTGTGCTTAAAAGAGTGCTGATTGTAAGTGTTTTGGAAGGAGAATCTGCATAACTCCAGATGGTAGTCTGGCATATGTATCAGAGAAGTAATGTATCTGAGCCAAAGGTGGTCAGTAGTTAACATGTGAGACAAGATTCCACTTAAATGGAAATCAACTTACAGGATAATGTCTGGAACATTAGTTAGGAGGGGAAGGAATGATGGCATATGCCTTCCTCTGGAAAGTGCACTTGCCTGTTAAGAATAGCCCTTGCTTAATGACTCCATACATTTATGCCCATCTGGTCCCATTTCACAGAACATGATCACAGCTTGGGAAGAGTCCTGAGAAGAGACTTTGTAATTTTTGTCTCATATATAGAAAGCTTAAGATTCTCTGTCTGGAATCTTTCAGCAAAGAAAAGTAGAGACATCTTTTTTAAGTACCTTTTTTGTCCCAGTAGCTTTTCAGAATACTTCTAAATAAGAAAAACCTTGTGCATTATAGTGCCTCATCTTACCAGCATCTCCTCTATCACTTTTGGTATCCCAGGTTTTCCTCTGACTTTGAAATTGCAGGAGTAAATTTTTACTGTCTTTTTAGTAATATAGTACTGCTTGTAAATAAAATTACTCATGACAAGAGTCTGAAGTTACTTCAGTGTCTGACTTTTCACTGCCTTTCACAACAACGTAACACTGTGATGTTGTTGTTTTTATTTTTTTATTCCCCAGAATTATTCAGAGTTACATTTTGCGGGAAGAAGCTGGAACACTGTCATCAGAGGCCTCTGACTTCAACAAAGTACACCTGAGTAGACGGGGTGGGATTATGGCATCTTTGTACACATCTCATCCTGCAGATAGTGGTCTCACATTGGAACTCTCCTTAGAGATAAACAGGAAGCTACAGGCTGTGTTAGAGGATACATTACTGAAAAACATTACATTGAAAGTGAGTACCTATGCCAGTTCTTTCATTCTTGTGCTTCTGAGATGCTGCCTTCAGAGATGCATGGAGTTAAAAGGCTTTTCAGAAGTCAGCTCATTGTGAATTGGTTAACCAGAGAGTTACGTGGCATGATCCATGCTGAACCTCTGGTCTGGGACCCTTGGAGTACAGTGCACTGATGGGTTGCTGCTTGAAATAAAGTCTGGCCTGCCTAGGCCTTCAGCAGGGCAGGGTCTCTCTGTGCTCTGCCCCAGTCACATGGAGCCAGGAGCATGGGCTCTGCCTGCCTGGTCCTGTACCAGCACCTGGGTACCCTCCTGAGCTATTGGGGCAGCACCTCTGCTGCAAGGGAATGAGTCAGGCTGGAAAACAGTGTGCAGGCTGCCAGCTGGACTGCAGTGTTCTGCAGAAGTTGGAGATCTCTTCCTGTAATTATAATTCCCCTTGAATGCTGTACTTTCTAGACATCCTGTAGAATATTAGTAATTGCAGAAAAAGACTTGCTGAGAGGTTTGTGTCCTTTATTGAAGTGAGCTTGGTTTTCTCCCACTCTGTCTAATCATTTGCATTTGTTCTGAGTACTTGAAAGTATCAACCTGCTGACATAAACAGTAATTTTGACTTATTAGTGTATTTTGTGCTGATTGACTCCTTTTCCATGTATAACTTGCCCTATCATTTTTTTTCCCCTCAAAGGAAAACCTTCAAACTCTAGGAACAGAAATAGAACGGCTTATTAAACACAAGCATGAACTGGAACAGAGAATAAAGCAGACGTAACTAAAACTTCTATGGACTAACCAACATGAAGATGCAGAAAAGGCAGGTGCTACAGACCACTGTTTTTTACACTTTGCCTGCCAGCACAAGCATCTGGTATTTTGCAAAAAAAGGCTTTGACCACAGAGGCTTAGTTGTGTGAGAGATTGACAGGGTTTGGCATCACTGTGGTTCTGTCAACCCAGTTCCAGCCTGAGGAGCTGCTGAATTTCACTACACACTACATTTATCTAGAACTTTTATTTGAAAGGACATACAGATGCTTTGCAGTGCATACTACGTTTGAGTGAGTTGCTGTAAGATTTTAATTTCTTCACTGTGTAATTAATCAGTCTCTTAACGATGGAGCTTGAAAAAAATAAAGCCAATTATGTCTTAGTTGCTTTTGAACATATCCAGTGTTACTGAGCTTTAAGGGCTTTCAGACATTATTTCCTTTCTTGCATATTATTTCTGATCCTTAGGTTGATTAAGCATTTTTGACATATGCATGGAAAAGTGCTCTGTCACAAAATTTTGGGATTTAAGTGGGGGCCACGATATTGCATATTTTCTGCTTTAGATCAACATTCAACTGCTCGGTTTCTTTATTCAAATGAAGTGAAACAACAGTAAAACTAAGGGATTAAGAAGCTTTCTGATTTAGGTCTTGAGTACATGTAATTGAAACCAATGTCAGTTCAACAAATCTTTTAAACCCTTGATCTTTAGGCATATGGATCTAAAGAAGTCTGATATCAAGTAATTGGTTAATAAAGATTTCTGAGCTTCTGTGTAACTAACAGCATTTAAGAAGTAGGAGTGTTAGTTGCCCACTGTTCCGTAAGTACACGTAGACGTGGTGATTGCATCTGTTTCAAAGACAAATGGAAGCTAACTAACTTTTCTTATTACCTGTGACTAGACCAGTCAATGAGAGTAGTGGTAAAAAATAAGAAATATATTTAAATGGGATTTTAATCTATTGTTGGACTGTGAAAGTGGCACAGAAATCTGTGCAACTCCTTGATTTTACTGTTGTAAAGAATTAGTTGGTCAAAATGGCACAAACTGAGGGCTGTTATTTAGTCCTTCAGCGTCTGAGAGGGTTATGGAGGAAGAGTATCAAGGTGACAAAATTTGGGTTAGTCACAACATCATGTTCACATTTTAATTCCAGGATAAATAATATACAGGATCTGAAATATCTCTATTGCAGCAGTAAATGCATAGTTTCTGTATCTATTGCCTTTTGACCAAAATAAATAGATCAGATTACAGTGTAAATATATACATCAGGTTTTTATTAAATACTTGAACTTCCTATTGACATGAAAACAGAGTCCCTGTACATTTACAATAGGAGTGCTTTAGCTATTTTAATCAGAAGGGGGGGGGTTGTAAGAATCTGTCTTACTGCAGGCACCTTTTGCATCCTACACATATGAATGACGTAGGGGTGTGTACTCCATTTTCAGGTGCCACTGAGTTGCTTGAGCTTTGTCATGAAACACACAGAGCAAAAGGGCCTGATTTGGTTTGAATAGTTTGGTTCAAGACAATGAGATTTCCTTATTACTTTAAAAATAGGCGTCTCTGAAAGTCCTTGCGGGATCAAGACCTGGTTTGTGGTCCAGAGGACTTCAAGAGCCTGGGATGACCGGTCCTTTCTGTGTCAAAGGATCAAATATCTCTTTAGAAAGGGAGAGTGGGAACAAATTGTTTAAAACCTGACCGAGCATTATGTAGAAATTGCAAGCCTTTAATCTGGGTGGGTTTTTATACATCTATTTTTCTAATTCCTGAGAGCAATGGTTATCTGAAGTGTTAGGGAACTTGGACCAGTCCAGTCATGGGACTACCTCTGCTTTACTGTTGTTTAAGTGATGTAAAAAGGAAAATACCTGGCTCTGCTGGAGCAGATTTGTCACCAGCTTCCAGGAAGTGAACAGACAGTTGCTTGTGACTGAGCTAGATCTTCTGCTGAGAAGAAAGTATTTTAGAACAATTTGCATGCTAAAACATAGCTTGGCTCTTGTATGTTTGTGTTTTCATGCTTTAATGTACCAGATCTCCAGATATTTTCAGGCGTTCAGCTGAATGACTCCAGTATTTTAGATACCATGTTAATATTGTAATCATTTAATGTATGTTCTCCAGGTGTACAGTGTGAATGAAGGAGAGGTGTGGTGCAGATGGAATCAGTGCAATGATGTGGAAATTCTTATTTCTTTTTGGCATGGTTGTTTCTCCTTTTAAGTTATTTGAGAAACCCAGTTAGCTGTCCTCCTGCCCTGCTGGCAATGCTGCTTACTCTTTGTAGCACTAGTAACTTTTCAGACTTTTTTTTTTCCCTTGGTCATGGAGACACACAAAGCAGAAAAATTATCACATTGTTTATTGTGCACGGTACTTTCATGGACCAAAGTTGTCATCTACAGGTGTTACTTGAAACACATCTGTTAGAGATGGAAATGTCATTCTAGCTTGCATAATGGCAAATGACTCTCTAGTTAGCCCAGAATGTGATGAATACCCGATGGGGTCAGCCAGCAACTTTACTTGATGATGTTCCTCATTTCTGAGAGGCAGTGATGTATTAGCCATAAAATGTTGCTGGCAGGCCAGGTGCTGTGGTTTCCATGGGATTACTTGTCAGGAGGGTGATACTGTTGGTGCACGTAAAGAGAACACTTTCTGTGGAAAAATGTGTTCCTTTGGGGTGGTTCACACAGGTGAACACCAGCTGGTGCAGAGTGGCTGCAAGACTTGCTTGCAATCACATTCCACTTATCTTTGTTTTGGAATCTTTACATTATGAACCTGAAACTGAAAACTGTCCTCCGATAAACTGAATTTTAGAGATAAACTAATTATGAAGGCAGCCTGGAGCATTTAGGTACCTACCTGTCACTGAAATTCAGTGTCCATTAGATGTGTAATTGCCACAGGCTGCTGTTGAAAATTCCAAGCTTGAAGCTAGTTGTGTCTTACAGGCTTAAACATCTGTTTCTTAAATACTCAGGGTGCTCTTTTAATTCGAACATCACACATACAGATGTTGTTAGAGACCCTACAAGAAAGCTGCCTATGCTTTTCTACTCTCTGTAAAATTCAGAACTTTCATTTTCTGAATGAAGCCAGACCCTCTGACCTGAGGAATACCATTTTATGCTATACAAATCACTGGCTTTCTGCCATGTAGACTTGTGCAATATTTTTAATTATAGTGTCCAGAAAAATGGAGATTGATTTCTTCCTTGGATATTTTCTCCTTATCTTTACTTGTTGCTGGCAACACCTGCAGTGTCTCTCATGGAATATTTCTCATTACAATGGTTTGGTTCATAACTAAAAAAAAAAGAAACTGTATCTCTGGCTTCCAGTGCATCAGGTGTCTGAATCTAGGAGGGGCTCAGAGAACAAGGCCTGTCAGAAAAGGATCTTCACCCTTCCTGCTGTCAGCAGGAAGCACTGTGACTGCATACCAGCAGTAGGTGGCACAAGGAATCAGGTGTACCGTGTCCCACCTGTCCATGGGCAGATGGCTGCGGGGCAGGGGGAGCTGGGTGGTATTTAGAGCTTTTCCAAGATGGATGGGCATTTCCTTCCCGTTTTCGTGTCCTAGCTGAAACTATGTTGAATCTTCCAGTATATGTGTGTAAGTCATCCAAATATACACAGAATGTCTATTGGTTTAATTTTGTAGATACCTGTTTCTGTATAAAGTTTTTGAAGATATTGCTATACCTTATGTATATACTGTACTTTGAAATAATAAACATACAAATGTATTAAAGTCTGCTTTGGGTCTGTGGTTTGTCCTGCTGTTTATTTACTGCTGCCTAACTTGGGTTGTGCTGACGGCTCTCAGTGAGGGCCTGCGGGGGTGGCAGCGGGTGCTCACCTTTAGGGAGTGGGAGCCTCCCAGTCCCACAGTGCAGAGGTGTCCTTGTGATGCTTGTAAACAAGTACTCTGGGCTACAAGGAGCTGGATTAACAGCTGACTGTTCTTGCTGGCGTGGAGGGCACCATCAAAGCCCCTTCTTGTTCCCCCCCCTCGTGGAACAAGGTGGATTTCAGTGGATATAAGCAATACGATCAGTGTTGGAGGCGTTGCTGCTCCCCCCAGCCTGGCAGGGCTGAGCTCGCTGCCAGCCTCCGCTTTCCTATTGCACCGTGTAAACAGGAGGTGGCAGTGCCTCTTCTCCGGTACTGCCAGTGGGTTTAACAGCAAAGCCAGCAAAAACAGGCCAGCACTCCTCTCCCTGCTGTACTTTATCCCTTGGAAACTGTGGTGGACAGGTGATAAGTGTGCTGCAGTTCAGTGCTGCAGTCCCAGTAAGCAGCCCCAATGCTCGACTCCACTTTTCCATTGTGCAATGTGAATTTAACAGTCCTGCAGTCACAGTGGCAAGGGCTGGTTCCTTGGCTGCAGCTCCACAGTTGGGATGCTATTTGCTGCTCTGATTTATTTATTCCCTTGTAGAGATCTAATGTGTTTAGCCATGATGGTACTGTTTTATAAAAATAGTAAGGGATGCTGTCTGGTTCCTGGCTGTTCATTGTGGCTGTGCTTATATTAAAAACTTGGGAATTGGATTTGGTATGGGTTGTCCTGCCCTTGCAACCTCCTTGTAGGGAGACATTAGAAAAGGAAAAAGGAATACTGTGAATGGGATAATTATGGAGTTTATTCAAGTATCTCCCTGAGTACCTTAAATTAGACAAGGTGGTATCCTATTTTCTGCTGAAATTTAATGGTAAACTACCACAAGCTTCCCAGGACTGGGGCTCCCGGTAAGTTTTCTGGTTACTGTTACCTGTCTGACCCTTTGTCAAAATTGTTTTGCAGTTTACCTTTTTTTCTTCCAGCCTTTTCCACTGATAGGAGGTACAGCTCTTGGTGACAGATATGACCAAAAATCAAGGCTCATTTGTGCTTTCCTAGTACTTAATGCTGTGTTTTGGAAACAAGAGCCTGAAGCTAAGCTTCCTCAAATACTAGTTTTGGCTTTGGTGGTATTTGCAAGTAGCCATTTGGTGAACCAATTCCCCACCTGTTTTTAGGTGTCACACAGGCTGACATGGCACAGCTCTGTGTGCAGAGGGTTCTTGTGGCACACTAGTGTTAAGTGCTTGGTCCTGAAGGAAGCCAGTCTGATACTGGAGCTCTTGGGTGTTAAATATCTAACCAGTGTTAGCAGTTTGCTTCTCTGGCTGGCTGTGAACAAGGAAATCAGTGCTGCTATTTTTTCCTCCCTCTCTACTTTATTTTTAGGGTTTTCTTTAATAGCGAGCTCTGCTCAGGGTTTTGTTTTTGCGGTTGTTTTTAGGCTATTTTGCATTAAACCACAGTGGGTCTGTGCCAGATTTTGCAAAGATTTTTGCATGCATAAATGTAACTGTTGCAGTAGAAGAGTGCTACTGAACAAGTTGTTCTCATCTAAGGTGTCTAAATATGCTCTTTAATGTGTTTGTTGCTGTTCTGCTCCAGTGGATGCCCTATAGCCAGGAAATCCTCTGGCCCTCAGGTCTCACTGTGCTCTTGACCCTATGCAGCTGCCCACTGATCTTGGCAGGGCTGCTCAAATGCCTCAAGTGGAGCACCTTGCTCACTAACAGGCTGAATCCTATGAATGTCTAAGAGCTTCTTAAGATGGTTCTATTTTAAAATAATCCCATGTGTGTGTAATAAGGAAAAGCAGCAGAGGAAGCATGGAGAGAAGTCTGTGAGCTCTAACCAAAGTGCTGGTGTTCGACACAAGGTAGATGAGCACAGCCTAGCAAGCACTGCTGCTTCCTTTGAGGTGGTTGGTGAGTCCTTAAAAGCTGCCCTGGGCCATCCAAGCTGCAGGTCTTTGGGAACAGGTACTGCCTTTGGAGATAGATTGAAGCAGGGTGCAACTGCAGGGCAGTGTTTTCAAGCTGCGCTCTGCAGCCAGACAGAAGGCTGCACTGTGAAAGGGACTGGTTAAAAATACTCTAAAAATGATAGATCTGAAATTATTTTAACTCCAGTCAGTGCCTGGCACAGGGGAGAGGAAGAAGGTGAGAATCACTTATATCAACACTGTGGGTAAAAGGAGCATATGGCCAAGATAATGGCTGAAAAAACAAGCCTAGTGCTGGTCAGCTTAAACCTGTTTTGTGAGTCTCTAAATTCTCTGGAAACATTGGCAAGTACAAGAGGTTGAAAACCACCAAACTTTGGCTCCGAGTTCTGACCTGATCATGTTGTAAATGGCTTGTACTAATCAACTGCTCTGGCTTCACCTTAGTAATTAGATTATCAGAGCAATATTGATTAGTTGGACTCTAGAAAATATTTAAGGTCTTCAGACTTCTGGAGAAGGGATCTTCAGCCAAGAAGTGAAATGAGAAATCAGAACAAGGTGCTGTCAGCTTCTCAGGGACTTAACATCAGGAGTGACACAGGCTGATGGCAACCGGTCTGAAGATGCCCTTTCCCCGGTCCCTTCCCCTTGCCATGTGTTTGATCTGGTCCTAGGGCTCACTGAAACCAGTGGGGATGGCTGGAACAGGGAACAAGACTGTCCCACAGGTGGGGTTATTGTCCACTGCTGTTCACCTGCTCCCAAGCTGTTCAAGCAGCTTCCAATGCACTGCAGGTGACAGCTCAGCCTTTTGAGGCAAAGCAAGGAGTATTTGTTTTCCCTGGCAGTGCTGCCCTGTGACCTGCAGCGTGTCAGAGGTGGTTGCACAGCTCCCACATCCTCCATGCTGTGGAGACAGAGCCCCTTGAGAGAGGCAGACAGCTGGCAGTGAAACCCCTCCACAGCTCCAGGTAAAACGTCCTTCAGAATCCACAGCCCCTTGTTTTGCTTGGCTTTAATCAGACATTTCTGGGGTCTAGAAAGATTCAGCTGGAGCCAAGCAAGTGTTTTCCATCAGCAAGGATTGACAGAAGAAAGCCTCTGCTTCATAAACCATAAATCTGGTGAAGCAAGCAGCCATCAATCCCGGTACCCATGGCTCTGGACACTGCTTTGAAGCCTTTGTGGTCTTTCTTGGGCCATCCAACCCCAGTACCAAATGCTGGTAAGGAATGGCTACCACTCTGGCACTTCAAAAATGTAGGCACACCTCTAAACCACGACTCGACCAAACACAAATTGGATTTAATTACCTTCACTCCTCAGGCAGGGGAGGCCCTTGGAAAAGAGATGTGGCAGATTTGGCAGTAAGCCTGGAGCACAAGGCTCGCAGGTTACATTTTTTTGTTTACCTGTATTATGTCAAACTATTTCCTTCTCTCAGAATTTCCTTGCAGTCTACCAAGGCTGCTTGTTGATGGTGAGAGATCGGTCAACTACTTCAAAGTGATTTGATCTTGCTTGGGTTGGGGACAGAGCCCAGACCTTGGCTGGTAGTGGTCACCTTGTAATGTCAAAGCCACTGTGGTGTGTCTGTTTAGGCAACTGCAAGCCATGCTGATGCACGGGGTGGGTGAGCTCCCTCCAATCACACTGAAGAGAGCGGAATTTAGCTTTCCTTGTCTTTGGCGGTAGCTGAAACAATAGAAATGTCCCCAAAGGCCAGGGTATGCAAGCCAGCAGGGCTTCTCTAGAGACCAATAAATGGAGGAATTTACGTTTCATTAATTGTGTATCAGAGTAAACACTGGAAAAACACCAAACCAACCAACCAAAGCAGCGACTTTACCACTGACTGCTGGGGGAGGCTTCTGCCAAGAAAGCAGCCTTGGATCAGAGAGCAAGGAAGCAAAGCCCTTCCAAAGGGTGACTCAGAGCAGCCTCGCAGGCTCTTCCACTGACTCCCTGTCACCACCGTGCTGGATGGAGGCACGGAAGAGAAGCTCCTGTCTGGCCACAATCCTCTGTGTGCCTTGTGAGCCTGTCTCAGACACAGCTGCAGGGAGGTCAGCTGGGCTTCTGATCCCTCATGTCACAGAATCACAGAATCGTTTGCATTGGAATGGGCCTCAAAGATCATCTCATTCCAACGCCCCTACCTTGAGGACACCTTCCACTAAATCAGGTTGCCCGAAGCTCCATCCAGCCTGACCTTGAACACTTCCAGGGATGGAGCATCCACAGCTTCTCTGGATAAACTGTGCCTCACCACCCTCACAGCAAAGAATTTCTTCCTAATATCTAATAAAAACCTTCTGGCCACACTTCTTTAGATGCAGCCCAGAACACAGTTGGCTTTCTGGGCTGTCAGTACACATTTTCAGCTCATGTTGAGCATCTTGTCAACCAAGTCCTTCTCCTCAGGGCTTCTCTCAATCCATTCCCTGCCCAGCCTGTACTTGTGCTTGGGATTGTCCTGACACAGGTGCAGGACCTTGTACTTGGCCTTCATGAGGTTGGCACTGGTCCATCTCTGAAGTCTGTCCAGGTCCCTCTGGATGTCATCACTTCACTCCAGTGTGTTGATCACTCCACACAGCTTGGTGTCATCAGCAAACTTGCTGAGGGAGCAAGTCACTGATATGTCAAGCAACTCACCGAGCCTATGTCACCGATAAAGGTGTTAAACAGCATCAGTCCTGCCACCAACCCTGGAGGATGCCACTCATCACTGGTCTTCACTAGGGCATTGAGCTGTTGAGCACAACCCTTCCAGTGTCGCCATCCAACCAATTCCTTATCCTCCAAGTGGTACATCCATTAAATCCATGTCTCTCCAGATGAAAGACAAGGATGCTGCGTGGAACAGTGTCAAATGCTTTTTGCAATTGCAGACTATATTAAGATGGAAAATTCATATATTTTCTAACATGAGATAGTTCTTTTGTTTTTTCCATCTACTGGCCACCAGAGATCTGATAAATGCAACAGCACAGGGACCTTGAAGGAGCTGCTGTCCCCTTACCAACCTGCAGGTCATCAGCTAGGGCAAACATCTGAGTGGGGACTAAGTCAGTTGGAGCAGTCAAGGAGGGACTGGAAAAGGAGCCAGTCTTCTTTGGAGAGAGACCAAAGAAGACCTGTTAGCTGATGCCATGAAGGCAACCAGAAAACCCAGCTTGCAGTGTCAGGAAGGTAGATCAGACCCTGTGATAAGCCTTTTGCTTGTGGGACTTTCCTACTTGAATTGAGGGATTGGGCTGGTATGTGACACACTGAGGCTAGGCCTGAATGAAGACTTTATTTCATTAAAACATCGCGCTTACAAAAAAAAATATTCCTGGCTCAGTTTTGTTCCCTTGATGGGTTTTAGACATAGGCAAGCTCAGGCTGAGCACTATTAAAAACAGTTTCAGGAAAATGGGGTAGTTGGGTGAGCAAAAACACCAAGAAGTGGTGTGAGCGGCCCCTGCAAGTGCTGCCCCCTGCCCAGCACTGCTCAGCCTCTCTGGCTGCTCCTCCGGGGTCCTCAGGCTGGGGCAGCTGCCTGTTCCCAGAATTGGCTTAAAATCAATGTGCAGGGGAGAGGAAAAAAACTGGCTAGCTGGCAAAAGACTGAGAGATGGGGGGGGGGGGGAAATAACATCATGCCCAGTATATAAACCAGGGGGAGTTGGCTGGAAGCCACTGATCCCTGCTCGGGGGGGGGGGGGGGGGGGGAAATAAATGTTTTTTTTAAGAAGGCTGTCCTGGCACAAGAGCAAACCCCACTTGCTTTTGGAGTGTCATGGCCTCTCATCTCTTCCACAGAATGAACTCAGGGTGCTACAAGCCCAGACCTGGAGTGCAGCTGACAGCATGATTTTAACTTCAACTCTGAGGCATCCAAATATGCACTTCTGAGTGGCTATATATGAAAGAGAAACAGAAAAGTCTGGCTTTCTCTGGAAATGTGGCACAGAAATGGCTTGCACAATCGTATTTACTTTGGAGGTTCTTTTTTGGGAAGTGTTGCCTGTTCTGGGCTGTGAGTCAGCTCCCAACCCCATGAATTTTCCCTTCTCCTCTTTATTCTCAGTGCTCCTGTGGGTTGGCTGCCTGTGTGGGAGCCAGGGACCCCAGACCCTGCCAGACCTCACTGAACTTCGTGATTACTGACATCATGTTTCCACCAAGGAGCAGGACATGGCGATGCAGGGACCATCCCCTGGGCTCAGCCTTGTCCCTGGACAGAGACCACAGAAATAGCAATGTATGGGCAAGGGGAGAGGAAAGGAAGATGCATATTTTAACTTAAGACATTTATAGAATTTCTGATGGGTTTAAAGGAGAAAATGTGGGGGTTTTTTTGGGGGGTGATTCCTTTGGTTTTGTTTTACAAAAAGTACAGGCAAGAAATATATTTTGTAATATAAGAAAACACAATCCTCTACTGGCAAAGTATACATGTGTGATTTGACTGTCAGCTCTTACAAGAAAGGGCAAATTGTGTTATAACAGTACTGGGGATGAAAAAACATGAGGATTTGAATGAATTTGCCAAGAGCCCTGCACTACTGTTGTGGGAAGCTGGAGACACCTCGAAAGAAGAACTTCCAGGAGTAAGGAATGGCTCTGCTAAATAGCCCAGGGAAAAATACAGTCTTAAGCCCATTCTGTTGGGGAAGTGTGCATCCAGGAAAGGACAAGCAAAATGTGACAGTAGAGCTGTCCATAGAGCTGGCAATGGTGCAGGACAGAAACCTCTCAAAAGTACCCAGATATCCTTCACAGTTCCTTTGAAATCCCTTTACACAGCTGCTGACAAAGATCTGAAAATGTCTAGTGCCAAGCACATACATCTATCATGCTGGGTAATGTTGCATCATCATTTCTTGATGATCGTGTTTTCCTGTCCCTGTCCCTCTGTTGTCCCATGTGAAGGTTAGAGCAGAAGCACTTGGGGACCAGCAGCACTGGGCATTGCCTGTGCAGAACAAATTGTTCTTGATCTTTGCAGGCATCTTCTAGGCACTGCTATCATAAAGAAAACTTCAAAGATTTTGTGTAGTAGAATTACAGCTTTAATCCAAGATAAGTACTGATGTATGAAAATTAAAGGGGCAGAGTGTGTTTGCCAATTGTGACTGGGCAAGGAAAGAATTGCAAAACCAGTCCTTTTGGAGTTTGGGTTTGCAGAGGCAAGTGCAAGGTGCACAAAAGGGGAAGCAGAGTGTGCAGCTAGCAAGTGTACATGTCTGCAGAGATGCCCTAACTGCAATGCCAAGAAAATCAGACCTTCAGCCAAGAAAAACAACATTAAAATGATGCAATGACATAAGCTAAATGCTGGTCGTGGAATCTAAATTACACGCAGAACAATCAAGAAGGAAAACACCGACGACATTCGCTTGTGTAACAGGGGTGTTGACCTCACAGCTGGCAGGCAAGGAAGGGCACAAGTGCAGACACAAGTAAAACCAGTGATAGGAGGGGGACTTGACCTTACTGAAAGCATCAACCAGGCCTGTCCCTTAGGGGTGATACCGAAGTATCACAAGACTGCTCAGGTTTGTACATTTTAAAGTAGTCCATTTAAAATCTGCCACACTTAAAAACCTCACTAGGACAGACTCACCTGATGAGCAGAGCAAGGCAAGAAAGCTGCAGCTCAGCACCAGGACAACTGCCTCTTGCTCAAACAAAAAGCTGGATAAGGACATGCTTAGCATTTTTTTTAAAAAAAGAAGGAATACACTTCACCAAGGGCTTTGAGATCTCTGATCAGGAGGCATTCTACCTGTAAGATAAATACTGAGGGTTGCACTGCAGGTGGGAGACAGATGTGGGTTATGTTCTCTAGGTTTCTGCTCCATGTCTTGTATAGGCTGTGAAACTTTTGTGATGCCGGCACTACATATACTACCAATGCAGTCAGGTTATAGAACTAGACATGAGAAAATGCAAATGTAGATCCAAACAAAAATAAAAAACATCCTAACTCAGACCCAACACTGTATTGTGCTAAAAAGCAGTGAACAAAAATGTCTTGTTTGGGGTGTAAAAGGCATTTTATTCACCCAACACCCTTTATTAATGGGATGTGTTTCTAGAGTATCTACTGATGAGTAGCATTTATTATATGTGCTTCACAGCTTCATCTGTATTTTAGACTATAATATAAGCAACACAATACAACCCCTGATAAGTGGGAGAGAGGAAATGCATGCACAATACAAGATGTTCCCATCAAAAACTCATCTCCTCTTAGTGCACAGAGGACCTACAGGACACGGTCAGTGTTGCTCAAATACAAACATACTATTCAACAAGCACCCCCTCAAATCGGAAAGGAGAGATCATCTGGTGCCTTTAAACACAACCTTCAGTTATCATGTCCTCAGAAACACTTGGATGATCCCAGCCTTGTCTTCAGACTGGGTTGGTGGGATGAGCTGCAGGCTCATTTCAGGCCATTTGTGGTGGACCCAGGCAGCAACTGAGGAGGGAGGCTCTTGCAAAGAGCTTTCAGTGGGAGCCTGCAAGCAGGCTCAGACCCACAGACAAATCACTTCACACCCTGCCCTCCCCTCCTCTTGCCCCTAAAATGCCTCTTTACTGGCAGCTTTGAGACCTACAGGCGAGAAAGGAGAGGCAGCACCCAAGGTCATCAGGCTACAGAGAGTACCCAAGAACAAAAGATTAATTTTAATGTCCTGGCTTCAAGCAACCTCGGCCAATAGCTTCAGGAAGTCTTCATCATTTATGCGGAGGAGGAAGCACCTGGAAATCACAGAATTAATTTGATCTGAAGAGACTGTGCTCTGGAAAAACACATGGGTCAGGCCCCATTACTCAAGATTGCAGGGGCAGGGACGGGACAAGCCATGAGTGGTGAGCAAGTGTGAGTGTGCTGGATGCCAATCAATGGCATTGGCTCAACCATGTGTTTCCTCAAGCCAAAGTCCCAGCTCAGCTTGGCACCGGGCTGTGCATGCTCTGGCTGGCCAGGCTGGCATTGAGCAGGGAGCCGTCCCCTCCCCACAGCCCTGCCCTGAGAGGAGGGGTGACCAAGTACCAAAGTAGGTCAGGGAAGGAGGTTTGATTTCCTGTTGCAAACTGGGAGAACATTGCAGGCCACACAGCCTTGCTGTCGGCAGGGTCGAATGCAGACACGTTCCCCCCAGCCCTTGTTTTGGCACCACACTGTGCCCGAGCAGTGCCACATTCCTACATGGACTCACCTCAGCTCCATGGCCAAATGCTGCACATGCAATGCAGTTAAACAAACTCCAGCACAAAGCTAAACATTATCACCCTTGTGCTCTGAGTGAGTACAAATAGGCTGTGCATTAAATCACACAAACAGGCTGAGAGGCTTCTAACACTGTTTGGGTCATGACCTGTCAGGCGGTTGTAACTCAGTTGTACTTCCTAGCTTTCCCTTTCCTTGTGTGAGAGGCTGCCTTAGTCCATAGATGCCAGGGAGAAGTGGTGTTGTTGCAAGTTTGAGATGCGTCAGATAAAGGAAACGTGACAAAAATTCCTCAGTTTATCCACCAAGCCCATTTCACCTGGCAAAATTTGAAGTGCCACCTCTGCACTGCTGTGGGCAGGGGAGGGAGAACCAGAGCTTTTCACTATCAGGTGGAAGGACATCCAGACCAGGGCTGAGGCCACCCTTTCTCCCCTCACCCCAAGCTGTGGTCCCACAAGCATTCAGCACATTGCACCCAGATAATATGTGGTGATGGGGGCTCAGAGAAGGGTAGTGCCAAGATGCTCAAGTGTCTTCTCCCATTTGGCACAGTTCAGAGCATGCTGCAGGGTCAGCAAAGGGGGTCAGCAAGCACAGGGAGCCTCTCAAGCTTCTCTAACCTGAGGAACTGCTTTTCTCTCAAAGCAGAAGCATTTTGTAAAATGCAACCACTACTTGAAGTGACCTCACAGGCATTTTCAGTAAGTGGTCATCTTAAGTCCTGAAGTAGTTGGACAGTTATTGGAACAAATGTATGATAAAAGCCTTTCCACCCCCATCCCTCCCACCCCTACTTTATATCCCATGATTTCTTCCTTGTTTGAAATGATTCAGCAATAGACTCTCCGATAGTCTCTATCTGGTTAAAAATAGTTACTTGCCTCATATGGCTTTAGCATGGTACTGTCAACTGTAAAATGTTCCACCTTCCAAAAAAGTAGAGTGAAAAATGAAAGTGAGCTTTCACACATCATTACTCTCTGCAGTGAGACCTCCAGAGCTCATTCCAAACCCATCAAAGGAGGAGAGGCGGGCTGGGAGGGCGGGCAAGCAAGATGCTCCTGTTGCTGCCCAGTGCCCTGCAGGTCCTTGTGAAGCTTTGCCCCCTACACAAAAGTGACCAGGCTGATGGTTTGCTCATTTCCCAAAACAAAATGCTAGATTATTTCCAAGAGACATTTATTTGTTGGATTTCTGGAATGTTAGAAGAGTTTAGTCATGGAAGCTGGATGTCTCCTGATGTCAGCTATGGGAATACACTCCAGCAGGGAACCAGTATAGCCCAGTTAGCTGAGTCACACTCCAATCACCCCATAGCACTGGGGCAAGAGGGCATGAGAGCCCAAAATCCCATCAGCCATCTCACAGCTCTTGTCCTCTGTAGGTATGGGGATCAGTGATGGGCTTGCACAGTGTGACTGGCTATCCTGGACTGAATGTGCTTTGGTAGAAAAAAAGGGTAATTTGATGGCAATAGTGGACAAATGGCGCAGGTGGGTTATTTCACTTGGCTCTCTGTATCACTTGAATTTGTTTGCATTCAGGGCCAGCTGCTGGAGGGTGTGTGGTGGGACCCTTCTGCCACAGAGGTGTCACAGGGAGGTGGTACTGAGGCACTGCAGGGTGATAAATGGAAAGTGCATCAGGTTCAGCCTATGAGGGGACAGATGGCACCTCTGCAGTGCCCACAGCCAGCTCCTGATGTTCCCACCCAGGGAGGGAAGCTGCAGTCTGCCCCAGGGCCCCAGGTCAGAGAGAAAGGTTTGCAGCCAGCAGCTGGAGCGTTCATCAGGGCTTCCTCTGTTGCTGAGCAGCAAACAGGGTTGGTGATATCCACCAGCTCCCAGTGCTGAAGAACTTCAGAAAAGCCAGGGAGATGCAGAAGTATCCATTGGTTTTCACCGCACACCTCACAGCATCAGAAGCTGACTCTAGAGGCTGTATGACAAATTGCTGGTTAATACCCACATTAATTCATTTTTTCCCTCAGAGTTGCATTTGCTGTGCATGCTGAGCCATCCTCTGCTCATTTCCTCAAGGTGATATGCTAAATCCTGCTCCCTGGACCATGGCAATCAGCTATTGCTGGAATACAATCAAGCTGCAGATGGCAGCTGAGGGAATCACAGGGATTCTGCATTGCTCAGCACCATGGTCAAATCCTGACCAGCATCACTGGGGCAGGATTTGACCACAGAGCCAGACATGAGCAAGCCTGCTGCCTGCCCGTGGGGTGTTCTCAGTGCCCACCTCTGTCCTGGGCAGCACTCTTGGGTGCTGCTGCTGTATTTGTGAGGTCCTGAAATACCTGTCACACTGCCGTATCACCTCATATTGACCACACCATAGTAAACATTTTCTCTGGGTCCCTCTTGACAAGACAAGGGATGAGTCTAGAAATTACTTCTACAGAAAGTGAGTGTTTTGAAGAAGTGCAGGAAGGGATTGAGCTTCCCAGTTTTGGATGCCTACTTGAATACCAGACCCCAGCTGTTTTTATGGGAAGGGACATTTTCACATTCCAACAATTTTAATGCACTCCAGGCCTTATGCAATTTTTCTTTCCATTTACAATATTAGGTATTTTATATGATAAATCTGAAGTGTGGCTTTTGTGCATGAATGATACAGTTTCCATAATATTTTTTCATATGCAGAGACATTTTGTTTTGATCTCATGGGGCATGAGTCAACTCCTATTTGAAGCCACTGGACTCCTTCCAGTGACCTTCCCAGAGCCTGGCTAGCTGGGAAGATGAAGTCTGATGTGCTGTAGGTGCAAGCTATCATGACCTGCCGAGACTCAGGGCAGCTCAGTAGAGCAGCTCAATCATAGAAAGGCTACATCAGGAAACTAGCTGAGAGCATCCAGCGTGCCTGGTGCAAAAACAGTGTCTGCCCCAGAAATGCACGTGCTGTAGCACCATGAGACTCCCAAACAAGTTGGCAGCAGTGCATGTTCAGCCCTGCAAGATCCACAGTCTGCCCATCCAACACATGTGCCATTTCCTTTAATCTCAAGGCTGCAAGAGTCAGGGGGAGTTACGGAACTTATTTGGTCAAGCTCCTTGAGTGGGATGAACAACACCCTGGGTTTCCTGGATTACCCAGGCCAGGCCTTCCACTCTCACAGAAGCAGCAGCCCTGTGGACCCAAACACCCCTAAGCATGCAAGGGTGTTTCCCATGAAGACCTTCAAGACTCCCCATGTGAGTGTGGGATCCCACATAAATTCAGGCATGTGCCCACCCAATATGCATGAATTTTATCCCCCCTTCTTAATGACTGTAAGAAGAGCTGTTTCTTTTTTTAGTAGGAGCAAGTTCCAAGGGAGAAATGTCTGCTTTGGTTCCCCAATTCAGCAAAATTCTGGCAATTCGCCTCAGCTCAGAAAGGTGCCTCTGTTCTGCGAGGCCAGTGAGGAAGAGAAACACTCACGCTCTGGAAGACTCAAAATGAGCAAGAAACAGGTGAAGTGCCCAAAGCTACCGACTGAGCATCCTCCCTGTCTACTTGGCTTGCATGTCAAGAGCTCTGTTAGTGACAAAGGGCTGGCCAGAGGTGTTTGTGTCATGATCCTCAGCACACAGCGTTCCTGCCATCATTAAATGGGACTGTGGAGACGTTCAGAGCAGGAGTCACTAAGGAGGGCCCAGCAGGTGGTAGCCTCTGCCTGCCTCTGCTGCCAGCTCTGGCAGTGACCTGGGGCTGCTCCACAGGACTGGGGCTGCTCTGCAGTGTCCTCCACCATTGGCCCTGCTGAGGAAACCTCATGTGATTTGGAAATTAAGCAAAGTATTTTGTGTTTATGAAACAGCTCCTAAGAGTTTGAAAAAGGGACTAGTGGTGTTTACACACAAGCTGGACAGACTCTAACACGGTGCATGCTCTGTTGTGTCAACTCCTGCACCTGCATAAGATATTTTACAAAATCCCCTTGAAATGAAGGAGCCAAACAACTGGGTCTAATCAGCCCTGCCTGTGCTCTCCCTGGAGCCGCACAACATTTCTGCTAACGGAGCTGCGGGATGTTATGGAAAATCTGCTCTCCAAAGAGCCTTTGTTCATGTCTGAAGTTAAGGCTGGTCAAAAGCAGGGAGTGGAGCTGTGGGGGAGCTGGTGCTGGAGCAACCCCGATGCAGAGCCCTGCTCCTGGGGCTTATGGAGTGCTCCCTAGGAATAGGGGAGACTTTGGAGGGAGCCCAAACAGCGGGACAGGGAGAGCAGCAGCTCAGCTAACAAACACCACCTTTATCCCCTCTCAGGCAAGGAGGAGACTTGTCCAAAGAAGAATAAAGTTGAAGCACATTTTCTTGTGCTTTCCCAAACTACCAGAATTACCAAATGTGCTTTTCATTGTGTTTTTTTTGTTACCTATGCCAGAAAGTTTTTGGACCCCTTCTCTAGCAACACAGATTCTCCTCTTTTTTGTACCATTTGCAGAAGGTCCTGTCTGGCCCGTGTTTGCTCATAGAGTGACACCAGGATTCAGTCCACAAAAGGTTGTTGACCTGGGAAGAGAGCTTCTAGAATTCAAGGGCTGGGCAATTTCTTGGAAATTGCCTTATCAGCACAGCTACAAGCTGGAGCTTTAACAGCTCTCCCCGAGCTGCATGTCCCTAGTTCCTATTCCTGCAGTTTGCTATATATGCTGTACACATATGTTTATTTCGTAGTTTGTTATTTTGGGCCGAGATTGCCACAAAACCACGAAGCCAAGATCAGTTGCTTTTCTGTTACTGAAATTAGGTATCAGGGAATGCCCAAAGCAAGCCAGTAACGGGGAGCAGGCGCCTGTGCACAAGACTGTGTAAAGGCTGATGCCAAGAACCTCACATGCCCTCCTTTGCTGGTGGAGAAGGGAATCAGCAGGGGGGGTCAGGGGTTGTTATCAGCAAAGCAAAAGGCAGTAAATCAGGAGCAGAGAGGTGCTGGGTTTGCACAGCAAGGAGAGTCACCGTGGTGCAGGCTGGGTTCTAAGAGCAGTGAAAGTGGGCTGAGTGGGAATGGATGAGTGCAGCACTTCATGGATTTAAACCAAAACCTTACAGTGCATTTAAGCCTCCTGGAGGCACAAGCCTGCGCTTACACAGGGATTTGCTCTGAACTTTCACAGGGTCAGGATGGGCTGGTTCACTATGAATCCCGAGGGTGTTTGCAGTGCCTCAGACCTTCCCAGGCAAAGAAGATCTGGCAGCCCAGACAGATCTGCCACCTCTTGTCATCCCCCAGCTCCTCTGCCAGTGGCTTTGCCCAGCTCATGTTTTGGGACAATGCACGGCTGGGCAGCCTCCATCCTACCCACATCTGGGGAGCTGGGGAATGCATCTTCTCGGGAGAGCTGTAGGGAGCAAGGACTTTGCATCTGGGATTCAGCCCTCATCCCCAAGGGACATGATGCAGATCTGAGCAAGGACCTGAGGAGTGGCCAGCAAAGCCCCTTGGCTCACCTGCTCACCCACTGCCCTCACCAGGACAGGCTGCTGAGCGAAGCCAGTGACTGCCTTGGAAACAAATGTCCACAGAGCCACGGGCACACAGCACCAGCAACTTCACATTCTGAACCGCTGCTATGATAATCCTGTTTGCTCAGTCTTAGTGACCGAAGAGAACCATAACCAAGGAAAACAGCAGGATTATCCTCCAGCACCTGTTCCCACTGAAAGGATTATCATAGTTGGCTGCATCAATGATGTCCTCTAGGTATCACCAGAAAGCAGCCTGAGGGACATGGCAGCCCACCAGAAGACCTCTCTTCCCTTCTGCATGCCCCTTTCCTGGGTATTTTCTGGAAGCTCCTGACAGACAAAGGCCAGTCCATGTGGATACAAGTATCAGTGCTTTCATGCCTGCAGCATACAGGCTTGCTCTCCAAATAGCATCATCTCCTGTTTGACTGTCTAACGGGGAGGTGGCGTGAGAAGTATAGGTTGTAAACTGCAGGGCTCAGAAGGCAGACAGCAACTTTAAAGCACTTTAAAACAAGCTGTTTTTCCTGCTCAACATTCCCTGTGCTTTTGTGTTCAAGAGCAGGATCGGACCCACTCACCTCACAACATGGAAGGGCTCTGTTGTGCTGCATTTACATCTACAATACAATGCTAACTGATTTAAGAGCTGTTTTACTGAAGAATGAAAATGCTTGATTGCAGAAAAATCTTGGAGTGTCCCTTAATAGTCCAGAGAGGTGCTGCAACTGCCCCAAGGCCTTTGTGACATGAGCTGATGCCTCTCTCCATCAGTTTTTTCAAGAACATCCTTCCATCCCTTAAGCAGGGGCCTTGGAAAACAAATTACTGCAAACACAGATTTTTTTTCTATAATGGAATGTAACATTAAAGTAAACACTGGAACATGGAGACAAACAAAGCAAAAAAAAAAATCAGGGAAATAATCCTTAGCTTCTAATGATTTTTGCAAAACATTGCTGAAATTAGGTTTTATTGGAACAAAAATGTATTTATCATATCTGTCAACACTGGAAAATTATGGTTAAATTACAAGTTTATTTTAAACTCTGACGATGATCCAGAAGTGATATGCTATTTATAAATAGCTTATCATACACCACAGTATAAAAAGTACATTGATCTTCTTGTTATTGAGTCAAATTCATTGTTATATATGAGATGGGAATTAGCTTTACCCCTCTGACTATAAAACAGAGAAAAAAATTAAAACCACAGGGAGGATAGCAGTAACACCCCACTCATCAGAGTCTCCTGTGAAAAGGACCATAGGAAAATGGGCCCATTGGAAAAGGCCACCCTGATTACAAAGCTTGTCTAGATCTGCGCTGAGACCAAGTGGTACCAAGCAGCAGAGATCTCTGAACCCCACCGTGGTGCACATGATCTCAACCTCTGACCTTCATGAAAGCTGTTCTCAAGCCCTGAGCCAGCCAGGCCCCTCTTTTAAATCAGTTACACTGTGGATGGGTGACTCTTTCCAAAGTCTTCTCCCTGTTGTTTTTGGCCACAGCTTTGACAGGACAGCAGGACTGCAGAAAACTTCTTGTGCCAGCTCAGCTTCAAAGCAAGGAATGTCTTGTGGCCCTGATACCAAGTACAATGCACTGCAGAGACTTCTGCAACAAGGCTGAGTAACACATGGTATAAACTGGGCATTAAGTCTCACCATGCAGCTATTTTACCTGGGCAGGAACCTCCACAGGGCTGATGATGCTGGTGCCCGTCTGTGTGCTTGCTATGCTCCTGGTGCTTCCCAGCAGCTCAGGGACCATGCTCATTTACCAGGGTAGAGCCTACCTGGGTTTTTAGGGGTGCTAACTGAGATCTCTGGCAGCCTGACGGCAGCAGTGAGGATGCCCCTGCCAGAGGGGACCAGTGGCTGCCAGGTGTAAGGGGATCAGAAATATTGTCCTTGGATATTTCAGTCTTTGAACCTCAGATGGAGGACTTTATCCAAGCTTCATTAATATCCCATTAAAAAAGACAAACATTCTCCATTGTTAGGGCCAAGCTGAGTCAGTGTGCTCTGCTCTGGTGATGGTTATGGCCATAGCCCAGGCTATGTACGTGTGTGGGGGATAGAGATGATGGGCTGTGATACAGCAGCACCAACGCAGCCCATCACGAAGCTGGCTGGCTGTGGAGCATGCAGCAGCCCAGGCCTGCAGGCAGTGCAGAGGTCATCACTGAAGTGGCAGGGAGCCAAGGAGGTGACTGTGGATAATGGTGGAGAGCTGCCTGGAGAGGGGAGATGGGAAGCTGGTGGTCAGAGCTGAGCTTGCGGGAGGCTCCAAGCAGCAGCAGCCAGGAGCTGAACGGTGACATGGGGAGATAAGGCTCTTGATGGATAGACCGCAGAAGGTTTGGAGGCTTTTGTTCTGCTTGGATAAGGAGTCAAATATTCACATAGATAAGTTTCAGAAATGCATCTGATCTGAAGTCTTTTTTGTGTAGGGCTGAAAATAGAACAAGAGAATTCCTCTGTGGCTTTCCTGGTTCCTGGGTTTTCCTTCACCAGCACCAGGCTGACCAGAATTACCCATGCAAGCAAAGCAACAGCCAGGACAGCTCTAACAGGCAGACTCTCCCTGAACCTCAGGCATTCGAGATGCCAACCTTACTTACAGCCTGGGGCATAGGGGAGATGATCCTTTGCTTAGTTACTCTCTGTTTCTTGTCATCTTGGTCCACAGAGCTGCTATGGGTGGTTTAAATCACTGTGAAGGAAATGCCCTCGCTAACATTTGTGTGTATCTTAACATATTCGTTGGCACAGAGTTTATATAACATTGCCTGGCACCGCTTCACTGGCAGAGTTATACCCACATGGAGCATCTCATTGTGTGCAAAGATCTGCAATAACCTGCTGATGAATGGCTGCTGGTGGCAAAGCCAGATAGCAGCACCGATGATCTTGGCAGACTCCTACCCTCCTTGCGCACCACACTTGGACCTAGCTGAGGGCTGCAGGCAGCACACCCAGGATGGCCAGCAGTTATGTTCCAACTTTAAACTGCAGTGCTTGAGTGGAGTGCTTTTGGAGGGCGCATAATTTCCTTGGAAATAAATTAGAGTGCTGTACTGTACTCCAGTTTCCTTGTACCATAAGTTGTTTAAACAGTTTCTCATTATGCATTTCCCATTCAGACAAAAAACAGACCACAAAGCCTGAGGCACCAAGGCTGGTAGGAAAATGGAAATCCTGCTCCAAGTAGGCAGAGAGCAGCTCTCTGGCTCTGGGCAGGTGCTGGCAGACCCAGGAAAGATTTGGGGCAGGAAGGAGCAGTAGCAATTTCTGGCTCTGTAGAGACCTTTCAGGTTCACCTTTAACAACTATGGCTCCCAGTCAGTTTTGCAGCATTTCTGTCTGAGCAATCCCCCAGCTTCGACATGCCTTAGGGAGGACCCAGATCCAAACTCTGAGGGCAGAGCAGCAGAGGGCTTCCAGCAAGCCAGAGAGTCCATCCCATTTAGGGTCAGCTCATCTTCGCCTTCCCCCATGTCTCTCCCTGACCTTCCCAATTTGCTATTTATAGCTTTGCCCTAATGATCCCCCCCCATTCCACCCCCTAAATTTAACCTCTTCCTTGCCAAGTGGTGTTTGGAATTTACAGGAGAAAGTTGTTTATGTTAAATAGCTTTGTAATAGTTTCCTCCTCTGCCGCCTCCCTTCCTTCCCCAATAAAAGCCCTACAGTGTGCTTGGCAAAGCCTGTAAACAAAGGAGGGGTTTGGAGATCCAACCAGTTTTTGGTGAACGCAGTGGGGAAATAATGTCTCTTTTGAAGAATGTTAAAGCCTGAACTCATAATAGTAGGAAACTAGTATCCACCCTAGGTAAGGAATTGCTTACTTGCAGCTACAGGGCATAAAATACAGATGTCCATGTAGTCATTGTTGGGTGCAGGGGGTTAACCCTGTGTGTTTTCCTCACTGGTCAAGATGGTGTTGATGGCAGAAAACCAATGTGTTTGTTAAGCTCCAAATACTTGAAGTTGTGACAACTGAGCAGGGAAAGGAGAACACAAAAAGGCAGCAGTGTTTTGAACTCACCTAGATTGATGAACAGAAGCACAAGGCAATGAAAATCCATTAGCCTGACTGTTCCCTGCAGAGGAAAAACAGGCACACAAAATCCAATTCATTATTCTCTTTCTTATTTAATGCTAAGTAAGTCATTGAACTTTACTACTTGATCTATCCATTTTCTTTAGTAGAAGGGCTGCAGGAAATCTTTCTCTTCTCAAAGGGGGTTTCAAGTTTCTCACCAATATCATGCAAAAAATACTTGGAGTGTATGAGTAAAAAATAACTGCATTTCAAAGGGAGCTTGAGCCATGAAGATAAGGATAATTTTTCTCTTCTGAAGCGCAGAACCAAAGAGTGGAGGCCCCTGGAAGCTGGGAGCACCATTGTTCTTCTTCCAGGTCGTTATCTGGAGACAGGCCCTGTGATAGACTCTGATGAGGCCACGGGAAGGATTATCTGCTGGGAGTGCTAATGGCATGCATTTGACAACATCAACTGTTTAATTTATGAAGTGACTTGTAACGTAAAGGCAAAGCAATTCATACCGTGCAACAGCCCAAACACATCTGGTACAATTAAAAAGTATGCCATCAAAGCCCAGCCCTGCTCTACAACCCCATTTACTTAGTTAAGGTCACGTAGAAATGTTCCACCTTCCTAAAAGGCAAAATCCTACTGGATTTTGTACTGTGATGGCAGTGTTATATAATGAGAAATATATTAATGGAAACTATCCAGCACTGAAATCATTCCAGCCTTTTTATCACCACACTCCTTGCTCCCACATAAGTGAAGTGTGCAGGAATAAAAGCAGTTAAACATCATCCACCAGAAGACACACATGATGGGGATTGCTCACAAGCCCCTAACAGCTCAGTGGTGCCCATCACTGTTGGGATCCATATATACACTCTGGGCAAACAGAGCTGCTCTTCCTGCGAAATTATTTTTTCCACTGCTCATGGCTTGGGGCCATATCACCCTCTTGCAGTTGGGGACAGTTTAGTGTTGCCACCCAGTACCTGAGTAGCTCATTCAGCTCCCCTGGTTCTGATCTCTGCCAAGAGTTGAGGAGTTTGTCCCATGCTCTTCACTGTGGTCTCATGGATAATCAGACTTAAATAATGTTTTTCTTCTATCGCAGGAGTATTTGTACAAAACTAAATTTATTTTAGTTTTTCACATGCAATGAGAAGCTTAATGACTTAGTCATTAAGCTTCTGAATAGAATATTCAGATCAGCCTCTGAAGGGAGGGAAGGTGTGGGTGGCAAGTCTTCCTTTTCTCAAGCATGGTTCAGGCAAAATGACGGGCCAGAGGGTGCTGGTCTGAGCCTCACCTTCTGGAGCATCACCACTGGACATGAGATCTGTGATCACAGTGATGGATTCAAATCAGGGCTACTACCAAAACAGATGATCTCTGCCCCATCACTCTGCATGTTTCCTATGACCCTCATGAATTTTTTTGTTACCCATGTTCGTGCAACCCGTGTGGATTGGCTGAAACAAACCTTGTCTGAAAGGGCTGGTTTTCAGCCAGAGGAGCCCATTGCCCACATGGTTGCAAAGGCAGCAGAGCCAGGGTGAGCAGCAGGACATGCAATGGGAGTTGAGGGGAGGAGGATGCAAGCACCAGCCCTGGCTTGGACGGGCTGATGCTGAAAACCACAGACATGCACCTACCCTGCTGACAGATAGCTGGTAACCACCTGGCAGTGAAACAGGAACAAAACCTCTCCTGTGGATGCTCTCAAGGTGGTTTAGAGCAGTGCTGCAACACCTGTTGTTACTGGCAATTACTGCAAGAGCAGCTGCCTTGTGCTCCGTATTAGGTAAAAGCTCCAAAAAGCCCAAGTATTTGACACAAGCTGTTTATGCTCCTGTGTCAGATCCAGTCTGGATGCACTGATAGCGTGGCTGTCCTAGTCTACTGATGGGAACCCGCCAGGGTACCAGCGATGCTTAAGTCGGGGGGGGTGTGTCAGCAACAGGTCCCATCGCCGCCCCCCACCCTCCCCCCCCCCCCCCCCTTCCCCTTGCCTCCGCCTCCCTAGCAGAGAGAGGGCAGCTCCTGCCAGGGGAGCATCCCACACTGCCCTGGTGTCCTAAGTGAGCTAATGGAGATTTTATTTGACGGCTCCCAAGTGAGTATTTAGGGGAAGAACAGATAAACAAAACACTTCTTGCTCAAGTCTTCAAGCAGGCAAACTGTGAAACAATGGGAGCTCTGTGGGACTCCCAGTTCACCTGCTCCAGTCCAACAGGAAGCACTCCTCCCTCCACAGCACAATGGTGGGGCTGGCACTCACCTTTGTGCCTCTGGATACCTCTGGGGTCCCCTCTGACACTTGGGCGGGTGAGAGGGGTACACATTATACACACGAATGGGAGCAGAGTGAGGTGACTGGGGGCACCGTGAGCTGTCCCTGGGGTGGCACTTGTCCATCAGCACGGCTTGCACAGGATGTGCAGTGGCATCTGTAACCCCTACTGGACCAGTCAGCACAGGGTTCTTCATCTGCACACGGAAACTTTAACTCTGAACAGTGTTCTCCCTTCCCCGCTAGGAAATCCTGCCAGGGGCTTGTCTCGACTACTACTTCTTAACAAGAGGTCTTTAAATTTTGGACACAAAACACTGTTTAAATTTTACCACCTGGCAAATCTTTTGTCACGAGCTATTGTGTTGTCCCTGCAATTGTTCCTACAGTGGCAGGGAACTCTGCAGTCCCCCTCTGAGGGAGGGCAGCTGACAGCCTTTGAGGGGGCTGCAGCACTCGTCTGGCCCTGCAAAATGACTTGTTGGTAGCTGTAACCCAGCAGCTTCTGAGGTTTTGAGCTCTTTAGTGTCTCTGTTTGCCTCTTTGGTGCATACACTTAGATCTGCCTTTCAAAGCATTGTGCCAATGAGCTTAAGACCAATTATCAAAATGATTTTGGTAGGAAGAAGCTAAATATCATGGCTTTGAGAGAGACATGGGGCCAGGCTTGCAAAGGTACATCACTGCTTAGAGACACACAACAGTGGCTAATGGCTAAAGCACTGACCTAGTAGAAAATCCTCATCTAATCTCATTAAGGACAACAGGATTCGGTGCATTACACAGGATCAGAAGGGAAAGGCACACCATTACATCTGAGATGCTCTGCTAATCATGGCAATGGCAAAAGTCTTGGTAGGCTTCTGTTTTCTCCTTTAGGTTGTGAACCTGGAGGTCAAGACTGATTTTCTATTTGTCTGGGAATTTTGCACTCTGTTGCAGCTGGTATTAATAAATTTGAGCATCAATCCTGGAAGGAATGGGTATGCCCAAACCCAGACACTGATCAGCATGGTACTATTCATGTCTGGAGGCAGACTGCTGTCAGGGCACGACCAAAAAACTTGTGCTGTTGGGTGCTAAGGCTGAGCATGCAAACACTGCCGTGAAAAAACCTGGAAGCTGAATGGGGCAGGGAAAAAAAAAAAAGACAGTTTGTGAAGCAAATGTGCCTGCCAAGCTGCCAGTTTTGGTGAACCAGGAAGCTGATCAGCAGTTCACACAACAAACCTGAACACTCTTCCATTTCCAGCACGATGGGCCCGATTCTGTCGCTGGTGTTTGCAGGACAGAGCGATGACTCAGGGCAGTGGCACAGTCAGCAGCAGCTTGCACCAGCATGCCCGGCACAGTGGGCACACCCTGCAGCACCCACGCATCCCTCCCGCAGCACTGCCACCCCTGGAGGCCATTGGGCACCTCCTGCTTGGAACCACCCGAGAGGATACTACTCGGAGGGAAGGGGGAGATGCTGAGGGGGTTGTTTGTGTCCTGGGAGCCGTGGTTGGCCAGGGAGCTGTGTGGCTTTACATGGCTGAGAAGTTGCTCAGGTGTGCTTTAGTCTGCTGCTGTTACCCAAAAAGAGTAAGAAAAACTTTGAGGAATGTTTTTCGGGCATGTTTCAGCTGCCAGTCCCTTGGTGGCATGGTCCTGCATGGAGGGTGTCTTACCTCTCACACTTCTTAACCTGCGTTTCCACAATGCCTCTGCCTGGTGCTTCCCTATCCAGTAAAAGGCAACACCTATAGCATGGCCAAAGATGTCCCAGTTTTTCTTTTTGCAATGACAATCCTGGGTTTGCTTACCAGCATCACCTTTTTTATCCTTTTCCCATCTTGCTCACTTTTTTCCAGCAGAGTTTGACAGCCTGAAGCTACTGATTTGCAGGGATAAATCACCTGCTGTTACCATGGGTCTGCTCCTCATGGATGGTCAGGCACACAAACATCTCAAAGAAAAAGCATATTGATTTCTTCTGCGAGATGATGATCACAAATATTGTTGATCTTACATTATACGTGATTGTTTATATAAAGAGAAAGAATCTTTACTTCCTCCTGGGACGTTTGGGAATCTGGCAGGCTTTGAAAGCGAGTCAGTGGTGCATAGGGTAATGCTCCTTCAGGGGGAGTGTGCTTACTGCTATTGCAGGAGATCACATCAGTGCTTTAGACACGATCAAACAGAAAGTTCCAGTTAAACAATGAGTTTTTAGGATGAAAAGTGAAACGTTAAGAAGGTGTGTACAACTCCATGAATTTGCTTCATTTCATTCGTTGATGTGGTGGTAACAGAACTATTTTTAGGTATAATCCTTCAAACAGAACATGACTTCTCCTTTCTGATTAGTACAAAGCTGGCTGCTAGTCAAAGGATAATTATTTCCCAACACATCACCTAACACACACCAGCAAACAAAACACTCATTATTTGAGCTATCCAATATTAACTGTTGTTTAGCAGTTAACATTTTCTCAACAGCTTTAAACAGGACTAATTGCTCCAGCTTCATTAGCAGAGGTCATTTACTGTTGGTAACAATACTTTTCTGGAGATAGTCCCTGGATGAGATTAGATTATCAGGTCAAATTCTGCTCCCGGTGGCAATGATGCCTGACCGCATTTGGCCTCACGAAAGTCTGCTCTTTCAGTTCATAGCTTCCCAATTTCCAGCCCTGCAGCTGATATATTACATAAAGGAAGTAAATGCACTCCACCAGACGGGAAATTACAATAAATTAGGAAAGTGTGCGGCACAAGAAAGGTTGGCAAAAGAGCCATTTAAAAGTTATTAATAAAACCGCAACCTCAGATAGGGTTTAGAGAAAAAAAAATAAACCCGATAAAGAAGTTGTCCTTATAGTTGAAAACACGTCAGCAAAGAGGGAAAGCAGTGTTTGGAGAAGAACCAGTGTGGCCTGCATCACAAACACCCAGCTGATGCTATCAAATGCTGCATCTGCTACAGGCATGGTTCAGATCATAAACCACTTTTTTTGCACATAGTTTCATGCTGATTGGAGCTACAGCCAGTGGATGCTGAGGGTTGCAGTCTTCAAGTGCAGCAAATTTGCAGGAGGGTTTCTGTTCAGCTCTCACAAGTGGGAAGTCCTTCTGCAGGGCCTGCAATAGCCTGCTGCACGTCTGAAACAGCCTCAACTTTCCTGAGCACACGGAAAACTGAATCCAGGCTTTCAATCCAATATATTCCCATTTAAACATGTGGAGTGAAGCAGCCTTCTTTTCAGAAGTGCTGAGCAAACACTGCTTAGAGTGAGGCTGGCGCCTTTGAGAATCAGTCATCTTCCATATGGAAGTCTCAGGCATCCTTGCCAAATAATTTTGGTCCTGGCAGCTGCAGGACATTTTCTCTGAGTGGATTTCTGGTTTACCTGTGTCTCCCTTCCCTGCAGGCCTGTGGCTCTTTGCTGTTACTTTCCTGCCCATGTACGTGTGCAGCCGCATGCCTACCACCTATACTTTCTGACTTGCAGCTCCAATTGCTAATCCATGTCTGGTTTTCGTCAGAAAAAAATATTCATCGTGAGCGTTTGACTCACTGCCTCCGGAGTATTTCAGCTGCCCCACAACACTTTTCAGAGTATCCTTCTTCTCTGCAGAGAACAGCCTGTTCTGAGCATGATCCACAGCAAACTGCTCGCCAGCAGCCTCCGGTTCCTCGCACACGTGTGTGCCATATGTCCTGCTCTGTCCGCACCGTTACTGTGCCACTGCTTGTCTCACGCCGTGCAAGATGGACTGGCATCCACCATCTGGGCTGCCAGGTGGATTACCTTAGCTGTCCATGAAGGTACTCAATGTGTCAGCCTCCAGACTCTTCCAGCAGGTCCTCAGCTGGCAGAAATTCAAGAGCAGACAAATCCTGACCGCCTTGCTGACAAAGCTGGCCCTTCTGTGGCCAATGGACTAAATTCATCCTACCTCAATGCCATTTCACTTGTCCAGGGGAAGCATCACCCAACACAGCTATTTGGCTGGAGAAGCCGAGCAAGTTCTGGCCATAAATTTCTCACCTAAGTCAGACTCTTTTGAGGCAAAATTTTCACCACTTTTTGAAGTCCAAGAACATAAGCGTTTGGGCGGTTAAAATTAAGTATGTGAACTGATTTATGAGATGAAGAGCCAAGTCCATTAGATTGCCCTGCTCCATGCAGTAGGCACTGTGCTTCCCCAGGATCTGCCATCCTGCTGAGGATGAGGGCTTGGCAGCCACTGCAGCTCCCAGCTGGGCACTGGGGCCGGATCCTGTCCTGCTCTACCCAGTAGGAAGGGACCTGGTCCTGCCCTGGCTTGCTGCGATCCCCAAGGCACACAGAGAGAGCAGTGCTGCCTCCCCATTCTGTCCCAACCCCAACATGCACAGCCAACATCTCCCTGCAATCACTGGCATGAGACATCGCCATCCTGTGTGCCCTTCTGATCCTGTTGTATTTGCTGTAATCACAGATAAAAACAGATTTAAAAAAAAAAAACCAACAAAACATCTGGTGGCAAAGCCCACTTCCCTTAGCTCCTGATCTGATGTCAACCCAGCATTTCAAGAACCCCATTTCACTATTGTCAAGGGAGACACCATTAACTGCAACTCACATCAAACCCCAGTAACATCAATGGAAAAGTATTATTTACTTTCCTGGTCCCTTTATTTTGTCTTTTCATAAAAAGCATAACTTTTTTTTTCCCCGTGGAAATACAACATTAGAAATTGCGAAGGACAAATTCCTTAACTTTGAAAACAAAAAGAATGAACAAATGGTTTCCAAAACAAACCATTAGCCACCACCCTAAAGAACTCGCTTTGGGAAGTGCTCTTCCTGGGAGCTGATTTTTAATTAAACTACGCTTCTGAGTTTTATAAAGCTAAAAGTGGCTTCACTTTTATTCTGCAGTAGGTTTTTGTTGCTCTATCTGTCGTGTATTCATTTCAGTAATGAAAAACTTTATGAAACCACAAGGATACAGCGTATTTTCATAAAGCAATAAAGAAAGACACTCTTTTGAACTAGGGACACAAATCTGCAGCACTTCTGTTCACTGTACCTCCTAACTTGGATCATTCAGTTATCATGATCTGGCCCCCAAGGAGTATGTGACTGTCGGCAGTGCGCTGCATATGACCTTTAGCTTTATCATCTGCCAACCAGGTACTTTTATTTCACGCAGTGACACAGAAGAGGTTTCTTCAGTGTTTAAGTTTGTCCCGGAGTCCAATCCTGTTCCAGTTATGCTTCTTCCATTCCCTCAAAGGGCAGCTCCTTTATTACAATAGGAAGGAACCAAAGCCTGGACTCCTCTGACCGGCTCCCTGGCTGCCATCTCCCCTTACAGGGCATGAGCCCCCCCCGGTACTCATTGGGCAGGGGTCTCACCCAACTTCCTCACTCAGCACTAGGACCCATCCCACTGGACACACATCACCCACACCAGTTGGGCAGGATCAGGCATGAGGTGGACCTACTTGTGGGGTGGCATGTAATGCATATGGAGATTTCTTTCTACTCAAGACCATTTCTAGCTTTCAAATTAAACATCCTCTGTAATCTTAACTGTTCTGGTCTCTTGACTCCCGGCCTCGTACTACTAACAAAAAAAACCAAAAAACCCAAACAACAACAACAACAAAAAAGAAACCCCCAAAACCCCCCAACAAAGAATATATTCCAGAAAGGAACAGTTCGAGAAAATGAGTGTATTCATTATCAGAGTGGAAACACCTTGTCTTTTAGCCACTAATTTTAAGGGAAGTCACTGGACCTCAGTGCAACAGGAACACAACCTTACTGCGTTTCAAACAGGTTTTTTACAACACTGTGTCAGGAAAAGCCATTAGATAGAGTTGTATTGGTAATCTGAGCCATCTTTGGAGAAAAACAAATGCTGTTCTTCCCATTATAAGTAGGTATTGTTTCAAAACCTATAGACACACACTTGCTTGTGCTGCAATGGTATTTATTGCACATAGACCAATTACTTACACAGTAGTAAATTGCACCAGAGTATAAATATGTTATAAAACACACACAGAGAGGAAAATGGAAATGACACACATGTGCTAAAACAACAGCAGATTCACGTGGGCATTTGGAAATAAAAATAATAAAGTCTCTTAAGATATTTTAATTTATAATATGATATATTTACAGTACCTTCAAAAAATAATATTAAAAAAGTCACTCTCTCAATAAAACTATAACAGATCAGACAAAACCAGAAATCAGGTTCAGGGTCAGTGTTACTCAAACCTCTGTTTCCTTTTCAATTTGCGTGTGTGTGTGCAAGTAACATCTTCAAATAAGTTTACAACTCTTAACACTGTGCAAGAAGAGGCTTTGCCGACATTTTTAAAAAAATGTGCAGTAAATTTTTGTTGCCGGGATTCTCCCCCCCTCCCCCGTTCATCTGTTATTACAATGAACAAGCTGCAGAAGGCTCCTCGCCCCCCCCCCCGCCCCTTTTTTCATAAAAACCTATTAGCGGTATGTAAATATGCTGTTTAATATAAACATGGTCCGTTCATTCCCCTGTACAATATGCACAGTTTGAGGTAGAAGTTTCTCAGCCTGACTGCTATTGTCTGGCCGAAGGAGATAAGCGCAGTAACTCACTGCTTGCTGATGCAGAGGGAACAAGCACAAGAGTGTGGGTTGGGTTGTTTTACCCCCTTTCAAAATATACCAGTGCTCCTCATTACTCATTATTTTTCCCTGTCGCTACTCTGCGGAAGGGGAGAGCACGGCTACTCTGAGCTTAAAACTCATCTTGGCAGCAGATCTCCGTCTCGCCAGCCGTACTCTGTGTCCGGAGCACCTGCAGCACCGACCCTGCGCCTCCCAAAACCCCAGTGCTCTGGGTGAGGGGATGAACCCCGGGGCGAGGCGGGGGTGGCCGGGACCCCAAATGCAGCCGAATTCAGCCGTCAAAGGCTCGGGTTCAGCCTCCAGCACGGTCCCGGGACAGGCACCCGAGTGCAGGCGCTGCTGCCGCAGCCCCCGTCGACAGCGCGTTTCCTAAAGACAAGGCGGCTGTCCCTGGGACGGGCTGTTTATTTCCTTTGTTCTCCGGTCAGTGGGTTTCCTGTTTGCTGTAGTTTCGGATGAGGTATGTCGTACACCACTTCACCTGCTTTTATTCCTTAGTAAACACCCGCACTCTCCCTGCGAAGGCAAGGGATCGTTTTGCTTGGCAATAGCATTACCATCAGGCATCTGCCGGGGATTACTCCTGCGTGTTTCCCTGCCTGCCATTCCCCCCCTGTCCCGGGTCTGACGCGGCCCCCCACGGCCCCCCTATACCTTGGACTCCGAATCGGAGGTTCTGCTATGTCTCTCCTCCAGGCTGGACTCGCTGCCGCCCCGTGTGCCCCCGTTGTAGTCGGACCAGGTCCCTGCCAGGCTGCGCTCGGGGGAGCCCACGGTGCTGATCAAGCCCCCGGGCAGCCGGGCCAGCTCCCCGCCGCCGCCGTGCAGCCACCGGTCGGCTTTCCGGCGGCAGCAGAGCAGCCTCTTGAAGGCCTTACGAAAGTCGGGGCTGCGGCAGTAGATGATGGGGTTGAACGCGGAGTTGGCGTAGCCCAGCCAGTTGAAGAAAACGAAGAGCCAGTCCGGCACCAGGTCCCTGTTGAAGACGTTGACGATGTTCACCAGGAAAAACGGGAGCCAGCAGAGGGTGAACACCCCCATGATGATGCCCAAAGTCTTGAGGGCTTTCTGCTCCTTCATGGCCATGATGCGGGAGCTCTTTCGCTTGCTGGCTCGGCCGTTGCCGAGGATGGGCTGGTGGTGAGGGTGAGCGGGCAGAGGCGTCTGCGGCTGCTCCTGGCTGCCGTAGAACCGGCCCTCGCACCTATCGATCTTCCTCATCTGCTCCTTGGCCTCTCTGTACACCCGGAGGTACACAAAGATCATGATGAGAAGGGGGATGTAGAAAGAAATGATGGACGAGGCGATGGCGTAAGCCCTGTTGGTGACGAAGTCGCAGCAGCCCGGGTCCTGGTAGCACTCCAGCGCCTGGGGGTCTTCGTCCCGCCACCAGTGCATCATGATGGGCAAGAAGGAGACCAAGGCAGAGATGGCCCAGACGGTGCAGATGATGCCCTTGGCCCGACCCTTGGTCATGAGGCTCTGGTAGCGGAAAGGTGAGGTGATGGCTAGGTAGCGGTCGATGGCGATGACGCACAAGGTCTCGATGCTGGCCGTCACACACAGCACGTCCAGGGAGGTCCAGCACTCGCAGAGGAAGGACCCCCAGAGCCAGGTGCCCCGCACCACCAGCGTCGCCCCGAAGGGCACCACCAGCAGCCCCATCACCAGGTCGGCGCAGGCCAGCGAGGTGATGAACAGGTTGGTGAGCGTCTGAAGCCGCTGCGTCCTCCCGATGGCCGCGATCACCAGCACGTTCCCGGCCACGATGAGCAGCACCACCAGGGCCATCAGCAGGCTCATGCCCACAGCCCACTGCTGCGACAGCAGCTCGGCGGCGGGCAGCTGCCTGCTCCCGGGCGGCACCGCCGTCACCCCGGCCACGGAGCGGTTCTGGGGGCCGCAGTCCGGCGGCAGCCACCCATCGCCCATGGCTGTGCGGGGCGCTCCGGCCGCCGCTCCGCACCGCGCCGCGGGCAGGAAGGCGGCGCCGCCGCCGCCGCCGCCCCGGGGCTGCCGCATGGCCCCGCTCCGCGCCGCCGGACCGACCGCCCCGCACCGCCCCGGCACCAGCCCCGCACCAATCGGCACCCAGGGGGTGGAGACGGACCGCCCCGCCCACGCACCGGCGGTATGCCTGCCCGTATCCCTGCTCGTATCCCTGACGGCATCCTGCCGGTATCCTCATCCGTATCCCTCCTGGACCCCCGTCTTTGCTCTGGCTACGCTCCTGAAAGGAGGTTGTAGCGAGGTGGGTACCGGGCAACTAGAAGTAGGACAAGAGGACACGGTCTTAAGCTGCGCCAGGGGAGGTTTAAGCTGAACATTAGGAAGAAGTTCTTCGCAGAAAGAGTGATCGGGCATTGGAACGGGCCCTGGAGGTGTTTGAGAAGAGACTGGATGTGGCACTTAGTGCCATGGTCTAGTAGACAAGGTGGTGTTGGGTCAAAGGTTGGACTCGATGATCTCAGAGGTCTTTTCCAGCCTGGTAGATTCTGTGATTCTGTGCCTGTCCCGCGGCTGCTGGGCACAGACCTTCTCCCCCCTCTTCCCTGGGACACCCACGCTGTTGTACGGCAGCCGCGAGGCAGGCAGGGGATGTGAGCGGGAGCAGAAGCTGGAGCAGAAGCTCCACCTCTTTACTCCTGTAAAAAGCAAAATGCCAGATCCCGGCACTGTCATCATCATTCTCCACTGAAAAGTAATTGATATCCCCTCCCATGGGATGTCCCCCACCAGGGACACTCTCTCGCAAGCCCCCCCACACTCTCTTGCAAGCCCCCTGTCACCAGTGCCTCCTTCCCCAGCCTGGGCAACCCCAGAGCCCCATGGAAAACTCCTGGCTTAAGGTATAATGCTACCAGCTCTGTGCAGAGAGCTATGGCTTGTCCCCTGCATTTCCCCACCGTGAATCCTCTTTTCCCCATCTCATCCAGCCCTGCCAGATGAAGGCACCGCAAGGTTGAGAGGTGGGAGTCCCAGCTCCCCTTTCTGACTTTCCTCCACCTCACCGAACAGTTCTCTCTGGACTTTTAAAAATGCGGGCAGCAGCTTCAGTCTGAGCAAACCACACTAAATCTAGGGACTGCTCTAAGTATTAGTACTGTTAGTGCCATTATTGGTGGTAATGAGCAATAAAGTTCATGAAACATCCCAAGGCTGCAATGCCCAGATAACAGACTTTGATCGAATCCCTGCCCGACTCCTATCTAATTCCATGAAACCTGCTGCTAGCAACTAGTTGGATTGGCTTCCCATTTGCTTGCTTGGCCCTCTATTTGGCTCCAAAGCTGTAAGATTACTCTTGGGTGCATTTAACTGCATTTTACTCCTCTTTAAAACTTCTTAGAATAATGTGGAACAGCCACTGAGTAAATGAGAGCGATGTCCCCTCTCTCCTGCTTTTTTAATCATCAACATGTCTTACAGCAGCACCAAACATTCCCCACAGCACTCTGGGAGCAATTGGGAGCCATGGTTATTTTCTTTCCTCTATATATTTATTCTGCTAAGACTGCTCCGCTGTTCCAACTGGACCATAAAAATCCCTTCCAGGCTTAGGCTTGATTTACAAGGTCACAACCTGGGAAAAAATTATTTATTTATTTACACTCTGTTTATTTAACCCTGACTAAAGGCCACACACCAGCATGGACCTGCTGCTTGGCAAACTGTTCCCTCATGTTCCCATGGACTTTGCTTTGCTCCTCGTCATCTGCTGGACCACAGCATGACCCTCTTTGGCGGGAAGGGCAGGAGGCATGACATCTTCAAGAGCAGAGGGAGACCTTATGCCAAATGAAAAGCAGAAGGGTTGTGTCTAAGAATATTTCTCCAGGTCTGGTATCTGTAATTCTGATTTAAAAAAATAATAACCTGAAACCAGGTTAATGGAGCTGTGGGATAGAAACAATTTTTTCTTTTCTACATTTAGCTGGAACACTTAAAGTACGAGCCCTGCGGTGCATCATTGAACCAAAGCCTTCACAGTTGAGATGCTTGGATGTATTTTGTGAATGTGTATAGTTCATTTTAGTGCAAAATCAGCCAGATAAAAACCTGATAAAATCTTAAATACTTTTCCCAAGATGATACTGAAGCAGTGTTGGGGATACTCTGTAGCTGTTTTGCTTGCTATTCCTGGAGCATCATCCATCTGTCATCTGTCCAGATCCATTATTGCTGTAGTATCTTTATACAGTTAATAAATACCATAAACTAATAAAATGCCAACTCTTTGCCTATCGAGCTGTCCTATGAGGTCTCCAGCTGGAGGTCTCTTCCCACTGTAAGGGAAGATAAGCTTAAAGGTTGGAGAATTAAAGGAAATTACTGGCAAGTACGCAATAAACCAGAAGACACATAATTGTGTGTTGCTTCTCAGTATCTTTGTTGGTTTAACACGCATCAATCTGGAATGTCAGATCAGAGCTGGAGCCAGAATGTCTTTGGGAAACAATGCATCTCCAAAGGAAAAAATAAGCAAATTTACAATTTCTGTACAGAACATCCCTCTGGCCCTTGCACAGCAGAGCAGCCAAATATTCACTGTAGGTTTAACCCCTTTCAGAGTGTTACCTTTTGAAAATCTCCTTTAACTCAAAATTTCCTTTTTTTTTTTTTCATTTCAGACAGTTCTTTAACATGATTTTAATACCACCCTTTGTTTGCATATTATGGAAGAATGTTAGGTCAAGAGAAGAGCTTGCAGCACTGAAATGGTTTGTTTCTAATTGCTCTCCACATTACAGTTTTTAATAAGCAATTAATTTATTTTTTCTTTTGGAAGTCATTAAAAAAAAAGAAAAAAGAAAGCCTGAACTCTCAGTAGTTATTAGGAGAGATCAATCTTATATGGCATAGGGTTGACAAGTAGATCTGATGAGAATCAAAATGTTTTGCATTTGAGGAACCCTGTTGTCATGAGCGGTGAAGCTTCAACACATCAGGAACTGAAGTGTCCTATCTAGGTGTGTTTTTAAACCCAGTCCTTTGAGATGGTTTGCACAGCTCCCTGTCTGTCTTCTTACCTCTCCCTGCCTGCAAAACAGATTGCAAGATGAGGATCCTATTGAATGGCATGTTCCTGCATTCACAGCACTGCCCTGGGGAATGTCAGCAGCACCAGCAGCGGGGCAGGGGACTGGGAATGGTGCTGGACACTGGGGGCAATCCCCTCCTTCATCATAGCTGTAGTTAGGGCAGTGCTGGGACCAGTGGATTTGCTGTTGCCAGCTCTGACATGCTGCTGTAGGCCATCCCTGGATCTCCAGGGCTGCTCTGAGCTCTGTGTGCCAGGTCTTACATAGCCTGTGAGATTGGTTGGGGAGGGAGGATGTTGGCAGAAGGGTGATGAATGTTTGAAGAAAGATGGTGGGATTAGCAGATGAGGAGAGTGGTGAGGCAATTTAACTTGTTGAAGTCATAATCTCATAATGTAGTTGGAGGAATTAAAAATTGTCATGAATGGAGCGAAATAATTTAGATGAATACAAGGATATTTAAGGAGTGGTAATGTGATGAAAGGGAAAATTTGTTATTAATATCTGAAAGAACTTTTAGGACATCAAACCTGTTGGGTTGCAAGGAGTGGCAGTGAATGTCTCATCACTCAGGCCTTACAGTTAGGTTTGACAAAACTCTAATTCTCAGCTATGGATCAGATTTCATCATGTCTAAGATCCAGACATTCCCAGGTTTTACTTTTAGCTTCAACATGTTTTTTTTACCGTATCTCAGCAACTTGGCTCTTGACAAGTAACTTTCAGTTTTCTCCACAAAAAGAAAAATAAATTCGGTCATCTTTGCTACTGGGTAACCGGCTGGATTTAAGGAAGCTTTAGTGGAGAAATGCAACGAAGAAACAGTTTCTCTGTGGCTGTGACAATGGCGTGGACTGAGCAGAAATCTCCCGTGGGCAAGCAGTTAGGAGGAGTAGTTGCCTTCCAGGCACAAGGGGTGATTGTGATGCCCTTATGACCCAGAAGGATCTTGTCTTCCTTGTTTAGCCTTGTTCCAGTCACGCCTTCATGAATCAAATCCAGGGACCACCATTATCAACATAATGTCCTCTTAAAATATTAACAGTTTGTTATCTTAAAGCATTAGTCAAAGCCCACTAAAATGCCTGGAAAGCCTTCCACTAATTTCGGTGAGCTTCATGTTGTTGTCATTCTTTCTCTGGAGAAAAAGGACTACATAAAAGCAAATTAAAAATGCTGCCCCTTTTTCTTTCTGATGTCTTCCTAAATCTCTTTGTAAACTTAGCATGCATCTGAGAACCATTTTGTGTTCGTTACCTGGACAGCTGACTAAAACCTCAGCTGAAGGAAAGCAGATGAGAAACAACTCTGCGAGTCCTCACGTGAAGTGATTGGGCTTCACCCTCTCTGTGCTGTCTCAGGAAGAAATTGTCACTTGGCTCTATTCACATTGGACATTTGTTATTAGAGAAATAGAGACATGATGGAACATTGCCACAAGATCCATGTCTCTTGTTTTTAAAATAAACATCTTTGCTTTGACTTGACGTTTATTTTCCATAAATGCCTCAGCTTCAATTTGGCATTTCAGCAACAGCGGGAGGCTGTTATCCTGTGACAACACGCAATTCCATTGACATTATCTCTTGAATACATGTGACAGTGCTCCAAATACTGTGTGTAGTTGATTTTAGTTAAACAATGTCATGAAAATATAAAGCAAATGTATTGGATAGCAGAAGTGGCCATATTTTCCAGCTCTATGCTGTGTGTGTAACACCACAATTACACAAGGAACACTATGTATTGGTGAGTGCTACCTTAGTAAGCACACCCTGAGTTTGACTTAGGGGGTCCAAAGCAGTGAATGCCTATTAATTCCTGTTGACTTGAGGGCTGTGGCTGATGTGTTGGTTAGCATGTGCAGAGCTGAGCCTGTCAACATTTTGAAAAGCTCTAAACCAACCTGAACACGCATAAGTAAATGCTGGTGCTCCAGAAGACCCTGTCACAGTAACCCAGCCCTTAGTTAGAGCATTTTTTTTGTCAGGAGACTCTCTTACAAACATGCCGTAATTAGTTCCTTTCAGATGACAAAAGAGGTGCAATGACTATATGTTTTTCTGTCTTGCTCATGCACTGAGTAAAATGGTGCTGAGGAATAACCAAGTCAAAGCCTTCTAGTCTCCTGAAACCCGTGTTTTATTGTTGCTAAAAAGTCAAAATTCAGAAAAAGTCTTAGTTTGACCAGTGAGTTCAACACTATTCAATCCTCCCAGAGTGGACTGAGGATTCCTTTTTTCTTCCCTAGTGCTCTTTAGAAGTGCCCAGATTTTAAAGATCCTCTGATTTTCACCATAAGATTGAGGCCAGGTCTCTATTTTCCCCAGTATTTCATGAGAATCGTGATGTTTTTTATAATCCTACCCAAAATTTTAAGGAAATATATGGCCCTGGACTGAGGTGTCACTAGGGGAGTGAAGAAAGGCGCTATTCTGACTCTGGCAATGTGTCCCTTTCAGAAAGTGGGCTTCGTCTTGTATGTGCAGAAGTCTGAATGGGAGTAAAACTCCTGGCTTGTTCCAGGTATATTTATGTGCTGTAAAGAAGTCTAATACAAAAGGAGTTGCACCAATTTACAGTAGTTTAAGAGCTGGCTCTTTGTCTACTGAGATGGTACTTTTCAGTGTTCTCACCCCCAATCCCTCTCCATCCCACTCAGAGGAGGTCTGCAGCTCAGCTTTGAAGTATCTCGCCCAGGAGAAAATCTTATTTTGCCTTTCTCAGTGACATTTGCAGCCTGCATGATCTAGACTTGCTGTTGCTGTCTGGGCCTGACTGATGTCCTAGTTCATAGAGTGCTTTTGCCATTGTCTTATCATTCATCCTGCAATACTGAATTCTTCTGAGGCAAAAATAATATTCAAACTTCTCTAAGAACAAGCCAGATCTTACCTCAGATTTGTGTTTCTGGAAGCCGAGTATTCCTTTTGCTATTGATGCAATTCTTGTGAAGTTAAGGCCTATAAATAATTGACAGAAGCATTTTATTTACAGTCTGGACTAATATTAACCTAGAGTAGCAATAATAATAATAATAATAATAATAACAATAATAACAACAACAATAATAATAATAATAGTAATGTGCTCATTGATCCAGATTATAACTAAGCATTTAGTTGCTCAGATTTCCAGGTCTGCATCTCCCTGTACTTTCTTGACATCAGTCTCCTCAACAGACGCAGTGGCACTGTGAGAAAAGTAAGGCTGCCTCTTTTTTAAGCATCAAGGATTCCTGTGAGAGGGGTGGCAAAACATTTTACAGTAGACCAGAAAATACTGCAGTGGCCAGAGCCTTTGTTTATACAGAGAGATTGTGGTCAGAGACGAGAGCAGAGGAGTGATGACTACAAGTCCTCTGAGATTTTACTCTGGTCTATTCCTGCCTCAACGCGCACTGGCTGCAAGAAGTTGCCTAATTTCTCCTTCCTGAAGCCTACCCATCTGTAGGATGAAAGTAGCACACTTTGGGAAATATCTTCTCTCTTTTTAACTGGAATAGAATTGGTGCTTTAAAAGCACCTCTTGAGGCATGGGCATAAAAGGCAATGAAAAGGCACAGTGACAGTGTTTTGGTGTCCAGCAACGTGCTGGTTAGTGAAGTGTGGAAGTCAAGAAACCATTTCTTTCCCCTTCACATCATGAGGAACTAGAGCATATAAACAAGTATCTGGAATGCGCAAAAAGGCTCATTCAGATGGCTTGGGGTGGAACCAGTATTTTCCAAAGTGGGAAATCTGTATATATGTTCTGAATGGCACAAGACTGACTTGAGCAGCACGGCTGGGGGTTCAGCTCCAGCTGGCTGTGATGGTGGGTGATGGTTAAGACTGATTTAGATGTCTGGTCAGCCCACTGTTGTTGGCTGAGTGTGTCCAGCTGAGGCTTTGGAATCTGTAGGGAAATGGGTTAGGGCTCCCACTGGGAGAAAATACATTCTGAATTTTTTTTAAGCAAAAAAAATCAATTGCTGTTCATGCTAACTTAGGGCAGTACCCTGGGAAAGATCTCTGAATAGCTGAGACTGTGTCACAACTTGTGAAAAAGTTGTTCCTTTTTGTTGGCAATAAGAGTGCCTTTCAAAGCTTTTGGGGGATGCTGTGTTGCAAATTTTGCTTTTCAAACCTGTCTTTGCAGGAGTTCATAATGTTCCGTTACAGGCTTTTTCTAAGTAATGGTTCTCCTAAGTTGCCTCCGTATCTTTTAAGCCAACTTTGATTTCTGTTTTTGTTAATAGAAAAAACAAGTCTTACCTCAGATTTGATAAGCAGCAGTTGCTGCCTGTTAACATCTATTGAGAGCCCTCTGTCCTCTCAGCTAGGCAGCAAATGCACAACACTAACTTACCATGACACAAACTCAGATATTGTCTTTACTATTCACTGAACAGAGCAAAGCAATGAGGGATGTAGCCCTCCAAAAAGGGTAGGGGTCCTGACTGCTTTTATTTGGTGCAAATAAACATAGGATTAGCTAAAATAGGAAGAAATAGTAGGGATGCAGCAGTGATAGCTGAGGGGTGTGCAGAGCCATGTGAAGTTGCTATTATGTTATTAAAAAATCCAGAAGCTAACAGTTATCTTAAAAATCCACTGTAAACCCTTGATCTAATACTGTGAGGATTCTATTTGTGGTTTGTTTGTTTGTTTGTTTCCTAATCTGTTGGTTTGGACCTCTCTGATAAATGTCTTTCATACTTGCTTCTGGAAACTTACTTGATGAGAAAGGTTTAAGATCCTTAATATCAACCTTGGATGTAGACAAGTCATGATACTGAGTGAAAACTGCTGGGGTTCAGCTGTCACAAAACGAATGGTTGACTTCACCTACCTCATATCCCACCTCTGAGCTCACCTGCTACCAGTTAATTCACTGCTGTGACTGATTTGCAGAACATTTGAGTCCTCTGGCAAGTGGGAAAGGAAGTGGGTTGTACCTACTTCTTCTAAACACATTCACTGTGTTTAGGACAACACCTAAAGTAACATATCTGCTTCTAATAACCTCTTCTTACTTGTTATGAGACATCTCTGCTGACCATTTCTTAGTGGCCTTGGTACTGCTTCTTTGAATGAAGCTATCTGTCACCTATGCACGTTTTACTTTTCAGTAGTTGTGGACCAGGGCATGCACTTTTTTTTCTATCTATCATAAAATATTGCTGAGATGGTGATAAACTGCCTCACTGTCCACCAGTTTGCCTATTAATTTGTAATAACCAATTAAATTATGATATTCCAGCTCTGCAGGTAACAGCATATTTCTGATGGCAAATCCTCTGTTTAGATACCCCCTATTGGGAAGTATCTTTTCAGTCTGCATTTAGAAACAGACACCTGATGTGAAAAGGTGAAGTGCTCAACATTCCTCTGTTTCCTGGAGGTAAAGTGGATAAATATGTGTTCTGTACCTCTGGAAATCTGGTCAGAATTTAAAGCTATGTATCTACATTTTTCAATAAAATAATTATGATCTTAAAACATAGTTTAAAAAAAAACAGAAAAAAAGCCGAAGTGACCCTGAGCCTGAGTTTGGTCTCAATGTCTTTCTTTTCATTGTAACTTGTTCCAGAGTACTTTTTGAGCTAAATTACTCTCCTGCATGTAAAGCCTTGTGTCGTGTAGGCATTGGAGTCTGTCAAGAGCCTTGTCTGACTATAATCTTTGCTCAGAAATTTGTGTCTGATTTTCTATCTCTGTTATGGACTCCGTAAACTTCCAAGCAACAGACAACGATCCAGATGTCAGCCCAGTGCTGGCAGCTCCAGCCAATCCTTACACCGTTCCTGACAAGCTGTGCCAGTGGTGCCAGATCATCAAAGACTTTACCGTGGACACTGAAGCCACAACACTGGTAACAATGTCAAAGGGTGAGCTCTGATCCAGCCTGGTAGTGCTGGATCAGATTCACAGGGTTTTGGGGAGGATTGGAGGGTGCTCAGCCCCTTGCTGGATCAGGTCATCAGTGAGCAGCCCCACACTCCCAAAATTGCAAAGTCTTCTTAACAGATTCCTCAAGCTGTAATTAGTTTAAATTATTTTACAAAGAGAAGGGAAGTGCCATGCACCAATAGTGTTAGTAATCCCTTCAACTTGATGCCTCTGCACAGGGTGTCCCAAATAGAACAAAATGTATTTCTCTTGAGATGACATTGCCTTTAAGAACAGATTACAGTATTTGCCACCTTATCCATTCTAACAATTTTTCTGCTTAGAAAAATTGGCCAAATTCTAGAAATTATATCTTTCTGATTAAAAGAGGTGCAGAAAGAGTGGGAGTCAGTCAGTGTGAGTAAATCAGAAAAACAGTAGTGACTTCACTGTAGCTGCACTGGAAGCATTTAGCACAGCTCTGCCAGCCCTGTGCTTCTCTATTTTTGTTTGTGTCTGATGAAACAAAGTCTTTCTTGAATCGTATCTCAATTTGCATTGTAAGATTCTAATTTTGAAGTCAGTTGAACTAGAGCTCCCTTTCCCCCCTCCTCTTCAATCAGCAAAACATTTAATAATATACAAATACCTCCCTGTGGCTTCAAATTAAATTCATTTATGACCAAGTAACATAAATAACACTTGCAAGAAATCATTGATACACCTGCTGCTTTTATACAATGCCTTTGGATAAAAAAGGAGATTAACAATTTTTTAAACATTTTCTCTGTTAGCTAATATAATTAATGCATATAACTCCCTCATATCTGAGCAGCAAAATCTTCCACCTGCCAAAAAATTTGTAATACATTAGTAACAAAGCCGTAATTGCATCTAATAAATACTCTCTCTGCTCTTGCTGGGCTTTTGTGAGTCTGAATAGCTGTGAACCACTTTGCAGTCCTCATCTGAAAGGTCTCCTATAGACCAAATAATATTACTATTTTAAATAGCAGAACTGTTATTGAGACACCTCTGTGTTCAAGCTGTTCTTGACAGTAACCACAGGCTGTACTCGCTGCAGCCTCGCAATCTGAAGCTGCTAAGCTTGTAGTTAGCTTAGCTATTGTCACTCAGCAAACACCTCGTTCCTTATGATTTATTTATCCCTTTATTCTGCACACTATCCAGGAATGAGTATGGGGCTTTTTACACGTTAATTATTCATAATGATTCAAGGAGTTTGTTTATGGAAAACGTATTTCAGGCCACAGGCTCTCTATGAACCCTTTGCCTTCCTGATTGCTTTGTGTATTTGCTGTTCGTCATGTGTTATCCACAGAACTCATGGATCACTGCAAACTGTATCATGTGGCACTGCTTTTGTTCCCCAGTGGATGAGTCTCCAACACAGGAAAGGCATTACTGGAAGGAACACAGGAGGGCTCCTGACATGAGAATTCGGGAATCTTATTGGTTCCCAGTTCTCTGGAGCTCTCATTCAACTGCTTTTGAAATCACATATTTTTTGGAGTCTTGGTTGAACATTGCTCTCAACTTTTTACATAATTTGTTACTGACAGTTATACTACAGTGGGGTTGGTGGTTTGAGTGAGATAGGAGAATGAGAGAATCTGGTCCTACAGAGTTAAACACATAAGTTATGTCAAAGTTGGGAGAGGAATCCAAGGGACAAGACAGGATAGATGGCTTTCCCAGTGGCACCCAGAAGCAATGTTGCAAGGTTAGACTGTAACTCACAACTTCAGCATCTCCACTGGTGTTTGGCCACTGGGATTAGTGCCTATTGATTGCAAGGAACTTGTCTTTTCCTCTTTATACCCATTTCCTGCTCTTATTACTCTTGGCACCAGCTACTGTACCATGAAAAGACATTCTTGTGGGAGCAGGACTAAGGACCTTGTTTCTCTCTCAGTGAAAAGGTCTCCTAATCCTGACATACTCTAAGGTCTCTGGGGAGTGGTGACTGTGTTTACACGAGCACCACAAGCAGGAGTTACATGCAAGACATAAAATAGTCCCTTCACTTTATTGAAAGTAGAGTAGCAAATAAATGCCTGGCATTAGGCTACTGGCAATGCCTGTGCCCTGATTTGGGTGCCAACTTTTAGAAATATGTGAGCCTACTGGCATGATCCCAAAAGCAAGCAATGAGAACAACCAGAGGCCTTGACACTGTGGCTGGAGTGGAAAGACTGAAAAGACTGGGTTTGTTTACTCCAGAGTCATCACTAAGGGGACACAGCGACAGTGTAAAATGTTCCTGCAAAGAGGAGGGGAATAAACTGTTCTCTACTGGATACAGGAGAAGAAGGAATGGTCATACATTACAGCAAGAGCCATGTAGGCTGCAGTGGAGACAGCTGGACTCGAGTCTGGGATGCCTGGGAAGGGAGTAACTTTGTGCAATTAAGTGAGGTCTCAGGTTAGAAGTTAAGACTTCTCCTATAGGTAGTAAAGAGAAGTATTAATTCTGGTTGTGCTTCAACTCTCTTTGAAGAAGGTTTTTTCTCTACACTGTCTCGTGAGGGAGCCCAGTTTCCTACATTAGCCAATTCATTTAAGTGCCCAAAGTTAAATGGTATGAATCTGGGCCTCAGTGACTGGCCTTTACCCTACGGCTCATCATCAGACCCTGTGGGTCCTATGTCACAGTCTTCAGTTTCTGCTTTTATCATTGCCTTTCAGTTTCCTTGATGCAGCAAATCTTTGCTTCACAAAAGCTTGAACAACCTTAACATAATATATATTTTCTGTTCTTTAGAATGGTTAAAGTTTTTTTTACTGCACCAAACTGTTTAATGATTTGCCTTTTGAATATATAAACATGATTCTAAAGGCTTTATCAGCTAAACCATTTTTCTTCTAAAATAATTAATAATGAGTAGCATTTTACCTATTGGATCATATTCCAGTATAAGTGCTAAAAAAACAGATAAAGGGAAAAGAGGTTTTAGTCTCAGTTTTCAAAGATTCTTTATAAATATAATCAAGTAGTGTGAAAAAACTAGAAAAAAAAGTATCATAGCAACACTATAATAACCTGGCTGTCCTACCAGGTCAGAAGATGTAGCACTAAAAACTTTATCTATAACCCCATTACTGTGAACTAAGGCAGTATTGGGGTATTGTCTTAGGTTATTTGTTAGGTTATTTGTTTTGTAGCAAAGAAATCCTCCCCAGAAGAATCATACTGGCCCAAAATTCTTGAGGCTTTACATTTAGAAAAAACAAAGTCTGCCTTAAATGCTCTGTATTCTGGCTGATTTTTTGCTTTCTGTTCTTTGGTTGATTTAATTTTTTTTCTTGAGTTTTGGGGGTGTGCTTGCTTTGTTTTTCACACTGTGTGCCTATAAGAAAGTAAAAGATGAGAGTCTCCAATGAACTTTCTGGGGCTGAAACTAAAATAGCATGAACTTGAGACTTAGACCTGGAATCAAAACACTTGCGTTGGAAAAGCTTCTTCAGCATGACAGGAAGTCTGTGACATGGAATATGTTATATCTGTGCTTCTTCCATGGGCCATGTTAGCAGCAGAAATGAACCCTGATGGAATGACTGCAAAGCATAATGATGATTCCAGCCTGTCTTCTCAAGTCTTTCCTCCTGTTGTTTAATTTCAGCCAAGGTTGACAGAGGACAAAAGAGCTCCTGTAGAATAAGTGCCTATCAATGTTAAAAAATAGTATTTGGGTAGAGTGAAGAAAGCCTACCAGTGCCTCACTTGGGGAAAGGAAGCCGCAGATCTTCTTTTACAGCAAATATCAAAGAACCCACACAGCAGAGACTTATTTGAAATTAAGCTCCTTACAGTTTTAATTTTCACACGAGTAATTGCTTAAAAGTTTTTTGGTTGGAGTTAACAACACTTGGAGGCTCTGTTGCCACCTACTTCTAAGCTCCCCAGCCCCAAGTACCTTGAACCCCTTTGCTTCCTATCAACTTATTAAAGACAAGTTAAAGCATCTCCTGGGAATTACATTCCTCTGTCCTGTATTTGGTCCCTGCAGCTAATCTTTATGTCATACTCACTGCAGTTATTGTTACAAATCAGAACTGACTTTTTTATTTTGATTGCCAGGTGAACCAGGTCTACTTGATCCCTTAGAATCAAACACTATTCTTCTTCCAGCTCCATAAACAGCAAAGCTCCTGGACTCAGATCATAGCTACTGCTCTTACACTGCTGTAAAGGCATGAGCTGCATCAGAGCACAGCTTGCTCCTGCAGCTGCCTTGGCTCCAGAGGGGTGTTTGTGTCAGTAAACTAATCACACATGGCTTGGACAAGAGGCAGGCAGGAGCAGATAAGGGGCTGTTTTTGCAGAGTCCGTTCTTTGTCCACGACCATGTTTTGGTGAATGAAATCATCGCAGTGCAGACAGCAGTGTGACTGAGCAGGAAAGGAGCCTGGTTGCCCCTTAGTTACAATCCCCACTTGGTTATGTGCTCCGAGCCTTGGACAAGTCATTTAACCCTTGTGTGACCACTTCTCTGAGCAGTCAAATTTTGTGTAAGAACAGTGGCATGTTGCCTGGAGGGGGTGAGCTGTAATACCTTTAAAAATAACACATATACTAAACATCCAGATACTTAAGAAAGAGAAGCAAAACCTTCTCATCAATTTCCCTATATGTATGACAGAATACAAAGAAATAGCACCTTTTTTAAGATTTGTCCCTCCAGTATGAGTGGTAAGCCAACAACTGGGATATTTTTAGTCCTAGTGCCATGAGCTGCTTATGGCACAGTGTAGATCCATTATGAAAAATATATGCCGTCTCTCTCTCTCTTTCCTAGATGCAATGCAAATAAATCAGCAGTTTCTTAGCTGAGAAGTTCCCACATTTGTTGCTTTGGTGAGTGAAATGGAGATGGTCTGTCTGTGGGTGCTGCCCACAACACAAGGACTCCCTCTCTAGTGGCTTGAGGCCCAGCAGGAGCCATTCTCAACAGTCACAACAGGCAAGTTATGTGTGCCCTGTTGGGCTTGAAAGCAGGTGTGCCTTCAAAGCAGAATCTGGTTTTGAAATTTTAATTGACTGCCTGTGTTCTTAATTTCACAGGGAGGTGATTGTAGGAAGGAAATGGGCTCAGGTGAGCTGTGAAGGGAAAGAAAATAAATACTGTGAGACAGATATCAAACCTGTTGTGCTGTTGAAGGGGACTGAACATGGATGGAGAAGAATTTGTGTGCGAGGGAGGGGGGTTAGCGACATACTGGGAGGTGTCCTGAAGATTAGGTTTGGGCAAGACACTTGAACATATCTAGGTCAGCTGAAGGAGGAGGAATATCAAGCAAAACTTCCTGCTAACATGATCGAGTAAGCTATGGAATCTTAGAGAAGCAGCAGAGATCTTCAGCATTACAGAGCAGAACAAAAATGTGATCAGCTGTGCTCAAGCAGAAAGGTACAGACCATGCCCGCTTTTGGAATTCAGCGTAGCAAGGACTGTCTACTGTGAGAGAGCGACATGACACTGAGACTGGAAGAGACTAGAGATTTAATTTTGTGAAAACAGAGGACCCAAGGATAGGCTGATCCACATAGTTTATTAAATATGGCAGGCTGGACTCCATACTTTCTTATTGTTTGATATGTCTTCCCTGGAAGATCAAAAATATGACTCTTCATCAATTACCAGTGCTGGATGTAGTTTTAAAACCTTGCTCAAGAGCCACATCCAGACACTCAGACAGCTGGCTGGATCTGAGCCAGTGTGATTTGACTTGAAAACAAAGAAAATTCTCCTATGAACTGAGAGATCTATTACTATCAATTTGTCTTTTGTTCGAAATAAACCATTATCTGCTTCCTTAGGATCAAAGGTAAATAGTTCATGAACTCAAGAGAAAAGGAGAAAAGAATCGTTTAGCCAGAGAACTGTACATTTTGAGGCAGCCTGTTGTCAGGTCATGGCATTGTGTTCCCATGTCACTGATGTGATTAAACAGGGAAAAAGGTTTAAAAAAATGAATAAGCTCAGAATTTTTTTCACAGACACAGGCTTCTTGCAGTGATCAGCATACAAGTCTTCAAGCTATAACTGCTGGATTTGTCCCTTCAACTTCAACTCACCCAGCCTGAGTGGATGGAGAGTACTGTGCCATGACTCACACTTAGCCTGTGCATTTATAAGCACTTTTGATGAGTTCTCTTCTACATCTCTCAATTTTCCACTTCTTTTACACTCCCAAGGCATTAGACTGTACTATGTTTGATCCAGAGGTTCTTCTTGCACCTTTCTCGATTGGATGGGTTGAGTGTGGCATTACAACTATGCCGAAGAGTCAGTTTGTGGGTGTTAGGTCAGACTGGAACAGCTTACCCTGTACAGGGTGGATTCATGAAGAGAGCACAGGATGTGGCTGTAGGTCCTCGGCTTCCATGCCTGCCCTTCCTGATTCATCCCTGTTTTCCCATAGCCTGCTGAGGTAGGGCAGGGAGTTTGGACCTTGAGCAGGCAGGGGTTGCTCACTCACTGCATGTCTGACCTTGTGCTGATCAGTACAGGTTTTGGAGAGTCTTGTGTGTCTGGGAGCCTGTTTTCACTGGGAGGGCACATGACTGATTGATACGAATAAAGTGCCTCTGGCTGAGGGTGCTGTGGAGGGCATGAGGGAGGTACTGTTCTGTAGCTGATGGTCTTGCAAAAACTATTTGCTGCCTGTAAAGCAGGTAGAAGAGTAAACTCTCCATGTGTTACTATCACAATTCTCCTCCTAAGCCCATCTGTAACCAGTCATCCTGGGCTTTGCTATCTGATACTTTTCCCCCTACATAATAGTTTTTATCAAGGAACCATTCTGATGCTTCTTCCCTTCAGGTTCAATAATCCAGCCAGTGTTCTGGGAGAAGATCTGCACTGTGACACTTTAACCCTCATATTTCATTCTGTATTTAGTGGGTAGATTAGATTTTGATTTTCTGGAGAAGTTCTTGCTAATTTAGGAAGACTTTGGATTAGTCCCTGAGACCTAGGCTGGACTTGAAACAGCCTACACAGACCCCTTTCTGTGCCTGGTGGCTTCTGTCTCATGCCCACTAGAGCACAACTGTCCATCAATACAGATGAAAGTTTGGATCTTTTCATCAATAAGAGATTATTTTTCTCTCATTATGTTTCAAACTCTGCTGCTTTGCTTATCAACACAGTGAAATCTATGAAGTGTTTATTGCTGTCCTCCTTACCTTTCTCTCAGTGCATTAGCCATGCAAAGAACCCCCCCATTTTTATCACACCCATCGTCATGACAACGCATTCGTGTGCTGCCGCTTGTCATTTTATAGCCTCTAAAGCTGAGGGAACAACACTACTGTACTTCAACTCCATGAGCTCCAGTACTTTATCCTCTTTTTCTGTGCTGAGCTCTTTCGAGCTCATTTAAACTTCTGTTTACTTCCACTTCTCTGGGAAAAACAAGAGGAAGGATCCAAACGGCTAAAGTAGGGAGTTGTCAGGATGGGCTGAAGAGGGAAGGAAGGGAAAACAAGAAGGGACATTAGAATGCCTGAGACAAACCTCCTCTATCATAGCACTGATGTATGGGATAATTCCCCCCATCCTCTTCTCACTTTGGATGTATAAACTTGACAATATATTTAGGTAATCCATTGTCTCTCAAACTTCTCTTTGCTGAAAGATGTTACAATTTGATGGAAGAAAGGAATCCTTCTTTCTGAATAATTTTTTTCTTTCTTATCCCCAGATTCTCTATCTGTAACCGAGGAAGTAATTCTAGCCTACTTTAATATGCTGTTTGAGACAAAGGTTATGTTTCCATGAGCAGGGGGTGTCTTCTGATAATGGGATCATGGCTAGCACTGTATTCTCGCTGGTGATTTTCTAAGCACTAAAGACCCCATCTAAATTATAGAAAAATGCCAGTGACTATGTTGATAAATAGGACAATCCCAACGGGTTTTAAATAGCACTTCACAGCTTTGAAAAGCCTCCCTCAAAATTTGCTTGCAAATGAGGAAGTTAACACCTGGCTGGAAAATTTATTAAAATTGCAAATGTTAATTTGCTTCTAGCTTGACTTAGATCACTCATCTTCTGCAAGCAAATTGCACAGAGAGATTTGACCCCAAACATTGAATTATTTGAAGAATATTTCCATTTCAAGAACATCCGAACTGGTGAAAATGTTACTGGAAATAATTATGCTCTCTAGAATATATTGATCAGAGCCTACCTTGATGCTTCAGAATTTTCCAAAGTGGTCTGATGGATGCCTCCAGGGACTTTACTTATTATCACTGCAGGGAAAGTTCCTGTTACACAATTATTCTTTTTTTTTTTCCTGAGAGAACTAGTTCCTCTCCTGGCACTTGCAGTACCGTAACAAAAAGCACTTGAGACTACCTTCCGCGGTGAAATGAAGTTGTACTTGACACATAATGATATGAAATTGGAAGTGGAGTTATCCCTGGGAAAAGAATACGCAGCCTTAAACTTCCTCCCAAACCACCCATGACCATAGGACTGTTTTCTGTATTACTAAAGAGAACACAAAGATTTGTGTTACTCTGTGACCACTGAAAGGGGACTGAAAAGCCTTTCAACTCCTGGCAAATGAAAGGGGCCACATAATAAGATCTGGATATTAATTCGGAAAGTGTCCTTTCTTTGGCCTGATCCAGTGAGGATATAAATCAGTCATCTCTCCAAATTTCTTAAACTAATTTGGTACCTCCAGCTGCAGCTGCTGGGTTTGGGGAGGATCCTGGAGTGCAGTATGTGTAGTTGTCCTCACTCCAACTCCCCTAGCTCCAGGTCACTGTGGCTTATCAGGGGGATAGACCAAAGTAAGACAGGTGGACTGTGTCTTCTGGTGAGTTTCTTGCCGTCCCTATTTTCTGTCATTTTGTATAAATGCAACAGACTTTGGCCCATTAAAACTATTTGTGTTCAATTTCCCCAGCACACTGCAATTTCTTCCCTTTCTGGTACATGACATAATCTCTTCCCATACCCCAGGGACACAGATATCATCCCAGTGGATCTGTTCGGATCTCTCCAGCTCTGTTCCTCTGCTGGGTGAGGCCATTTGGATGCCAAGACTTGCACATCCTCCCTCTCAGCAGCTGATGTTACTTCAGCATGAAGAGAAAACAAAATAGGTTAAGCTTGATTTTAATTAAACATTTCCTGCTTTCACAATGAAAGTGGAAAACAGATGTGGGTGTCTCCTCTCAAAGTATGAAGGACAAAACAATGCTCTTCAGGAATGGCGTAGATATTAAACCCTTTGGCACATCTTGTCCAGCTCACTTTCCTTTGAAATCAGGCTGGGGTGATTTACTTAAAATGCTTCCCTCCTGTGTGTGTCACAAAGTCCTGCAGATGATGAAGAAAAAATGAAGACATCCTTAGAAAGCATCCCTTCTTCTAAACAGAAAGGATTCTTCAGAGTTTGATTCCCCAGTTCTTAGCTCTGTAAGGAATGACAGATGTGAAATATTATGTAGATTGTCTCAGAAAGGGGTATGATGTTTTGATTTCAGAAGGGCTGTATGGAATTGATTGTTTCCCATAACTGTGCATACAAGTTTTAATACTTCTACCTGGGCAAACCCAGTCATGACTGCAAGATTCCTCTTTTGCCCTACTGAACTCCTGCCACTTGCCAGTACCTGTAAGTAAATCCAAAGCTACCTTTCTGGAATAAGGAACTGATTTCCCTACAGGGGCAGAGAAATAGCAATCACAGCCTGATTAACTAGATGGACTACTGATGTTGGCTCAGTGTGACACTCTATAGGCTTGCATATCTCATGGAATGGTAAGGAACTCTTACCTGTAAGTCTGTATGTCATAGAAGACATGGAGTTAGTGCTTGCATCTATTGTTGTTTTGGCTTAAGTCCTGTAACTGAACCCAAACTTGTTGATCATGTGAACTGGCAGCACTCTGGCACAAGGTTGGAGTGAGTTGGCCTCTGGAGCAGAGGGATTAAGTGGTGGCACCAAGGGTCAGTCAGGGATGTTTTCCTTGGAGTGCTGCCTTCCCCTTTATGTTGTACAGCACAGTGGGCAATGAATTAAAATGAAGAGACTCTGAGGAAGCACATGGAAAACACACTGTTCCCCTGCACAACTCGTGATCCTGCACAAGTTGTGTGGACACAGTTGACTCTAACCCCATTTGACTCTGAGAACTTAAGTCCAAACTCCAGCACAGCAACCAAAGACATGACCATGGAAAGTAGGAGAGGAGGACATCCCTGGCCCCTGCCCCTCCTCCAGGACAGAACCAGCTTTGCCTTTGTCATTCTTACATATTCCCCATTTGTTTTTCAAAATCTCTTTTCACACAGAATCTATGTCATCCTTAAGCAATCTACTGCAGTGCTTCCCTACAACTTCAGTCAAAAGGTTTTCCTTACTGTCTGTATCTCCCATGTTACAGCTGATGCTTCAGCTCTAGTGTTTACAGCCCTATCTGCAGCAGGGTCACTCCACCTGCCTTAGCAGCCCAGACTGCTCACCTTTTTACAAACAGACAACATGAAGCTCAGCCTGTAATTCAGTTTGCCCCCTTTTTTGCAGTTATGTTTGATTATTTCTGCCCTGCTCCAGTACCTTTAGAATTAGCTTTTTTCCCAGACTCATGGGAGTTTTTCCTATTTGTGAACATGTTTTGGTATTTTCACTGTGCTTGATTTGCTGCCCCTCTTAGTTTAGTGGCCTCTGCAAATTTAGTCTCTCTTGGTGGAATTGAGAGGTTTGAAATCATTTGTATAGCAAAGGTCTGAAACTGGAAGTAAATCTGACATCCAAATTGTACAACTCTCCCAGAACCCAAGGGGTATTGGCTGAACTTGTGTCTTTTAATAGCCTGCATTATCATCAAGGAATACAATTGTGGCCTGACACAAAGCTATTGTTAGAGATGTTTGCACTTTGCTAAATAGAATATAAATGTTCTCAGAAAACAAAGCTTCAGCAGAGCTTTATTAGAGAAGGCTATTGAAGCTCAGGAGATGGGAAGGCTCACTAAAGTCTTTCAGGTGTGTGCCCTTTTTCTTGTCTGGTTGTAGTTTTATTCAAGAGCCCATATTATGATCTTGGCACAGATAAAAAACCCATTTGTGTGTGATCAGGAAGCAATACTTACTACCTCATTTTTGGACTCTGCTGCAGGGGACAAAAGCATATTTCTTTCTTCTGCATACAGACAGATATTTCTGGATAAGGTAGATTATATCCAAATATTAAGAAAATAGCTTCCAAGAAGAATTGCTCTTCTTCCTGGTACTAGTTTTGATTTTGCTCTTTCTTTAGTTTATAAAGGCTATTTACTATTACTTTGGCAAGATTTGGCTAGATGTGCAGCCCTGCACTATCAAGCATGAAGAGTTATTGTGACAGCACAAGCTCTAACACTATCCATCTAGCCCATCAATCATGTTTCCAAAAACACCCAAGGAAAGAAAGCAGTATTCTATCCACTTCCTGACCGTTTTTACTCAAAATAACCAGAAACTAGATGAGACTTCTTGAGGCCATGCAAACTGAATCAGTGCAGTCCTGACTCCAAACTCATTGCCATTAAGACAGATCCTTTGCAATGGCAGATGATGATGACATTATGATGGCATTCCTTTCTGTCAACAATGCACAGCCCTTTTGCTCTTGTTTCCTGGACTCTGCCTTTTCTCTTACTAAGGCAGGTCCAAGGGCAGGGACGAAGATCTGAATTCTCCCCTCAGGTTACCCTAATGCCCTGTGGGTCTCCTTGCCAAGTGGCAGAAGAACCTGACTTGGAATAAAATTTGTCAGAGCTCTTTGTTGATTTCTGTAGAGTCAGGATAATTTGTGCCAGGAGAAGCTTTCCCAGGACCCTTAAGAGGAAATAAACTAGAGGATTACTGGGAAAACTGTACTGATATTCACAGAAAAGTCTAATCTTGTGTGTGAATATGGTCATGCTTTGGCTGAAGGAATTGCTGGCACTAGAGAATACGAGAAGTTAAGAGTGTGTCATTGAGAACAATCTGTCCTGGCTCCTCTTGCACTGGTTATCATGAGAGTTGTGGATGGGGGCAGATGATGCTGAGCCAGTCCCATCTGGCAGGGCTGGCCTGTCCATGGTTGAGGTGCTCTGGGGACAGCACTGGAGGGATCACTTCAGGAAGCCCATTTGCCCTTTTAGAGCAGTTTATCTGCACTCTCTTGTCCAGCCTTCTGCAGAAGGCAGCATCAGCAGAACAGGGGAGAAGGCAGAAGACACGTGGTGTCTGAACACAGACAGGTTCTTACCCCTGGTTCATCAGTGCTTTTAGTGATGCTGAGAAACTGAGACTGTTAGGAGGTTCTGAGAGGGCAGAATGACAGAAGGGGAACTATTGCAGTATTTTGCAGTGTTCATTAGAGTAGGGCCCATCTGAGGTCAGTGTAACACAAACACAGGCAGGGATAGCTATAGCTCCAAATTAAGCTGGAAAAACAAAGGTTTAGTAAATGTCCTGAGATACCCCAAGTCCCATCAGAAGTCAGCGGCAAAGCCAGGATAAAAACTTTTCCAATGATTGATGGTTTTGTTTATTTTTAAAAATTATTAAAATCTCTCCAAATCCCTACTCCACAAGTTTTTGGAATTTGATGTAAAGAAAACATTTCATTTTAGATTCAAGCATTGTAGAATGTTCTAACATCTATTTTCTTGAACAAAAGGGAATGAAATTTCTAAATGAAGACCTATTTCCAGCTGGAAACCAAATGTTCTGGCTGGAGTTGCCAATGTGAAAAATTTCAGCTTTCACCGTTTACTGCGGTTTGTTATTCATGGACAGTTGAGCACAACTGAGACAAATTCACAAAGCATTTACGTTGCTGGCAGGTCTCCTGATGCTCTGATGAGTCCCATCATGAGGAACTCTTTCTGCTGTGGCCTGCCAGGACAATTTGCTTAATCTACTATTTTCCAGTTGGCACCTGTCTTACCAATATTATTACCTGTGGCCTTTATCACTTGATAAAGCAGCAGCAGAAGACAGGAGCCCCTGTATAGCACCTTTCTAGACCTGGGGGCTCTAGAAATCCAAAGAAGTGTCTCTTCTGGATGTGTATTGAGTAGGTATGGTCACAGTGTGAGCTTGGGTTGTGGTGTATAACCCATGACAGACACTCACTCCAGCTGTACTATATGCTGGGTGCTGCTGCATAAAAATGGGCAGCACTAGAGCATCTCAGTCAGAGCCTACTCTTGTGGTAGAAGCTGTTTTTTGTCCAGCTGGAACCTGCAACTCAAGAAAGTCTCCAGTTTGCTTGACTGTATCATTCCAGGGGTATTTGTAAGTTGGACTACCTGCAGACTGGTTTAACTATGCCACTAATTATTCAGCAGCCAGCGAATCTCTCCTAGGCATTCAAGGAGTCTTCAGCTTTCTGATCCCAGGATTGAATTATAAGCAGTTTCATATTTACCTGATTTTTAAAAACTATTTTCATTTATTTGTTAGTTTAAGAGAACCTTAATCTTTTTGTCACAGAAACATCACCATAGTGCTAACAGAAGCTTATTAAACTAAATATTTGAGTAGAAAGAATGTTTAGCAGCTCTTTGCAGCTGCATGTGGCTTGACAGAATTTAAAATGACATAAAACTGTCTCCTCCCTTAGACAAATCTTAAAACTATTTATAGCCGTTTATCTATTATGTTGTAGCTCTTCATAGCTGTTTATAACATCATGTAGGGCACTACTGGGAGTTACCATGGTGCTTGCAGGGAAGGGAACATGAAGACCTGGATTTCGGTACTATTTTCATTTAGCAACATATTCATGTGCATACACGCATCCACACACTTCTAGTGCCAGTTGCTTGCTACTACAAAAGAACGAGGCTCCCCGGTGTGCCTAGAACATCACTCCTTTATGCTAGCAGGCCATTTGATCTGTATGATTTATTCCACATTGCTGCAGGCAAGTGCTAGTAAGACATCTCCTGAAGATGGTAATGAAAAAACTTTCATGACACGCAGCAGCTGCAAGAAGATATAACTAGAGTGCATTAAAATTTGTACCAAGGTTTCAGCAGCTTCAGGGGTGTTCTGTACATGCTCCTGGGCTCCTGGGATTTGGGTCACAAAGAACATCAGAAAATTATGAAACAGCAACCTCCATCTCTGCAGAGAGAATGCAAAATCTTAAAAAGGGGGAAAATGAGTTAACTTGTATGCCCAAAGTTCAAGCTATTTTCTGTTCAAGAAGAGGAGAAACACAGACTTATGCTTTTAAACACAGACATTTACTTTGTTAACATACTTTTTTTTTTTTTATAATGCAGAAGGAACTCATAACATAGAGATTTAACCTGCAATGATGTCCACTGTTGTTTTCTTTCTCTGACCATTTTGGGCAATGACACAGATAAACAGAATTCACTGGAGTCTGGGTTTAAGCTCCTGTCTCATGTTCCCAGGACTGTTGCCAACTTAATGAACTTTGCCCCAAGTTCTGTTTGGAGTTTTCACCCATGGTTTCACAAAACGTGAAAGGTATTAATGATCTGATGATTTAGTGCTTTTCATCTAAGATGCCAATGTTTTAACATGAAACTTCATAAACAAAGGCCCGGATTCTTCTTTAAAGTCAAGATGCTTTGTGCGCAAGTCAGCATGTCTTGCACAGAAACTGCATGAAGATTGCTACCATATTCCTCTGAATTTGTTCCTGCTCAGCACAAGCTGGTTCATCTTTGCTGTGTTAAACTGACAAGAGCTGCTCCATCTTACATTACCAGTCAGTGGCAATAAAAGAAACAATTCAGTCTATGAGTGAGCAGAGGAATACTGGCTACACAGTTGCTGTAGCCTCCCACAGAACAGAAATTCTCATTTTACTCCTACACAGCTGGGAGGTCATCCTTTCCCTGAAGTGACTTACATGAGGCTGGAGTTGCAGAGAGACTGTGCCTAGCAGTGAGAAACCATGGCTTTGCAGACGAAAATCTAATCTTTATTTGCTGGGTTAATTAAAAAATATGTTTATATCTATATTAAGACTCACAGTGTTTGGTTAAGAAATTAGGCTCATTATTTCTCAGCTTCATGGAACAGATTGTGCGGTTGGTTAACCCAATGAATAAGCAATCTTGAGGTTGTATCTCTGAAATGTGCTGTCTGTAGCACTCAGAGACTTGTTTTCATGGTGAATACCGTGGTCATTTGCCACTTGCTAGAAAAAAATCTCTGTTAACATATTACCAAGAGAGCAAAATCCAGGTTTGTTTCTCTAATAAGGGACACAGTCATGTTAACTTATTTTCGTTGCCTGGTTAGATAGGGAGTTGGCATTCTCCTGAACAGTAGTCAGAGCTACTTGGGAAACTGTTCATATTCCTTGGATAATACTGCTGTAATTCTTAATAATGAAATACTCTCAAAACTTCTCCTGGGACATGTAACACAAGCAAATCGTGCTGTTTACAATTGTAGACAAAGCTAGGACATGTGGAGTTAAAGCCTCCTAAATATCTGAAAATTACCACCATAAAGCCTTTTCCTACCTTTTGAGTCTGGGAAAGTAGGACTTGTAATGGTTAGTGCTCTGCTCAGGCCATTCAAATCAAAGGGCCTTGCCTCTTCCTAGGCAGCAGTGGCATTACAATGACTTTTATTTTTTCATTTCTTTTAGGATAAAGATGATTCAGAGATATCCTGGTGTGTGAGAATAGTTCAGAGAAATAATGGTCCTTCTGTGAAATACTGTGAGTGGACACGAGGAAAGTGAGATACCTAAAATCTGCAAAAGTTGGTGTGAAATGAAGCCCACGCTCTGAGCAAGACTTCCAGCAACTGCAGAGAGCTTTGGGGCAGCAACATCTCCACAGAGCCCATGGGGAATGGTGCTGTCATCTGCTGCGGGACATGGCAGCAGTCCATGTCCCAGTCCCTTTCCCATAGAAAGGGAAGTGCTGGGAGTGCTTTATGACAGCCCATTGATTTTCTGTTGTATTCCACAATTATCTGAACCTCTGGACTCGCTTGTGTGAAGAAGAAGGGGGAAAAAATACAGTTGGCACTTTCCATTGTGTTTCACTGGCTTCTTTTTTTAAACTGATCCATGATTTTATTTTTAAAAAATCCATTTAAGCTTAGAATAGCAGAAGTGGTATCAGAGAGTTTACAGATGAAAGGAACCATTTGTTTTAGGCACCATTACATTTAAGTGGATTCTTTTCCCTAAAGCAATTCATCCTCTACATTTCCTTCAAGTTAGCTCACAGCAGTAAGTGGAGGTGTTTCCCCTGTGTAACACATGGAGCACAGGATGCTGAAAGCACATTAGCCCTAAGTGCCATGTAGCTCCCCTTCCATCAGAGTGCCAGGTGCTTTTAGCAGAACACAACTGCACTGTCAGTTCAAGAAAAGGAGAGCTCACTGGAAACCAGCAAACATTTAGGAAGATGAAAAAATAAGGCGTTAAACTGGGAAATGAAATAGGACACAAATGCTGACAGATATAAAGAGGTACAACAGAGATTTATAGAGAAATGTTTGGAAGGTTCCTCCCATTGCAAGTCTTCACAGAACCCAGAGGAACAGGGCCACAGGTCTCAGCTAGAGACTGTTATTGCTAACATAATTCTTCCACCAAACAAAATACAGGATTTGAATATTGCTTGTCCATGAGTTGTCTCACCTCCAGTCACACTGTCTTTATGCATACAGCACTTTATGCATACAGCACTTTATGCAAGCAGAAAAGTATGTGATTTATTAATGATTATGTGGGTAGTAAAATTTTTACCAGCACCCAGCATCCAAGTCACAAATTCCTCTTCCACAAGAGGTTTCTGCTGCTGGTATCTTGAAGCTGTTCTTCACGTAACATTAAGCTTTTAATTTCTTTCATGGACAAATATTACCCATGTTTATGTAACACCAGAAAGCACAGATCTCTACAAAAAAAGCAGGACTTGTCAGAGAGATATGTTATATAACCTCCAAGTCTACCTACAAAGAGGTCCTCTGGATGCACACACACAGATGTATTTTTCATTCATTCAACACTGCCCATCTGATGTTAAACTGTGCATGACTCCATTCTGCTAATGAAGAGTTAATTCCTGGTGCATATTTAGATGCATATAAAAATGATAAGAATAACTAGTAACAGTCAGATCTAGAAATATTGAGCAAGATTAACTAAAGGTTCCAAGCACCTATAAAATACCATGGATGTTCTTTTGGTCTGTGTTTTCCATGGAGGGGAAGCAGGTATCATGCTTGCTCTGGGGTTAATGCTTGAGAATTAGCAGCCTTAGCTCACGTTTTTATGAACTGTGCAGTGGCAATCATGCAAGAAAATTTTAGTGAGCAAAAAATAAGAAAAGGTCTGTTGCAAACAGTTTTCTGGCTTAAGCCAGTTTACAGACAAGAGGAAGAGAATGAACTGAATTCATCTGTCACTCTTAGCAAAGTGTGGCTGGCACATGAGATCTGGGAACCTCTGGTATTAAGGATCACAACAGTCATTAAAAGCAAGTAGTCAGACCCCTTCCCCAAAAGACGACATCTGTGACTTTTATGATTGTAGAGAAACATGAAAATATAATCAATGAAGACAAAATATGGGGTTTCTAAAAATACTTGTTGATTTTAAGTCAAATTTTTGATATGCAGAAAGTGTGAGGGGAAAGGCATCACATTTTGTCTGCATGATGTCTGTATACTTATTGTGAAATTAGAGTGTTTTTTTGTGAGAGAATACAAGTAATTTTTCAATTTCTGTTGAATTTGTGAGTTGCGCAATAGAAACTGAATTATTGCAACCTGTAGATCTTTGAAAAGGATCAAGAGTGTTTTTCCGATTCAGTTCTATTTATAAAAATACCCAGCAGCTGGTGAAAAATGAAGTCTGTGTATCTCACACTGCCCAGGAGTTGTGAACAGCAGCTAAATGCAATCCTGACAGACCACGGAGATGCTGTGAGCCAGAAGCTGCATCTGTTCCCTTCCACCCTGGGAAATAGATGAGTATGAAGGCAGGGAGTGGGAAATCTCTTCTGATCCTTTCTTTGCTGTTTATTCCAAAGAAGTGATGAAGGAAAACAAGTTGCCTTAAGCTTAAGGGGGCAGTTTGAAGGTAGGAGAGGGACAGGACTGATTCCGTACTTTCTAGCTGAGGATTTTGAGTCCTTGGAGTGGTGCTGCAGTTAGTCCAGGGATCTAAATTATTTCCACCCTTGCAACACTGAAACAAAATTAGTACATAATTCAGAAGCTTTAGTTGGGATCCCAAGTGGCTGTTGCCCACACAGCTTCCTTTAAATGGCAGAATCCTCAGAAGAGCACAGAAACACAAAGCTATGCAGGAAGCCCTGTGAGGTGTCAGGAAGACACCTTTGCCTCACCTCCTCCCACTGCAAAAAAAAAAAAAAAAAAAGTTAATTTGCAGTTTTGCTTTTCATTAGCTAGTCACTGTTTGCTACACCTAATCCGTAATTGATGGTATGGATGTTACATTTTGCAAAGTTAAAATATCACTTATTTCACTAATAACTAATTTTGTAATGCTTTACAATGTCAGTGCATGCCATTTTAAAAATATACAGGACTCCTTGATGGTCCTTCAAAGAGAAATCAGGTCTGTGTAGAGTAACATGCTATTACACCTACGTTGACAGTATTATCATAATCATGATGTTTAAACTGCAAATTACAAGAAGTTACAATCAAAACCTATTGCCTTTCTCCAACTTTAAAAAATATTAATATGAGTATGTGAAAATCTCACACACCTCACTGAAGTACAGGGCAAAATTTATATCCTGCAGGCAGAATATAACAGAGCTTATAATATTGCAGTGAGCTGTTTTCATCACATTGTTTCTTCTTGGCCCCTTTCTGTTGACTTCTGCATTCAAACAGAAGCTTAGGAGCCTGGCATGCTCCTTCATAACTCCCTGGGTCTTGGGCCAGGTCTACAGCGCATCAGGAGGTATAGTAAGAAGGGTAATATGTTAAATACGAGAAAACTCATATTAAGCATAAAACATCTGACTGACACTGTGGCCTTCCCCTGTTGCACGGTCCTTGTGCCAAATCCCTAGACCACTGTTTTCTTCTCAGCTGCTTACCACCCCTTGGATAAGCTTTTTATTAACTCACATCAGCTCTAGATCTAACAGACAACAACTGCTGTGCCAGTTGCAAAGGTTACAAAGGCATTTTTGATATCTGGAGCTGGCTAATGCACACAGCACTAGCTGTGCAGCAGTGAAACATCACAGGAAGGTGATATGAAGCCACTTCTTTATGG
>NW_016690188.1:709528-728618 GCF_001604755.1 Lepidothrix coronata
TATTCTATTCTATTCTATTCTATTCTATTCTATTCTAATTCTATTCTATTCTATTCTATTCTTTCTTGTGCCCATATGCCAATTAAACTAAAAAAAGGCTTTGAATGCATGATTAAATATATGTGGAAAATATGTTTTTTGCTCACCCATTTTTGTCATGCATGTCAAATAAAGAACTTTGCTCTCACCCTTGGTTGGTTACCCGACATCCAAAGTATTCATTTTCCATTTTCAACATGGAGACTCCCTTCTCTTTCCAGTAATTGCAGTTGGGTTCATGGTGTCTTTTAGTTACCATTACTCACAACTAAAACCATGTGAAGGTACACAGCGTGTTCCTTTCAGTCAACATAAACTTTTCAGAGCTTGCATCCCAAAGATTTATTACTGAGTCATGCTGACATGACTTCTGCTTGCCAAAGACATAGACCAGAAGAAACTTCAACATAGATTTTCACATGTGTTTCTGACACATTTCATGGGTGAGAATCCATCACCACAAGCTGTGACTTCAACCAGGTGTGGTATACTGGTCCTGTGTATAGGTAAGCACCACCACCTCAGGCTGTACCAATCCTGCACAGGACCCAAATGCCGGAGGAAATATCAGCTTTCATGTTGAGGCAGTGTCACTTCAGATTGTGCCTCTCCATGAGACCTTACAGGGAAGCAGAAGTAACTTGCAACTTCTGTACTACTGAAAGATTAGTCCCAAGTCAGACTGACTGGGTGACAAGCTTTGTGATTTAAGGCTCCAGTTGAAGAAACCAGGCAAACACACTTGTCTTGTTTTATACACAGAAATCCCTAGGAAAGAAAAGCCAAATCCTCCTCTCCTCCAATGTAAACTTGTGCCATCCGAGATGCCAGAATCCCGCTTTCTTTGGATTTGTACTAGACAGAGCAGCATTTGCCCAATGTTTTTTCTGTCTGGGAGTTATTTCCTTCTCATGTTTGGTCCATCTCTGATAAGAGTTTAACACAGTAAACTGAATAACAAAAGAAAAGCAGCTGCCCCAAATTACTCTAAAGTCATCAAGTTTCCCAATTCCTTCACCATCTCACTTACATTTCCCCATATTGTAAAAGTAATAAGGGCTAACTCCTACAGCTAAGTGTTTAAAAGGCACTTTTAACCAATTAAAATAAAATTAGTTTGTCAAGTGGGCCGACAACCTCAGCAGCTCTATAATCCTACTAGGGCAAGTTCCCAATTCTGTGGCAGCCTAATAATGTTGTATCTGCTGAGTTTATTGCATTTTCTGGTATGTCAGACTTAACTAAAGAAGGAAAAAAGAATAGAAATTTATGTTGGCATCTGCCAGCTGCGAAGATCAGCAGTAGAGCTTAGGCATTAAGGAGCAGAAAAGAATAGAAAATAACCCCAAATTGATATTACCTGGATTGCTCATTATAATTTAAGAAGCTCCCTCTGGTCTCCTTAAACCTCTCCATAAAAAACCCTATATTGTCACATAAAAAAGCCACACACCCTACAGATGGTGTTCTTCCAGTACTGCATTTTACTCGAGAATAAGGAGGAACCAGAGATTGAAGCTTTCTTTGGTATTTAACCAAATATTCAAATATTATTTGAGTCATAATGGGGTTCTCTGCAGGTGGCCTTTCTAAGCATGCAGTTGAACTTGCTTCCTAGACATTTCTTTTGTGAGTAGGAGTGGGTGTCAGTAGGGAGTCCTCATTTTATAAATTTATGAACACATCCTATAGTTATTCTCTGATCCCTCTCAGACAAAGAATGGTTCTCTTTCTCATTCAAGGAGAATTAAGGTGCAGAGGAATGAAGTTACTGCTCCAGATGACCCAAGGAATCCACATGGGAGTGGGAATGGACCCCACAATGCAGTACTCAGTGCACTGGTCTGGTTGTTATTGATTTTTCTGGGACATACCTTTCTTTTTTTTTTTAATGGGGTAGCAATGAAATCCAAAAACAGTCCACCCCAAATCAACCCCATGAGTTATCTTTGAAGAGAATGTCAGGATCTTTATCTTTGAGAACCCCATCATGCACCTGGTTATTGTCTAGGTCTTTTTGATATATGTGCCTTAGCCTATTATACTGTTTTCAGCCACTGCAGTTTTCCTACCCGAATGAAATACTACTTTGAAGCTGCACAAAAGCACACCACCTGTAAATGGCAGAGACTGCTTCATTGATATGAGAACCAGAGAAGTTCAACAAAGGTTCTAATATTTCAGCCCTCTGAAAACTGCATCTTGTCTTAAGGAGAGAATTTACAGCAAATTCGTGATTTAGTCCTCCCACAGCATCGTATATAACCAGCTGCACATGGAAAAATTCTCCAAAGGGTGACAAATCTTTTCTTGCAATACCTGGGAAACCTTTAGTTTCTTCGCTTTAGAAGCATGGAGAAAAGATCACACAGTGATTAGCTTACTGCTGAAAATTCAACACCTCCTTGATATTTGATGCAATTTTTTGTCTGTCACTGGGTGTGAGGGGAAAAAAAATCACTCCACAAGCACTACTTACTATAAATGGGCATATAAAAAGAATTTCATACGTTGTTAAGTTTGTATAGTGGGATGTTTCCTGGATGAAGACAGTATGTGCCATGCTGCAAGTGATCTATGAGAAGAAACAGAGCCTCGAGATGTGAAGATAGAAGGCAGGAAGCTTTGGAGGAACAGAAAGGCAAGGTATCAAAGCAACCAGCCACTGGAACAGAGAGTCCCATGCTGAACAACTCTTTTGTCTGCTTGGCTGGTGCTGCAGATGTAATCATGCCATAGCTATACCAACACTGGCAGTGAAACAGAGAAAGGTTTGGCACTCCTTTTCCTTTACTGGGAAGGGATATCATGTGAAAATATGGTAAAAAAATAAGTGTGTAGGCAGAACAGAACAAGCCAAACCTTGAAATACTTAAAACGCTTTCTTACTGAAATTTAGAAGTGTGTCATAATTTGAAAATGAAGAAAACAACCCTCTCCTGGCTAATGAATGATTGAAAGGGGTAGAGAACTGCAGAGACTAATAATTTTCCTTCTATGCTTTTTAAATATAATTTAAAAATTCATTCATATCTTTAGTATTTGTTACTGAAAAAGAACAAAAATATATCTGAGACTGCAATCTTGATGCTTTTAATCATGCTAGGGGGACTTCACAGAATCACAGAATGGCTGGGGTTGGAAAGAGCCTCTGAAAGTCACCTTGTCTAACCCCTCTGCTCAGAGGCACCTAGAGCAGGCTGTCCAGGAACATGTCCAGTGGATGATGTCTGCTTCAAATACCTTATGAACTGCTACGACGGAGATCAATACTACCATAAGTGTTTTCATCCTATTTCCCACTTGAACCTTGTGGCCCTTTTGTGTAAAAACTGTGCTGAGATAATCTGATGTTCTAGATCAGCATAAGGAGCAAGAATGACAGTGCAAGTGAATGAAGTTTTAGGGCACGAAGGAAAACACAAATTAGCTTTTAAAGTCACTACCTCTGAATTTTCAGCATGTAAAGCAGAGCATGCTAACCCTTATATAATTTGTTAATTTGTTCTTATAAAAGCACACAAAACATTTAATACTGCGTCAGCCAGTCCAACATGCTCCATTTACAGCATCAAAGGGACATGAACTTGAACCTCAGCTGAAGCAGAGACCATTCTAGATAGTGCCCCAAGATTAAGCAATGTTTTGAAGTCAAGTTCAACATAAGTCTTCTGTTCTCTGTGGAGCAAGTTATCACTGGTTCTGCAAACAGAAAAGAATATCTTATGTTTCCCAGAGTAAAAAGGATCTCACAGATTGAGAATCCAGTCAAAACCAGAACAACCTCACTGTATATCATGTTTATTTTAGCTGTATATCTTGAGCTAATGAAGTAATCATTTTTGCAGTGGGTAAAAGGACAATATAAAGTTTCAGGCAACTAAGTATTTATGATTTTACTGTATGTACATACATCTTTCTAAGGCAACAAACATACAGCACACTGAATATTTTTCCCCACTTGAAACAAGAGCAAAACTGAAGGGGCTGAAGAGCCATTGTGTTTTAAATACCATGAAAAGGATTGGTGCTTTTCACATCTATATTTAGCAACGATAAACATTGCACATAGAGATTCATAAACCTAAAGAGGGTACTGAAACCCTCTTGTGCTCTTGCAAGGAATATAGAGATACCTATTCTCTTAGTGAGGAAAAAATGTAGCAATTGTTAAACATGAAGAAGGAGACGTAACTGTTCCCCAGGAAACTGTCTTGTGGTTAACACAGGTATTAAAAGACAAAATCCATAAATCCTGCTAGAATCATGCACTGTTCTGCTTCTTTTTTGTTATAAAGGTGATAATGGGAGTCAAAGCTACTTCACATTCTTACTCAGTTTGAAGAGCCCAGTGGTCTAAAAATCGTGAGCCAGAGACCCAAGGAAGAGAGACCCCCAAGGTGCCTACCTCTGACACCTAACCCAGATCACTCAGATCACTCTAAGTCCTGGACAACATGTGACACTTCATGTGATGGTGCATTATCTAGGATGCTATAACTCCCACAGATCTCAAAAGGTGGATGTCCAAATATATTTTTTCTACATGGGTGCAGATGAGGCACTTCCTTTCATGTCTAAATCAGTTAAAGAAGAACACAGAATCATATAGGTGAATCAGCACTGCCAGGTGTGGTCACTTGTTTTTCACCTGCAAGTATTCAAGCACACCACAAAAATCTAGACATGCCTCCCAACATTGCTGTCAAAGTAAAGGAGTTGTTCTGAGTAACAGCCCTGAAGTAAAATCTTTTACTAAATTTAACCATGCACGTTATTCAGTATTCTGTCTCCTTCACCTTTGTCCCTGTACAGAGGTATGACCGATGTGCCTGGTGACTCATACCAAGAGACAAGAATAGCATCAATGAATTACTTGAGTGTTTACAGCAGAACTTGCCAGAAAGGTGCCTCGTTCTCAATTTTAGATAAAACTCCAGCTGCAGTTTGTTATATGATATCCAATTACTCTGAAACCTGAAAAACTGTGACTTTATTAAGCTTGTCTCAGCTAAAAGTTGCTATTTCCCTATCTTACATTAGCTGAACATCCACACGGGTCTTATATTATTGCAACACTTTCAGAAATCTCTCAGCAGGAGCAGCAAATGCCAGTGAACTGTAAAAGTGAACCATCCATTTCTAATAACATACTGAAGGAGTGTGATAACTTGTTGAGTGGTTTATCAGGGAACTTTCTTACATGATAAATCTCTTCAGTCATTAAAAATATGGAGAGACTGAAACAGGTCTGGAGAAAACAACTTATATAATGCAGATCTTCCCAGAACCATCAAATACTAGGGCATTTTTATTTTCTGAATTCTACCTTTATTACCAGAGTGTTGCTACAACTCTCCAGAGAAGACTGTGGGCTCCAGACCTATGAGAAGTGTAGTTGTGAAACAAGGGTACCAGTTCAAATGTTTACTGGTGTTCCTGGTACTGGAACAGTAAGTTTTCTGCAGAGAATATTCTGGTCAGATGCAAAGACACTTTTATTAGACTTCAGTTTGAAAAATGCTTTAATTAAGCTAAATTTGGTGGTAATAATCCTCTAAAAAGGCAACAGGCTGCAAATTATTTAGTCTGTGAATGTAAGACTATGTACATAGGTTTATCTTTGGGTTGTTTCTTAGGGAGGCAGAACCTGGATCCTTCTTAGAAGGAGAAATACACCTACAGATGAAAAAGAACTATCGAAATCCTCTGGAAATCTCCAGGAAGAGAATAAATTGCCTATCTGACATTTCTAGTGGTTTTAAAATACACAATGGACCCTTCTCTTTTTTCTTCCTGTGGGTTATTATGAAAAATAACTCACTTTGAATCAAAATTTATGTGATAGAAAACTACAAGAACTACAGAAACACTGCTCTGTGACTCAATATTTACAGCCATCTTCATTCAGGAATCTCTAATTGCCCTCTACAATTACCTGAGAGGAGGTTCTGGTAAGGTGGGTGTCGGTCTCTTCTCCATGTAACAGATTACAAAACAAGAGGAAATGGCCTCAAGAGGAGGTCTAGATTAGATATTAGAAAAAAATTTCTTCACAGAAAGGGTTGTCAAGCTTTGAAAGAGGATGCCCATGGAAGTAGTAGAGTCTCCATCCCTGGAAGTGTTCACAAAATATGTGGACATGGCACTGGAGGACATGGGTTAGTTTTGAACGTGGTGGTGACGCTGTATCGGCTGTTAGACTTGATGATCTTAGAAATCTTTTCCAACCTTAACGATTCCATAATTCACATTCTAATGTCTCCATGCTCCCACAGTCTGAATTGCTCTACACAAATTTATCCACAGAAGAAAGACTGCTCAGGTATAATTGTGCTGGTTTGTTTATGTCTGCCAGGTGCAGTTAGAGCTCTTTTTTTTCCTTTACCTTTTCTGCTAAGGCCACTGTGGAGCTGCTGTTCCTCGTGACCATTGCATGACTCTTTTGAGGTGGAAGCAAAGCCTACTCATCCGTGAGTCTGCTGTGGAACCTGTGGTTTCATAACTTAGCAACTTCAAACAGAAACAGGTATGGTACCACTCTTCTACCTCTACCAGAGTAAATACCAAGTGCCTGAATGTGCCGTGACTGGGCTGACACAATCGAGTGTTGTGGAAAAAAACAGCCTCCTTTTTGCAGCCTTTCATTTCACTCTTTTATTTCCCAATACCATTCACACTTCTATGTTGTCCAACATTTGATCAGTCTGTTAAACAAAATATTTTAGCTCTTGTGGGTAAACATCTCAGAGACTATGTCTTTCAGTGTTGTGAAGGACAAGGGCGTGGGACAACAGACTTACCATTCCCAACCTTCATACAGTTCTTAGCTACCTCTTGTCTTTCTGTCTGAATACTGTTGTTTTAATCAGTTTAACAAAGCTAAAACTCGACTCCTCACGTGTTTTCCAGTGCTTCACCATTCTTAAATGCACAATCTCTATTCTCTCACTTTTTCTCATTTACTTCTCAGTCACTCCAGGAGTATTGCTGGACCAACGAAGAACAGAGGCCACTGTGCAGGTACCACACTCACGGCTTTTAAACTACCCCTCTATCTTGGAGTTCTGAGCATCTATACACACGAGGCAGATAAAGGAAAAGTAGTGGACAAATGGTGGGCTCTGCAGTACAGCAGGATCATACATAAATCCAAGCCTCCAGTAGATTCTACTTCTTCCTCTAAAATACAATCCCTTCCCTTCCCAAACCTTCCCAAACCTTCCCAAACCTTCACTTCTTTCCCAAACCTTCCCTAACCTTCACTTCCTTTCCCAAACCTTCCCTTCCCTTCTTCCATCTTGAAAGCCTTTACTAAGCTCTGACATTTTCAGCTGACGGTAGCTCCCTTTGAGTGTCTTTGCAGTAAACTCAGCTGAGTTGAGCAAGCAGGAAGACCTGGCTCAGGAAGACCTGAGAGAATACTGTCACCAGTGTCTGTGACACAGACATAATTCGCATTTCAAGCTGACCTGGTGCATTTAGCTGTTTCTTAACTAGAAGTTTACTGAAATGATGCTGTGTCTGCCTACACAGCCCCACATGGCAAGGTGCTGATTGCATTGTGGATCAGGGTGAGAAGCTTTCTACTGCATTTAGATACTTGACAGTTAAAAAAAAAGAAAAAAAAGAAAATTAAAAATTTCTCCGCAGAGGAAGAGGAGCAATGTTGCTGGTCCTCAGAGTACATTTTGCCATGATACTTATATATCCTTATCCTACCCCTCCAGCAACAGAGAAGCAGCAGGTGCCTTTAGATACCTGCAGAACAAAAGCCATAAAGTTGTTATATATAGGAAACAAGAAGATTGTGCTGTCAGGGCAGTTTGAACATCACCCCCTTTCTTTATGGTCAACAGTTGTTTTCATCTCTGAGGCTTTGTTGAATTTACACTAATTCTTAATGGCCATCTGTCTGTATTACAGGACATTTTATCAAATGTGTACTTTTAGCAGAGGAGCTGAAGGAAGAATGGGCAGGAAAACTAAACTGCCCTGTCATCTCCCATTAGGATACCCCTGGGCAGACAGAGCTATGAACTGATGAGTGAGGTTTGGGCTGACAACTGGTCCTAGCCAGGTCTAACAGCAACAGACTTGTGCCTCCATGGCTGTTAATACAACACTCTCCCACTAACTGCAGCCACCCAATTTCCTTCTTCACACCACAGCCCACTGGGGGTGTGAGACGCTGAATTTGCACGTCTGAACCATGAGCACAGAGACATGGTGGCACAGAGACATGGTGAGCCAGGGCAGACACTTGCTCTGAATGTACAAGTGCAGTGCTTACAAAGGCTGCTGGGGGGTGGGGGGAAGAAGAAATAACACTGGGTGCAGTGATACAGTCTGCCCTTACTTTTGGTTTAAAGTTGGTACAGCTATAAAACAAGAGAGATGGAAAACTTGAGGAGGGTGGTGGCTGAGGTATCAGAGAGTCAGCACCTATTTCTGGATGAGATGACTTTTAGGGGGACTGTAACTTGTGTTGATTTAGGTTATACCTTACAGCTGAAAAAGCTGACCAAGGCTTTTTTATTAAATGTAAACACATTTTCCTTTGACAATTTATTAAATGAAATGTTTCCTCTTGGAAGTAGTGAAACATTTTTTATTTTGAAGTTTTCCAAATGAAACTTACCCTTTTGAAAAAGCTTATTTTGCTAAAACTGTGTTTAAAAGTAAATGTCTCAAGAAGAGAACATGGAACAAACTGAATTCTTCAAAAAGTAGAGTTTAAATGGTAATGAAACACAATGTTCATGTCCCCACAATATTCATACTTTATTTTGTCCATAATTAAATTACTTTCCTCTGACTTTTTTTTAGAATTGGGATACACTGGTTGAAAAAATGCTATATTTTCCTACAGAGTAAATGACATCAATAATGCTACAGAACATGAGTGGAGGTTAAGCTCTGCAAAGGCTGAGCAGAGACAGATGGCAGTAATAAGCCTTTCCAGAGACTACGGCAAAAGCACACCCTTGCCACTCTTAGATCATTTTCTTTGAGGAAAACAAAGTAAAATGGTTTGGAAAGATGATATACTGTGTGTCATTGGCAGCAGGAGCACGCAGGAGATCAGCAATGGAAACTGTTCCTGCAGAAGATGCTGTATCTGCTAGGGCTCTTTTCTCCTCACAAGCTAAGTGTTAATCAACACAGAGAGGTAAGGGCTTGACTTTTGGGGATTTCACATAGTTGAAAAATCTATTGTAGTGAAGCTGGCTTGATGTACAGTACGTGGCAAGAAGAGGGATGCCAAAACTCTGTGTCGTTCTTAGACTTACTAACGTATCAGAAGCTTTATCCCAAATTTAACTGTATACTCAGAAGTTAGATCTAAGTAGACTTTGTCTTTTAATTAACCCTCAGTGGTAATAAATAATATGAACAGAGAACTGGAGTTACTAATAAGTTGTAGTATACTGCTTGCAAACTTGCTTCAAGTATACACTAACTTAGTATCTTTCATATGAATTCCCACTCTGCAGAAAAAGAAAGCAAGAACTGGGCACAGTGTATTCCTCCAGATCATTGAAGAGAGTAAAAGAACAGTTCTGGGCTCTCACATTGAACTTTTTACTCTCTATCATATATAGAATTACGTGAGTCCACTACACTGATATATCATCTCCCTCGTCTGTCTATGTTTTTACCACAATTCTAAGTCATGTTGCCACTAAATGAACCAGACACTTGATCCAAAGAGTCTTCATTCAAGTACCAGAAGGATTTTGTGGTGTCACTGAATCTGTCCCTTGCCACGTGTCCTATAATCCAGTGTCAAGACGTGTCAGTCTCTGTCTTTAAGCTAGGCAAGCTCTTATACCTGTTAGAAGAGAGGTGCCCCAGTCTCAGAGAGTTCTCCTGTGATATCAGCGGAGCTCTGTTTTGTGCCGTGTTAAGAAGTACAACTGTCCTGAAACCTTTATGGATGAAGTGATCAACTCTGTAATTTACCTACCTTATCTAGGGATTTGGAGAACTATTTATCAATGTTAAATGGACATTGGAAGATCCTTTTCCTCCTTTATAGTTTTGACATAATTTTTAAAGAGTTTTTGTCTTGTGTTCTGTATCAGAGAGTGGTTTCTTCACATCCCAATCACCCAATAGCGGAAAGACCATAACACGACAGCGCCCACAAAATCAGTATTTTTCTTTCTACCAGTTACAAAGCAAAAAAGGTACTCAGTTCTATCAGCCCTCCCTATACAGACTGGGTATCAACAATTTAGCTTAGTAACTTCTTATGCAGCTGAGAAACATGATGCATGAAGAAGCCACAACAGCTTACTGAGCAAATCAGTCAGTACAGTGTTATTTGATAGAAGTATAGGGGACTCATCCTGTGGGCGGAATGCATTGCATTGCATTCAGCAATTATAAAACAACATTAGAGCATCTCTGTTAGATGTTAGAGCTTTTCAGTAAGCTCTAGTAGAGCATACTGAAAAATGTCAGAAGAGTGGTAGTCTTAATAGCTACCTTATATAATATTTTATAGGTTTAAATTGAAGAGACTGCATATATTGTTTGTGTGTGTGTGAACACTTACCTCTTCCCCATATACCCAGTAGACACACAGTGTAGTAAAATTCTGGAAATCAGTGGCTTTACCTTCTAGCATCACCATTGGCCTGACAGGTTGATTTTGACCAAATCAGTTTTCTTTCAGTGCACATCCCTCTAGTACTTTGGTTAAGTTTCAACCTGATTAGTGTTTCAGTTACTGACAGTGTTCACAGAATCATAGAATCATAGAATTAGCTGGGTTGGAAGGGACCTCTGAGATCATCAAGTCCTCCAACCCTTGATCCACTACCGCCATGGTCACTAGACCATGGCACTAAGTGCCACATGCAGTCTCCACATTCAGTTGTTGAGTTGCTATGCACACCTGATATAACTAGTTCAGCATAAAACCTGGAGGATGTTTATCTCTGTTTTCTGGGTCCAGCTCTGACATTTGACCCTGAATCAATCTGATGTCCCAGTCTCAGGTCTCAGTTGTGATTTGCAGCACAGCTCTGAGCTGGAGCACAAACCAGTTCAAGGTAATGGACTGGACCTGAGCATAGCCAGGGAAATCTTGGGAGTTAGTGAGCCTGGCTATGCCATAGCAGTTGGCTTGCTGTGCATGTCACATTTTAGTGAGAACAGTAAGTGATAGACCAGGAAATCTGGGATGGTACTATAATTAATAGCACATGTTTAAAATTAAAAATTAAACATGGCCAGTGTCCAATATTGTAGGAATATAGGTGGTTCAGAACTGTTTTTCTTAGCAAAAGAATTAAATCACAGTGAGTTAAACAGTTTGTGGTTACTTGACAGTGTGGCTTTATCCAGCAGAAACCAAAGAAGTCTCTTTTAACTGATGTCTTCTTTCCAGAGAGGGTTGTGCTCTCTCCTAACGCTTGGATCACAGACAGGCCTGAACCAGACCACCATGCAGCATGAACTTTGGCTGGTGACTGATACAAAAGCAATTTGAAATCCAGATCTATAAATCCAGGAATAAGTTCCACCTCTCTAATTTGTCAGATTCTAGCAATTTGGGAGTGCACAAGCTCCAAAGCTTGTGAAATCTCATGATTTTCTCCAAAAAGGCTTAACGGGAACCTGGAACTTAAGCACTCTTCCATATATACAGAGTAATACAGGCACAAACTTAGGTTTCAGAAAGAGATCTCAGATCAATCCTGATTTCTTCATCCTTATATTGATCTTCCTTTCACTTTACTTCTTGTAATGGAGGAGAAAAAAATGGAAAAGCTCCTCTTCTGATCTGAGAACTTCTTTGGAACATAAATGGGGATATAAATGGGGAGATGGGCACAAGTCCATACTAGCTTGGTTTCTGACGTGAATAGTCTGTACTGCAGATGCTCATCAACATGGTAAGTCTTGTGAAATACAATGTCCCCTTTATGCCCCAAATTTCTATTGAGCAATAGGAATGTAAGGCATTGTATTGAATCAACAGTGGTATCTCATGGTCACTGGATGATACGAACAGTCCTTTCCAGCTCCCTCTGAATATGTGGGAAACAGCAAGCAGGTTGAGCATAGCCACTATCCCCCAGATCTCCAGCTGTTTCATGAAATAGTCTATCAAAAGGTTGTAAAAAGGAGGTTTTTCCTTTTGGATCCTAAGTCACTGCTGGTGACCAACTCTTTCCAGATTTACTTTATAACCTGCCTCCAGCTTGAAAATCAAAAAAAAAAAAACCAAACCAAAAGCAGCTTTTTTTTTCCCCCCCAAATACATATTCCTAGGCTTTTGCTTATTTAGAAAAACATTATTTTAGGTTAGATGTTTAATATTAGCATATCATTAAATTATAGATTCACTTGCTTTCAGCCTCATGCTTTAGAAATGTTATTGCTGGTTATGCATCTTTTTTTTTTTTTCCCAGACAGAAATGGTGAAGAAAATATGGATGATGATCAGATGAGCTCTTCAGCTTTGATAACACAGGCCCCCACTGTAAAGAGACCAGGTGGGAGCAGAAAGTCCCATACATCTGTGGCCAGCACAGGACCCACACACAAAGATGAGTTTTATTAGACTTTGGAATCCAAGCCTGGTTGAGATAGAGTGGGACAATTCATGCATCTCAAACTATTTCTTCTTGGCAGAGCTGGAGAAATGCCCTCTTAAGCCCTCAGTCACATCAGTGTTTCTACCTAGATAGGGCCTGGGGAGAAGGAACCCCCTCCATTGTATTCAGGTTTTCTTTGCAACATAAAAGGACAAAAATAATTACTTCATTTAGATTCTTCAGAAGCCGATTGAGTCACTGGAGAAACATTGGTAGGGAAGTATCACTTCAGTCCAACATTCACTAACCGTTAACAGCAATTGCCAAACAGACCTTTAAGTTCCATTTTAAGAGAAAGCTCAGAGAGAATAAGAGATGTCTCAGCTTCCACAGAAGCTCGAGCAAACCTTCAGGATGAATGGAACCGTCATCTAACTCAGTTTTTTGCCAACGCACTTCATCGCCCACGGTCCAAGTGCTGCCTGTGCTTCCCGTTCCACGTTTCCATCACTTGGTCTCTTTCCCTTGATTAAAGACAATAAGTATTTTCAGAGCCTATTACTTCTTTGCTGCAGTTTCTTTTGTTCAGGCCTGGGGCCCCTGCAATTGGCCATGGCGATTTTCATTGTGAAGGAGGTGTGAACAGGTTGGTCTCCTGGGACACCCCTTGACTGGGCTTTTTTCTTCTGAACAAAAAAAGGAACAAAGAGATTGCAGAACATTTGCTTAATTAACACAAATATGTATGGCTTATCAGGGTGTTTAGATGTAAAGAACAGTAAAGAGAAGTAAGACCTGGCTTTTCAAAGAGATTTAATTCAGCCTGTAATGGTATGCAGACATATCCAGCAAATCTCCAGATAATTAAGCCTGTCTCTGGCATACCAAAGCAAATTGTTTACATCTTTTTGCCTTTAAAATCACGTTATCTGGAATGCCTCCACTGCTAGCAGAAGGAGGAATCTCAGGGGCAAAAAAGTTCTTTGTCCAAGACAACACAGTAATGATCTTTTCCACTCATTTCTGTGAACATCCTTTTTCTTGGACAGACTGCCATAAGACCATCAGGCAGCTTTCAAAGCATATGCATCACTTACTTCTGTTGAAGCAGTAATCTGGGGCAAAAAGGGGCAGCAGCACCTCAGATATATGTCCAAAGATCATCTCAAGTGTGAAAGTACTGACAGATCACTGCTCTCTCCCCCTGCCCTGCCTTCTCAAAGCGCTCTAATGTATTGTCATTTCCATTACCACTGAAATGAAAACACACAGGGCTTTCCTGCTGGTGGAAAATTAATGTATTTTCATCTATCATAAGCCAAGCCAAAATTAGTAAGAACTTCATTTTAATACCATGCTGAGAAGATTTTATTCACTGAGCCTCCTTGACTCAAGACATACTGCTGCCTTAGAGCAGAACTCCCCCACATTCTAGTTTATTACCAAAGCTCACATTTTATAGGCAATTCTTAATCCTCATGTTATTTTGCTACTCAGACAAATTTATCTAAATCTATCTGCAAATTCTTGCAAATACAGACTGTGCTGTCTGAGGATGGAGGAATCTAGGACTAGCTGCATAAGGGCATACAAACATCATGGGTTTTATTTGCTTATAAGTTGCAGGCCAGGAAGCTCATCAGGCTGCTTGAAAATTCCCCTTTGCTGCACTCATGGAGGCAAAATCTGGCAAAACAAGGTTTATGAACCCCATACCAGCCTAATTCTCATGACAGGAATTGCTCTAAACATGTAAAAACCAAGACTCCTATTTTTTCTTCTCAACTGTCACTTTTTTGTTCTGAAAAAATGTGTAAATTCATCATAATTCAATTTTGTTATATCTAAAATGATACATCAACATGCATCTTTATGCTGTACATTGACCCCCTCAGATGCAGAGCATGTAACTTAGATTTCCCTTTGATGTGAGTATTGAATTCTCGCTCATTTTCTCAGTTCACCACAGCTGAGAATCTGTCCAAATAAGTGTCAAAGTTTTTTATAATAGCTCTTCCTTCACCAGCAATGCATAATTTAGGTGTGTCCTTCTGTCGTGCCTTAAAAAGGTAAAAAATCCTACACTTCATTGATTCAGAGGGATGCAGGAAGGGGGTGTTAAGAACAGATTTGATTTGCTAGTGTGCATTTAAAAACTACCTAGAACTTCTGTGGGATCTATCAGAAAGGTTGAAAATTATGTGAACTATACATGTTTTAAGTGGAAGGCTTTCCAACATACAGTTAAATAAATAAATATGCAGTAGAGGAAAAGAGAGCTAAACCATTGTTTCACATATTTTTTCTATTTGTATATTTGCAAAATGTTTATCAATGGATACACAGATTCACTTATTGCTAATTGAAGCAGACCCACTTTCAAAGCTCCCCACCAAATAGATGTCCCACCAAACCGCAGGGACCCAGGGATGATTAGGTGGAAACAATTGAACTCTATTTCCAAATATTTCATTATGTCATTCACAGACACATTCATCCATTTCCCACACATCGTGCTACAACATAAAGAAATGGACCCATATTATCCCGTAGTTTACCCATGCTATAATTCAGCATGGTAGAGAAGAGGGTGATTGGTAGGACCACTGAGGCATCAGGCACGTCCTGCTTGCCATGAGCAACGGGAAAGAACCAGCTTCCCAGGAGAGTTCTGATCTCAAGCATTTCAATTTCAACCTGAAGCAGCTGCTCTGAAATTAATGGATTTGCATCTGCATGGTTGAGAGTAGAATCTAATTCTCAATCTATAATTTAGAGGGGGATAGCACTGGTATCTTGCTATTTTCCACATTTTGGATTGTTCTAAAGTGCATTCTGCATCTTTAATATGCCTCATTGATTGGTGGAAAATGCATCATCATTAAACTAATTCGCTTTAGACAATTCTGTTCACCTGGAAGTTTCCATTGAATGGAAAGAAAAGCAAATAAAAAAAGGAAAATCTCTGGAAAATCAGGGATTTAACTTTAGCCATCACTTAATTATAGTGTTGAACTAAACCATCAGCTTTCCAACTCAGCCTTGTTCAACAGTGAAGTTGTAGAACAGTGGGAGGAAGAAGGTATAGTGAACATTTGGATTTATATTGCAGATACTGTCTTGTAAAGATGTTCAAAACCAGTTAAAACATGCTTTTGTGTATACACTATGAAAAACTGTATAGGGGTATCTCAGGATTAAGTAAATGCCAGTGTTCTGGGTTTCAAATTCTCTGAGAAGTATTTCTAGGCTTACATGAAAGTAAACTTCATTATCATTAATTTTCAAATGTGAGACACAGAGGTTAATCAAATGATACAGCTTTTAATTTTCCTCTTTTAAATCTCTGTACAGTGCTTGTGATTTGATATTTCATCTCTAAGAGTCTGCCCACTGGGAATGCTTTTGTGTAATTGGAGGTTGTGTTCTCATTTTCAAACTTTGGAGGCATCAAACATATACACAGAAAAAACACTGTAAAAGGAGAAATAGATCCATTTGGTGATGATGCAGGTTTCCCACTGAAACTCTATAGATGTGGAGCAAGAATAAAAAAACATTTAATAACTAGTCTGGACTTTTAATGTAAGAAAGGGGAAAAGATCATATGAGTATTTGCACTTCTAAAACCTTAGGCTAAATTGTGATAATAATAATTGTGATAGTAATAATTTAACCAACTTAAGTTGCAGTGTGATGGAGAAAGAGGATGTTCCCTCTCCTCCTATCAAGCTCTGTTTGGTTTTGTCCATTTGGGTTTTGTTTATAGAGATGCATCTTACTCAAAAATCTGATTTGGAGCAATCCCCATCTATGACTGCCACAAAGGGTAGCATTTTCCTTATGCGGATTCATGCATTTCTGTTAAGAAAACTAATGTGGCAAAACCATGGAGTCAGGTTGTTCCTAATTACTAGATTATCCTTAACTCTTTCATTTACTGCGTGTTGTTCAGTGATGGCAGAGGAATTGCTCCTATAGCTGAAGTCTGCCATCCCCTTAAACACACAGAAGATGAGCCAAGGAGTCCTGGAGTGGGCATGTGCTGGATGCTCTTCCAGGAAAACATAAGGTAACTCTGCAAAGTTACAGATGGCTTTAAGATTGAACACCCTTGAAGTGGGTCAGTCCCACTTCCAAAGTGAATGTCAGTTAGCTCCTATAACTGCTGATATTCTGAAATGCCACTCCAACATCCCACCTACCCAGACCATCTTGCCTGTTCTTGCTGGAGCCTCGATGAGTGCTGGGCCACCACCAGTGACAGGGTACAACCTCACAGCTGGACAGTACCAGCTCCAGGCAACCAAGGGTTAGAGGGACAAAGGACTTTTATTTACAGCAAATAATACACATAGGGAAGAAATCCTAAGTAAACAGGATTCTGGATGCAGCTCTGTGAATGAGCAGAACAGAAGAGCAAACAACCCTTGACACTGCTAATGAGTCACACTGTGTAAAGGACAGTGATTTTCTGGAGCTGCCATTTCACAGCTACTCTACAGAAGATAAAATCTGCATTAAGCGGTATTTTTTTTTGTTCCATGATTCAGGGAAAAGAAAAAGTCCTATAATAAAAGGAAGGGCTGGAAAGGAGATAAGGATTCCACTCTGAATTCTGTTAAAATCTTTCTTTTGTGAGCCAGTTATTTTCTCTTTCCATAGCTCAGTGCCTGAGGTACATCCTTCTGAGACAGATGTACCCATGATGTAGCTGAAGTTTGATGCATTAACATTTGAAGAAATATTTAAATAAATGTGAAAGACACTTCTGCATTTAAACTAAGGTATATACACACCATTACTGCATTGATTACTATTCTTTGTATACAAATAAATAATTGTATTTGGACTATTTTGTAGAGTGGATTCTCTCTGTCATAAAGAAGATAGAGATTCCATCTTGATTAAGAAATGACTGTAAGAATGAAAGGGTTGGGCATCTAATTCTTGTTCACTTAGTGCAGAAATGTAAGGTATGCCTGTAGAATAATATCACTTGCAGGAAACCTTTCAAATGCATGTTTCTGGCAGATTCAAACTTCCCTTCATAGCCGTATGAAAGTGCATGATGTCATTCTTTTGGGGGTTTATTAGGAACCAAATGTCTATACAAATGTTGTTGGTGTTCTTGTGACCTGTAGAACAGAAAGTGAAGCCTTAAATCTGACTTTCAGAAAGTCCATTTCGCCTTGGTTTCTACTTCCTTAGAAAGTTACCTTAGCTTATTTTTCCTCCCAAGAGAAGTTTTAAAGTTTGGATTTTTTGTTTGTTTGTTTCTGCTTCCCTTACTGATACCGAAGGAAATTAGAGAAGAAAGACGAGTTCAAGAAAAGAGGTCAATATTGCTGTCTGGGCTGGAGAACCATGGCTTCTTTGGAATTGATAGCAACAAGCCAGAGAGGACAGAAGTTTTACAACTTCTAGGCATCTCTGACTATCCCTGGTAATCAGAATTGCTCTCAAACAGCTGAGAAATGAGAATAGAGTGACAATTCAAACTACCTTTTGCCATGCCATTGCCAGGATGGTAATGACCTACAAGTAAAGTGAGGATGTAATGATGTTATGAGCAATGATGTTAGGGCTTTTTTAGGTGCTGGTATCATCACTATGAGGTCCAAGCAAAAAAGGGAACAAACTGCCTGTATAAAAATTTCCTTTGTAATTCTAAACAATGCACTATTAACTTTGATGTGAAGTGACTCCTAAAATGTGCACTGATAAAACTTAAATCTTCAAAATATACTGTATTATTTACTGTTTGAACTAGGCTCTACATGGAGAAAAACTAATTTCACTGGTGCTAGAATTACAGAACTCTGCAATGGAAATTAAGTAGATGTCCCTGCATTGATCCAGGTCATAAGCTTTTGTTGCTTTTTTAATGCTTTGTTTAGCTTCATTTGACCAAAGTGAATTTCCACCAAACATTCATTTATATGCACTTCAGAAACAAAATAATTTACATTTAAAACCATGTTCCAATGACGGAAGGAAAGAAACCTGTAAGTTTAATAGAAAATGTTTCCAGTGTCGAGAATATTTAAGTAAAATGGTTACATTAAAGAAGTTATTAAGGTGCTGCTTTCCTGTGCTCAAATACTGTAACGGAAAACACAGTTTAAAGCAGAAAAGGAGGAGGGGAAAAAAGGCACAGAGAGAAATAAAAAGCCAAATAGTCATCAAAAAAAAAAAATCTATAACTGAGCTGGCAAAGCTACATGCCAAATTTCAGCTAAAGACATTGAATTTCAGCTGACTGGTTCATCTAATTTACTGCTTTGTTTTGGACATCAGGTTTAAATGCTTTAAAGGAAAGCTGGACCAAAACAGCTCTGTCCTGAGTTTTCCAAGTGTGATGAGCTTAGCCTGGAGAAAGAACTGAGTACTTGACCCCTTGCAGAACTTGAGTTCTCTATTTTCTTTCTTTCTTTCTTTCTTTCTTTCTTTCTTTCTTTCTTTCTTTCTTTCTTTCTTTCTTTCTTTCTTTCTTT
>NW_016690188.1:728628-803308 GCF_001604755.1 Lepidothrix coronata
TTCTCTCTTTCTTTCTTTCTTTCTCTCTTTCTTTCTTTCTTTCTCTCTTTCTTTCTTTCTCTTTCTTTCTTCCTTTCTTCCTTTCTTCCTTCCTTTCAAAAGGTTATTAAATCATGTATCTTATCAAGAGAATATGTTTTCAGTGCAAAGATTTAAAAGCTCAAGGAGGACTTTAGAGAACAGTGAAGTGAGGACTTGTGTTTAAAGGTGAAATTCAGACTGTTACCCAGGTGGTGTGTACGTTTGGTCTTGGAGAGCAATCACATTTCTTGCACTCACCCCTTGCCCAGCTCAAGAAGAATCTAACCACCAACTAGAAATTTGACTGCAGAAATCTCTTCACTTATGTTTAGGCACCCAATTGTGTTTGTGAGGTTTGTGTACTGAGGTGTCAGAACTTCCCTGCCCCTGGGACAGCAGCAGTGGCCCAACAGCCCAGCCCTGCTTGGGAAGAGGGTCCCACTTAGGTGCCATTGGCCTGTCCTACAATTGTATGGAGAAGACCTGGCATTTTGTTTAGGCATTCTTCACTTGCAGGCGTAGATAGCAATTAGCAGTTATGAGTCATCTCTACAGTGTAGGGATTATTGGTCCCTAAAATGCGGTGCATGACAGAATAACTCATGCAATTGGGTCTTCTGGGAGGGCAATTTTAAGCACATACATAGCACCTAAATCAACATAATTACATTAATTATTCCATTGTTAAATGATACTCAAATACAAGGCTTAGGCTTTCTGCAGTCATTAAAAAGTCCTAAAAATAGGAGTACTATCTCCAGATTCCAGCTAAGACATCTACTTTCACTTTATCTTTATTTCCATGTGATAGTATGGCAGGGAGCAACACATCCTGTAGTTGTTATGTATGTCATGTTCTTGTATGATGTGCCATAGGTTTGTGTTTCCTTATGATAAGGTGGTACGTTAATATGCTGGTCTGCATTTGTGTAGCCCCTAAGTGACCTCTCAGATGAAGGGTGTTATGTAAACTTAAGTACATCTTAAGAACAGCAAACTCACTTCCATAAAGCCTTGAAACTTAATCTTGAAAGTTCAGCTCCCATTTATAAGTATTAATGTCATACCTCACTTTCCAGACCCCAACAGAAGGAGAGACACTTGACATATGGACATAAATTTCCTGTCCCACTTTGCAGTAGATTAGAAATGTTTCCCCCATTGTGAAGTGTGTCTCAGTGGAAAATCAGAAGCCTGGGCTGTTACCACTCTGCTGCTCATTCCCTGACACAGTAGCCAAGGTTTTCAGCTTCCAATGGCATTGTGAGCCATTGTGAGCTGCAGGACCTTGCAGCTCCCAATGACTCCTCTTTGCAGCTGATGTGAGTCTAGCACAGGTTTATCATCGTATCCTAGGGCCAACTCCAAGAGCACAGCACAAAGGCAAAGGAACTTGCTCATCCAATTATATTCTCTGTGGACACATGTCCTTAAGTGACAAACAGAAAAACCCAGATGAAATGTTTTGGAATTCTGCAGCATGAGTGAAGCTATCAACCCCAAGGATTTCTAGTAACAGAAGAGCAAGTGATGCTGAAGATGACAACTTAGATGAGCTGGCAGAACAGCCTGAAGTCTGTGCACACTGCTGCCTAGCCATGTTTTTAAATCATTCCAGTTACCAAAATAGTCTAGAAAGTCTGCTCTGTCTTTCACCTTCCCAACATAAATAAAGTAACGAACATGTTGGCGAGATTTGTGTATCTTTGCTTTCTGCACATTCTTTCTAGTTTGGGATAGAGAGGTACAGTCCTCTCATCCATAGATCAGCCCCAGTTGTGGCAGCAGCTATTCAAGATTAACCATATCTGGGGATGAAATGTACTGCACAAAAATGTCTGTTACTGTCTCTTCAGCTCTGTGCTTTAGCTCAGTCCTGGAAGGCCCTGCTAAAAAGCACTTCTCTTCCCCAGTTTTCTCAGCATTTCACCTTTCTGCAGTCAGTCCAATGCCAGATAGCTATGATGAGATACTCCTGGAACATGGCTGCATGGCCATGGAGAGCAGACTGACACTATGAATAATAGGCATTAAATAAGGTATGAAGTGGATAATGCTTGCTTCCTACTTGGAAACCCTCTGGACAACAAAAGTTCTAGTTTCTGAATAAGCAGCGTTTTGATAGATGTAACCTGACTGAAAATGATATCTACATGAATGAAACTCACAGTATGGTCCCTTCCAATTCAAAATGTTCCATGATTCTAATATTCTATGGGTGCTTCTGTCCTCCCTGATGCCACACACTCTCAGAAATCTTGGTTTTACTGTTAATGGATATTGTTGCATATCTGTTGCTTGCTCTCTGCAAATTTTGCTTGTGATCTTTTTATCAGGAATTGCAAATGTGGTGATTTAATCAGCTCCTGAATGTCATACCCAGGTATATATTTTCCTACAGTTTCAAAATAAGTCTTTCATGATTTATTTGCTTTTTTGTCTGCTATATAATTTTATCAGTGTCACTTGTTAAAGAAAAGATGCAGCAAAGGTCAAGCTGGAAAGCACTATGCAGTTTTGAGGCACTTCTCATTGTTAGGGGAAGTAATATCAAAAGAGACATGGAAGTGAAAATCATTTTTGGATTCCAAGGTTGTGGAAATGTTTGTTAAATGTCTGCATTATGCAAGGTTCTAGCACCCTTTTATTTTTTTTCCCCCTCTTGTGAAAAATAGTCAAGTTGCTTAAAGTTTCTCAATGAGTTTGTCCAGAATTTGCAGTTCCATTCAGGTGACTTTCCTTCTGTTATTGCTGCCACTTTGGAGATGTGGTCTTCTAGTCCACATCAATGGCAAAGTAATCTAAGTTCGCTCAAATAACCCTGGTGGTGACATAGGCCACAAATGTCCAACTGATCTTGATTTAAGGTGTAAGAATATATATATTCTTTTTTCAAAATGATTCTCTCGTGCTAAAGGTTCCAGTGAAAGCTTGGTCCCTGTGGCACTGAGTCAGAGATGTTCTCAGCACACACAAAATCTCCCGCTGTCACATTCACCTCTTGTGTGAGTTGTAGGTGTGATACCAAGACCCTCATTTGGGGTTGTGATTTCCAGCAGCCCCTGGCAGTTTGGTGCTCACTGGAAAACATTTCATTACTGCTGGTGCCCTTTAGTTTGAGTCTCAGCTCTCCCAAGATGCCCCACAAACTGCTGATCTATGGATATGAAAAACTGCAGCCATATCCATTCTGGAAGACGTCCTGACTGTCTAAGCAGATTTAAGAAAATCACTGATAATAAATCTTCCAATATTTCCTTTGTATATAAAGTGGTATCTCCGTTTCCAATTTTCCCTGATACATTTTATTCTGTGATTTATATCCCATGCAGAAGCAATGCTTTTTAAAATATAGGGGAAGATCTAACAATGCCCAGCTGTAATAAATGGTTTGTAGTTCAATTGTTGCCTCAGTTTATAGATACCAGGAGGTGAACAGCCTGCTATTCAGAAAGGATTGAGCAACCATCCTTTGTAAGCTGGATCCTTTGAGGGAACATTAAGTTGGGAATCCCAGAATTGAGTGCTTAAGTGCCTAAGCCACTTAAAAATATTTAGAACAGAGAGCTCACCTGACAATTTGGGAGCACTGGAGTGCTCACAGGATTTGCATAGATGAAAGACTTTGTGGCAGACTAGCACTCCATTGCCAGATTCCTGCTTGATATATAACTTAATTTGGAACTTAAAGCTGCTTAGGTTATTTGATTCTTTATTGTGTTTATTGAGGATGCGCTCTGTGAAAATGTTCACAGATTTTACAACCAAAGGAAAAGGATTCCAGAAGTTTAAAGATGAGAGTGTGTTAACCCCTCAGATTTAGGAGAACAGAGCATTGTACAGCAGACTATATCTTGCTTACAGGATGGGGAATGTGTACTACCAAACTGGCATGCATAAAAAAATTTGACAATGGATGTTAACCACCTGGCCATAACACTGAAAGAATCTGTTTTAAGAAGTTGTGTAAATAAACTTTGATAGTTTGCATAATAACATGGTCTTATCATCTCTGAAGCTCATGAGTTCAAACAGCAGGACAGGGGAGATTAGCAACAGGAGCCTTTCTTTGGAAATGAAATTCAAATTCATCTGTGCTTTGAACAGACTGGAACATTTTTTGCCAACATTAGAAGCCCTAACAGACACATTATAGAATTTTTTCTTTGCGTTTTTTTACATATTTATTTTGTATGATAAATGGTACCTACATGCTTAATTCAGGACTTTTAGTTGCTTTTTCACACTGCAGAAGGTTTTCATTAAAACTGCAGAAAATGCAGTGCAACCTTTTAAATATCAGGCTAAGGAAAAAAATCAAGGAAACGCTTTTTATGACAGGGCTATTTAAATATAATCACATATCTGTCATCATACAGGTCTGCTTATAACAGGCTGTCAGTTCTCCTGAAGAGGGGGTAATCTGCAGTCAAGGGTTTTGAATAAGGAAGTGTAGGATTTTTAAAAATCTATAATGGGCATCTAAGAAAGAATCTGTAATTTTCATCATTTAAGTCTATTAAGGCAACACTCACCAGTCCCAAGTTAGGGCTAGAGCCCCAGTGTGGTAGGCACATGAATCAATTGATGTGTGCTTAAGCAGCTCATATTTATCTACGGGCAGACCTCAGCTACAGTGAATAAACTCTCTGCCACCAGCAGAAATGCATCTGGACAATGAAGCATCTACATAATTTTGAAAACCTAGGGCTCAATAGGTGCTCTACAAAGATCACAGTCTTCCTAAACAGATCTTTTATAGGATTTGTCTTCTAGGGTGTTTGTTCACAGACATTTTGTCTAAATTAGCAAATTAAACCTGTGTAGGAGCTTTCCTTGGCACGGAGGGGACCTGGCATAGAAAAGCTCAGATTCTACTAGACACACTGCTTGTAAGCTTCCTGGCCCTGCCACCAACTCAATCCTACCTTGGAAATTTTTAGATCTGTGGTATTTGTAGGCATCGGGCAGGCCAAGGACTATTCTAATAACTTGCCCTCACTGTACTGATCTGAAACATCTCACTTTTATTTCATTGCACTCCCTCTGCATGTTATGTCTAGCTTCTGTTTCTTAGTTTATTCTCAGACTGTTGGTTCTTCTGGACACATGATGATGGCACTTAAAAATGAATTTTTTTTCTTGGTAGAAAAAAATAATATGAAAAAAATGTTACTCTGATTTAGAAGTGATTTAATCAGTCAAAACTGAGAATACCCTCCAAAAAACCATATTTTCAACTGAAGTTAAACAGTTAGATAATCAGGGGCAGGGGAAAGGTAAATATTCTAAAAGATCGCTCAAATACTAGTAAGCCAGTACCAATAAGATCAGTGCTTAATTATGGTCTAGGAGATCAAGAAAGTGATACACAATCAGAGAACTGAGTACTTTCAACTTCCACTGCTGTAATGAAGGAGATCTGACTTGGGCTCTGTTGTGTTTTCTGACAGCTTTGGTTAAGCAGCCTTACATTCTTGATTAGAATATTAATTGCATTAGCTATAGGTTTTTTTAGTTTTGAAAGATACGTGTTACTCTCTTCACACTGTAAAATAAATAAACAAACCAAAGTTAGGGAATCTGGAAAAAAAATAAGATCATAAGATAATAGCCTAATTTTTTTTTTTTTTGCTGAATTTTATGATTCTTAGATGCTTATTTCCAAAGTTGATATCATGTACTAGGGGTTTAACACTTCAAGTCCCTCCATTTTACAGAAAAGGGAAAACAGTACATTGTTCCTTCCAATATTTACCTTAGATACTGTATTACCTTAAGAGAAAAATCAACCAGGGAAGGTGTGAAAGAGTTAAAAAGGCAGTTTTAGTGAAGAGCTAAGCTCAGGATTCCACACATACTGGAAAGAGGCTTTGCAAGTTAGTTCTAATAAAACATCAGAAAACAAGGTTAGAATATCAGACAGGAATTCTTCAGGATTAAAGGTAAAAATAAACCAGGCCAGGCCAGAAGATTTATGTATGATTGCAGAACTTCTCCAAAAAGAATGGCTTCCTGACCATCCATCTGTCTGGGTGGTTACACTGCAGTCAGAGCACTCCGTAATTCCTCCCTGGCACGGAGGTCTCACACAACTCCATCTCAGGGCAAGGCTTCCACCTTCCCTTATTGACCAGGAGACATCAAACCTGGCAGATTGCTGGTCTCAGTTATAAATGCCTGTCATTACCTCCTGCCTGGGCTGCAGCTCTGCAATACTGGAGGTGAAATCACCACTATTTCATGAACTACAGTAGAGTCAAGGCACAGCAGTATGTCCCAGCAGCAAAAAAGGGGTCATCACATCTTTCTTCTCTGCTGAGACAGGTTTCCCATGGAACAGTCCCATCCAACTAGTACTAACAGGACTTTGATTACTGTCTTTTTTCAGAAGAAATAACCTGTGGTCCAAACAACCAAAAGCCTCTCCCTGATAGAGAGAGCCGAGAGCTTCCACTCCATCCTGTACCACTTTGCAGGAGCAGTGGTAGCACATGTAGCAAAGAATATGGGAATGACGGGAAGCAGCTTCTGATGCTGAGTGTGGAGAAATATAGAAAGAACAGCTTATACAGAAGAGAAGATCTGTGGCTAAGGAGATTGAATCCTTCTGCCCTATTCCTAATCCTTCAAGTCAAATTAATGACATTGTTCATGATCTTCCAGATGCTCAGTGCCAAAAAGTCAGATAGGTGTTAAGAAAGATCATTGATCAGTCACTCAGACTTCCATATAAGGGTAACAACCAGCAGTTCAGGAGACAGCCTTGTGGCTTTTCCAAAGCCATGGAGTGTACTTCTATGGGAATTAAATATAGCCACAAACCTCACCTCCTACAGACACTGCAAACGTGCCCTTTGCAACAGCCTGCAATGGGAAGGCCCATCCCTTCCCTCACACGTGTAGAATCTGCTGTATTTTAATGGAAGTCAGAGGTCACTGCTCAGGATCAAACCCTATGTCTGATACTCTTTTACTTTTTATCTGTTTCAATCAATTGTCTCTTTACCCACTGGAACAAACTAAAAAAGCCAATAAATATCGTGAAGACAGATGCAACTCTAGCCAACTTCAACATTTTTTCAGCATGTGATCAAACATCTCTATAAAAAGCATGATAAAATCTTTGGATCCTTTAGGACTTGAACCTGAAGAGACATCCAGCTCAGCTGAACTCCATGTGCCCTTCCGGAATTCCTAGACTAAGGACATAATCCCCTCAGTTCAGGAAAGTTTTTTTTAATTTATTTGCTTATACATTGCTGAAGCTTCAGTGGAACAAGAAATGGGGGATTTGTCTACAAACAGCAATGCAAAAGCAAGACATTGGAATGACAGAAGCAGAAATTCAAATTTTGTACAAGTCATTCACTTTATTTTTCTGGCTCCCAAATCAATTTTAAAAGCTGTTTTGCTAAGATTAAGCACTGCCAGGGAAATAAACCTGTCATACCAACTGTTATTACCATTTATATTACCACAGTTCTCAGGAAAAACTCCATGGCATTGGGTGCTGTGTAAACACACAGGAATAAGAAAGTCCCATGTCCACAGAGAGCTTACCTTGAGATCCTACAACTGATAGACAATACGAGGCAATAAACAGTACAGCACAGCCAACAGTCAGAGTCTGACAGCAAACAATGAGATATTGTTGGTTTAAGAGTGATTTAAGTCCAGGAAAGCCTAAATGTTTACACTATTTCAGTGTTGTAAGAAAGGCTTTGACAACATTGATGAGGAAATCCTTTTAAAAATTAAGGGAAGCCTCAGAGGTACTTTGTGCAATATTTGCAAGAATAATAGTGGATAGTGGTGCAGACAGATAAAAAAAAGAGGCTGGAGTTGGTATCTCAAAAAAATCTTGGAAAATACCTTGCAGATAGGAAATGACTATGCTGTGAGGCACACTGAAATATGTGAAGGTGCAGCATATGCTTGATGCTAGAGAGAGCTGACAGCTGAATTCAAGAAAGCCATGTTTCAATCATCACCCTTCAGGCAATGAAACCAACACTTTACAAAGTCACATTTTGGATAGGTAAGAGCAGGACAAGATTCTGTAACTAACAGGGTGTATTGTAGAAACTGAGACATGAGGTAGAAACCTCAAACAAATGTTCAGACTAGAGAGACCAGAAAAATGATGGAAAAAAAATCTGCAAAAATCCAGATACTTTCCAAATTAAAGGACCCAGTGAGATGCTAAAGCTGAATGAATGCTGGAGTTCTAAGGCTTGTCTGTAATCAGCAGGATTGCTTGAAAAAGGAAAGGAGTAACATGAAGGAATAATGAACAGATGATTAGGAGTTTTCAGCTACGTTACATTTTATAAAGTTAAAGGTAGATAAAGGATGAGACTTCATTAACAGAAAGAGACCTTTCTGGAGCAGAGGGTGAGGGCTCTGACTCAGCACAGGTGATTGCAGAACTTTGTACCATTCACAGACAGAGTGTGCAAAGGGAAGAGGGAAGGAAGACTGACAGTCCATGGAAATTCCCACCAAAAGGTAGAGATGGGGTAGATGAAGACTTTAGCCAAGGACATGATGAAGATGCAGTTTCCAAAGTATGCAGAGTTGGGGTAAAGAGAACTACAGAGGCAAACAAAATGAAAATTTCAAACCTAGAAGACTGGTTGTATATGTTGAAGGCAACTGGCAAATCAAGAAGACTGACAATAGTTAGCTAACAATGCATCATTAGAAACTTTGCTGAGAGCAATTTCAGTGGCCAGCATGGCCAAATTAGTGGGATATAGTACAGGAGTGAAATAGAGGAAGCCAGACCTCTCATTAACAGCACATTTCATGAGTGTAAAAAGGGAAAGCGAGGTACTGGTTAGTAGTATTTTTTTTCCCAATACAAGAGAAATTAAATTATTTTTCTTTTGAGTTAAAGGAGTTGGATAGTCACTGGGCTGCAAGCTTCGGGAGAACTAATTAGAGAGATGAATGTAGAGTGAAAAGGATCATGTGACAGTCATTAAGAAAAAACTTAGCAGAGATTAACAAGAGAAGCACAGTAATGTAGAGATAAATGCATCTATTTGCTGCCTGAAAGAAATGTATAAACTCCACTCTCCAGTTAGAAGCAGGAAAATTTATTTATTCCACCTAAGGGTCCAGCCTTCTTGTGGTTTATATCATAGAGTCAAACTTACGACTGAATTGAGTCTCTTCCCAAACTGAGGAGAACTCAGTAAGCAGCCTTTAATGCTGAGGTTTACTATTGAAGTTCTGTGCTGGAACATTCAACATTCCTCACCAATTTCCTTACCTGACAACAGTCCTTATGCTCTTAAACTGGCAGGTCAGAATTGCTCTGGAATAACTTGATTCCTCTCTCTGAAAATTTCTGTAAACATTCCTGAGTTTGAAAGAAACAATTTTCCTAGACTAACTTGTTAGGATTTTTTTGCAAATAGCAAATTAACTCTTTCCTGGGACCACTTTAATTGTAAATAAAACTTCCCTTCGAGACTGTGAGAAGCTTGAGTATGGATTAAATCCTCACCATTTTTTGCTTATTGCTGTACAAGGTACTCCATAAGCTTTCTGCATTTTAGGAGAAGGTGGAAAACAATTACTATGGCAGGTTCATCTGAGCGGAGCTGTTCTCAGAAAGCAGATGCATGCCTGCTCTCAGGTGCCTGTAGTAAGGTAGTCTACCCTACTGTCAAGACAAAAACTGTGATATGCAGAGGGTATCATGGTGATACTCTTTCACAGTATACAAAGCAGGAAAGACCCTGTACCAAGCGTATAAAAAAAATATATAACCTTGAGATTACAGGTGATGCACTTAGACCAGAGGCAGGTCACAAAGTCGCTGAGACTCTCCATCCACTATTATTCTTGCAAACATGTACAAATACATATTGTTTTTAAATCAGCAAGCTTGCTATATATTGGAAAAAAGATGCTTGTGCTTCTATATAAAATATATCATCCATCCTATTGCACTTCTCTTGGTTAAGTTCTGTATTTTGTGCACTTCCATGTAATCTAAGCCTCCTGTAAAGAGAATCGTTCTGTTCAGCATCCTCAAGTAAATAAAAATTTTAATTCCCTGCTAGTTTAAATTCATAACTAATCCTGTTATGATTCAGTAAATGTTTCATTTTACACTTAGCAGTGAATTTGTGAGGCAAATTTTTGTCACTCTCTGCTTGAGACTCCATTACACCCTCTGCACCTTCCTCATAAGGTCTAAGAAGTTCTGCCACACGCACGTCTGATTTGGATCTGCGACAACAGCAGCACTTTATAGCACTTCCACTGCTAAGAACATGGCAAAAATGCAAATTAAATCCATCTTCTTCACTCAACTGCATAAAGGAAAGGAAAATTTAAATGATGGGTTTCTCAGTAGCCCCCAGCAAGTTTCCTTTGGATTTAACTGCCATTTAGTCATTGATGCTCCTATGCACTGCTTGCTGCATTTCAATTTTTTACTTTCTCCCGTGATTCCGTTTGCTGAATGTATTAAGATTCTGCAAAATCGTTACATCTCTCATTCTTGGTGATCTCTGTGTCTTAGTATCAATCAACCCCAGATAACCTGGAAAACATCACAGCTTTAGTCAAGTGTATCAGTGTACACAAGGAGAAGGAGGGAACATGCAGAGACCTTGATGATACTGACACACATTAATGCTTTCATTAATGATAAATCATTATATCAATAAGAACATCATTAAACTGCTGACTCTGCTTTGCTCTGCTTACAACACGTCACACTTGCGTGCTGTTGTCTCAGATGCAGGGTTCACTTCACCATGGAAGTGATGTGCTTTCCTAAGCCCTGACGTATAAAGTAGATACTAAACCTGATGTGCTGCCTTCTCATTAGTAAATAAGATAGTGTTAGAACAACTTTTTAGTTCTCAAGAACAATAATTGCAATGATAGCTTCAAAAATAACATTGCAGTTCCATGGCAGACGGAATTCACGAGTGAATATACAACATAAGGGTAAATTTAACTAAGTATTTGGTTTTACTGAAACAACCTCTTCGTTAACATCTAACTACTCCATAATATTGCAGTTTAACGCTAGTTAAACACTATTTACACCCTGAGCTCTTGCTGGGAGGTGTTCACATGTACTCACACTGGTATTCACATGTACTCTGCTTAAGGAAATGCCTGAGATGGAAAAATTATGGTGAGATTTAACAAAGGGTTACAACTTGCTAATGCTTTTCCAAAATAAGAAACTTGTTGCTGTAGCAATGCTTTAGAAAGCTACTCTTTCACATGCAAAGGCTGAAATCCTCACCTCTGCTTTGACTTCTGTGCCTAAAGAAGAGGGCAACGGAGAACAAACCAGATCTATAAAGGCCAGTTACATCAAGGGTAGAACTTTTGCTACACACAAACTGGCACATGAAACAGCCATCAGGTATTGTTTTCAGCTTCTGGTGGGATTGTGTGTGCAAAATACCAGGGTGACAGGCAGAAAAGATAAAATTCAGATTAGGCAGCAGGGTCATGATTTTGAACAGCCACAGGAAACTACTTCAGATGGGAAGGACAGGGCAGGGAGAGGAGCCTTTTAAAGCCCGATTTACCCAAGTTCCTGTTGGCAGGAGATTGCAGAATGCCTTGCAACAACAAGAAAATACCTTGGCCCCGTTAGTGATTTTAACATGAAAGGCTCCTTTCCCTTGCCTTTAGAAACAACCTAATTAATAGTTTCCTAGAGCATCAACTTTGTGACCACAGAAATCTCTACTGGGCAGTGCCTCCCTGGGCTCTGGCAAAATGCACAAGCCCAGCTCAGTCCCACAACTGCCAATATACACAAAGGCACCACAGATTTGTTTGCACAAGGAATGTGCCAGTCTGTGTACGCACAGGCTTATTGTTTTAAAAATACTTAGAAGTTGGGGGTGAAGGTGTCATTTCAGAGATGATGACTGAAAGCCATCAAATGTTCAGCTTTATGATCTGAGGCAAATGCTCACGAAGATGCTGAAAGATTTTGAGGCCCTGCCTAAACTAGCTGAGTTAGGCTCGGCAGAAGCTTTGATGCACTTTGTAATAAAACAGAAATTAAAAATAAATTTTGAATGTTTGTAAAACTCAGACTTACTGCATCAGGCTAAGCTGAATATATTTCATCTGGATGGAAATCAAAGAAAGTTAGCTGAGTTTTATAACTAGTGTGTAAAAATGTTTTAAATATTTGAACAGATGAACAGACATGAGGAATAATCTTTAGTGGGGTGGGAGGAATGACACAAAATCAACATAGTTACACTACTATTTCTGGGACTCACCTATAGTAGATCTTACCAATTTTTTGGCATACGATGCTTTCATTAATGAAAAATCACCGTACCAATAAAAACATGATGAGCAGCACAAATAAGGGATTATCTTCACAGGCATGTCTTCAGTTGTATTGGTGCACATGAGAGCCTGGATTAGCACTCTGTAACCACGTGTTCTGTGTCCAAGCTGAAAAACTGTTATCTGAGTACGATATTTTCTAGAAACTGCTGTTAAACTATAGTTCAACCATAATTATTATTAAACAGGCACCCACATACCACAAAGTGTGGTACAGTTTAGGCAGTGTGGTATGGCTAACAAACACTGCTGCAAGTGGAGCTCAATGCAGAAATCTATTCCAGTAGCTACATTTGCTGTGGGATCTCTGCAATAAACTGAAGGCGACGGTCAGGCAGCCCATGACTCATGCAATACACCACTTCTAATCTCTATTATGTAGAGAAATGAAATAAAACCAGATCTCTTGTTTTCAGACCCGTGGGTAACCCTGAAGGTGGGGAGTCCTCATGACTCACACTATTTTACTGACCCTTGGGTTACGGATGGAATGTCTGACACCCACGGCTGCAGAGACAGGGGGAAAAGGAGGTGTGAAACAAAGAGTATTTTTTAATTAAAGGATTTTAATCAAGCTGTAACACCTTACAGCAGACACATTTCATAACTTCTAGATCTATGTTCACGCAAAGATTGACAGACAAACCCAGCCTTGAAAGAAAACATAAAATTTTTTAATGTTTATTTTTCCATGAAAAAGCTTTACAAGGAGAAAGAGGTTTCATAGAAGAAATGTGTACATTCTTTAATCGCTGTTTATTTGTTGGATTGATATCCGAGGCTGACATTTCTTCTACAGTGTATTTATTTGTTCTTATAATATCACAAGACATCTACCTTTTATTTAAAAATGATCATAATCCATGAATATTGTTAAGAACGCTGTCAGGCAACACTCTCTGTGAAGCATTTACATTACCTACTGTAGATGAAGTGCTTTCGTTTTAATGCTTAGCATATTATGTAACCATAAATATAAACCACATCTTTTAAACGTTCAGATATTTGAAAGGCTTTACATCATATGTAATGGAAAAACAAAGGTTTAGTATCTCAATGAGCAGATAAAAATATCCCAAGGTCCACAAAGTAACCCTGAAATTCTCAAAGAAAAAAATTCCTGTCTTTCCCCTTAAACCACATGGAGACATTTATTAAGGTGTTAAGTGCTCAAATGTGACTTTCTTCACTAGTATTACACTGCTGAGATTTTGATATCCCAGCATCAGAACCTAAATGAAGTTACATGGTTTCACAGTGAGAGAACCTGATCCTTCCTCGCTACCTCTACACACAACCTTCTGCCATGAAAAGAGTCTCTGCTGATCTGTAGAACAGATGAGAAAGAATCCAAAACAAAGACCAACCCTCCACCCCTCAAATACCAAGAAGCATCACTTTTGCCCTTTTAGATCAGTGCATGTTTTGCCTTTCATCTCACTCAAACCACAATTCCAGCAAGCTGTTTGAAGTCTCCCTGCCAAGTTTATTCTGAAGTGCACAGAAGAGGTAACGATAGTTTCAGAAGTAAGTTCACAAGATTGAGAAGAAGAAACAACCACATTTTAAAGTATTTTGTAAGAAAAGTAGCTTGACAAATAAGCACCTTAATTTCAACTTAATTCAAAAACATGAAGAAGGAAAACTCTTCACAGTTTTAGAATTAGTAGAATTAAACCCCTGTGAACCTTGTGAACCATGAAATTCAAATACCTTATTTCAATCAGTACTCCAGATTTCTGTAAAGAAACACTTTCAAGTATTGTTACAAAAGGCACTGATATTTTTCCTTCAGCCATCATGATGTAATGAAAAGGCAGAATTTCTGTCACATTGGGCTGAACTCCTGGCCCTAAGGACATTTTCCTCTAATTTGGAGCACCTGGATTTCGCTCAGTCACAGTTTTACAACTACCTTATTTTTCTTTGATTTCTTCATAAAATCACATAGATCCATCACAGGTTTTAATGATACAATGATTAATGGTACATTAATGGCAATGACTTAGAGAAGAGAATGTTTTAATTGTTCTAATTCTACTTTAAAATTGAAATTAGAAAATTTTGCAAGTTAAATATTCAATATATAAAACATTTAGCAATTCTGTTCCTCCACTTTACTATCAATTCAAAATTTTTAAAATCTGATATAGGCAACTCTCAGGACAGATTCCTTAAATGTACAGTTCAAACCCAAGAATTTCAGTTTAATCAAAAGCTTGGGAAATAGGCCCTTAATTTCTATAAAGACATCAATTAGGGAATTAAAAATCAAATTGGGAATTGTTGTCTTGCTTTCTATGAAGTCTGACAATGGCCAGATGGGTTGAGTTGCTCAATACTTAGTCAAAATGGGAAAGAATGCACGTGTGAATTATCACTTTTCTGAGTCATGTTGAGTACAGAGCATTAAGTTAAGGTACATGTATAAACAGATTTTTTCAAATGGGATTTCTTTAGCTCACAATGGTCAATATTTCAAAGGAACTAGCAAGACTTGAAAAATAGTTGTAATTCTTTTGCTTAGACCTAGAGCCTGCAATTGGACAAAGAGTTCCCTGGTACACATGAAAGCAATGGACCACCAAAGAGGTAAACTAAGCAAAAAGTAATTAATTATAGCTACACAAACACTCCTCCACTTACACCCCAGTTTTCTTGCTTCTCATCTGAGACAAAAGTGAATTACCTGATTACAATTAAGTGCAACCTGCAACAAGACAGCAAATTACATAACAGATAAATTATTTAACCTATAGCATCAAAGTTTCCTGAAACCAAGAGCCATCAGAATCCCTGCACAGGCTACTCAAGTTTGATGGGATGTTCTGGGACATCATCTGGAAACAACTTCAGGACCTCGCTGGACAGGGCCAGAGGTAAAGGTAAAAATTCTGACAGTAGCTGCATCACTGTAAAGCCTGATGAATCTCACCTGAGGACATAATGTTATTCTAATGCTCCCTAAAACTTGCTGTTTACATCCCCACCCCTACAGCAGGGGAAGGGCAAGCAGCTGGTGGAGGGAATTATCTTTCCTACTCAGATCCCTCCGTGGTAACAAGATACTGGTTGCATTTCATTGTGGAAACTACAGGAAGAAAAGACAGGCTCAAAAACCTAATCAAAATCCCCATGACAGTATGTCAAAGAAACTAAGATAAACTTGGAAACTCAGTGATAGATGTGCTGAATCTTGAACAGGAATGAATCCTAATCCTTAATGAGAGTCGTGACTTTACCTATCGTAGCACAAAAATTACAAAATATAGATAAGCTGCTTCTGATGGAAGAGAGTAATCAAATTTGGTTATATGAACACAATGGAATGTAATACATTAGAAATATTGTTTTAAATTCATGATCTGTCGTTGAATACAAAAACAGATGTGGTGACTTAATTAAAAAATAACCAGAACTCACTTAAAAAAAGAAACTATGTCAAACTACTTGTTACTATTCTTACACTTTCCTTGCTTGAGACAGAGAAGCTCCTCTAATCCCTGACAAACTGATTTCAGTGAAAATTCTAATGATAAATTCCAAATACTAAATATTTGCTAACACAAACCAGTAATTTTAAATGATTACATTAACAACTGAGCTGGCAGATTTGTGTGGAGAGTTACTGGGGGGTGGCTGATGAGCTGCTGCACATGGTAAATTTTCCTTAGGTAGAACAACCACAGCCTGGAGAACACATACACACAGTGTGTCACAGCTCCTCTCCCACATTATACCAGAAAAAAACCCTTACTTTTGAGTTGCAAAACAAAGTTTATGAACACACTTCAATCGGAGTGTAGGTCCAATGTCTCATTGTGGTAAGTCTTAATGAATAACAGTGATTTTAGAAAATTACAGATCTTAAGAATGTACATAAATCTCTGCTATTGCCTGCTAAACTACAAGTCATTTAAAACTAGATGTATCACCTATAACTCTATGAAGTCAGACATTTAAAGCTTTCATGTATGTAGAAAACCTTGTTAGGAATCAAAAATTCAAGAGAATTTGTGGTCAATAATACCTCTCTCTTTGCTAAAATAAATAGTCAATAATTAAAGGAACAAAGGGACATGCCCCTAAACGAGAAGAAAAGTCTCTTCATTCTGATTATCCCCCTCCTCTGAGCAAGAGATAACGAGTATGTTTTTCTTGATGTTCTCTCAACAAAACAGTTTTACCTATGGTTTCAGCTACAATATTTGCCTATTAAAATAAAAAAAAGTGCATTAAGAATATATACAATATACTGGAAGCCATATGCACCTTTTCTCTAAGCAGGTAAGGCATTTACATGATGCTATAAAACTACTTTCTCATGTATTACCCATCTGGTCTGTACTTGCTTTGTACCACATTACCACAGCATTATACAAACGTAATGCTTGGCAGGCAGAAAACCTGTAGAGGTTTTCCTTGCCTGGTCTTCCAGAAGACCAAGCAGAACACAAACTTTGAAGAAAAGCCCAGAATGATGTAAGAATCTAACACAAAAAGAAATCAACTCGAAACATACGCATCAAATATGTGCCCATCAATAGGTTTACACAGTCACCATCCCTACCCTTCTTTCAACAGAAGGGAACAAACTACTAGAAGGATACTATTGCATTCAAACAATATGAAAAGCTGTTAAAACTATGCTCCCTCTTCGAAACCACATCATCTTTTTTCTAGTCTAATAAAAATTACTGTACTGCAATTAAATAAAATGTCTAAAACCATTTAATGGAACTACTAATATATTCATTCAAAATCAAAAGCTGTCGCAGAAAAGCAAACACTACAACTATAAACTTAAAATGCCATTGTTTCCATTATACAGATCAACCATGACCAATACTCTTCAGAGATTTGCTAGTCATTATTACTTCATTAAGGTCTGACGCAGAAACTGTTAAAGTCAGTAGAAAGACATGTTTTGAAAAGGCCTTGAATTACATTTACTGTAAGACAGAGGTCTGGGAGTGCTGAGCCATATCAGCCTGCTTAGAACTTTTATATCAGGAAACACCACAAAGCTAAGTTACCATACAAAGAGGCAGCAGTCATCAATGTATCTGATTTTCCACTATTTAGACAGAGCAGTAACATCTTTTATTTTTCTGTATCATATTCTGAAGATGCTTTCTGATAGTTAAATGAAATAAATTTCTGTAGCTTTTACATGCCATACTGTTTGCCTGTCTGGTGAAATTTATGGCACTCACTGTTATATTGTAAGAGCATCTTGCAAACCCTGGAGGAAGAAATGGAAACAGAATCCCTAAATATCACAAGCTTTTAAAAAATGTGCTTTTCTAATTACAGAACATTCAAATGTCTGCACACTACAAGTGAAACAGAAGGAGTGACTCCGGGAATGTGTATGCTGTCCCCTGGACAAACAAAACATAGTGTTAGGCTGTATGACAAAAGGCCAATCACAGTGAACACACAGACTGAGCAAGGAGCAGAACATTTAGACAGAAAATGTAACTACAATACTATAGTTAAACATTATACACTATAGCTAAATAAAGTGAGGAATACAGTCTTTCCCCTACGGCAATACATTAATTAAACAGTGTCAATAAAAAAACATTTTTTTTTTAATACTGGAATACAGGCAGAATTTGATCTTATCTAACTGAAATAGAAAAATATGTCATTCTAGCTCAAAATTTGAGTTGGGGTTGTTCAGCCTGAAGAAGGCTTTCGGAAGACTTCATAGCACCTTCCAGTGCCTAAAGGAGGGCAACAAGAGAGATGGAGAGGAGCTTTTTACAGGGCATGTAGGGATAGGACACAGGGGAATGACTTCAAACTGACAGAAGGTATATTTAGAATAGATATTAGGAAGAAATTCTTTACTGTGAGGGTGGTGAAGCCCTGGCACAGGTTGTCCAGAGAAGCTGTGGATGCCCCATCCTTGGAAGTGTTCAAGGCCAGGTTGGATGGGGCTTGGAGCAACCTGGGCTAGTGGAAGGTGTACCCATGGCAGGGGGGGTTGGAACTACATGATCTTTAAGGCCCCTTCCAACCCAGGCAATTCTATGATGCAATAAAATGAGAGAAAAAAATCCACCTGATGAATTACACATTCAAGATAACTAACAAACTGGTTCCTTATTCTGAACTTCTGAAACTAATGCTTGTTTTTTTCAGAGAGCAACAGAAAATTTTTTGGGTATCTAGATGCTGATCTAAGGTTTCCTGGCTTTCCAAAGGTAAACAGACAAAAAATTGTGAAAGTTGTGCTAAAGTGTAAACAATAATACATGCCCAACTCAGTTTCTTTATCTTCATCCTTCCAGTAGAATTTGCAATCCGTGAACAAAGTAGCAAAACTTTTTCATTCTTCAAAATGGCATGTGAGAATTGAGAGGCTGAAACACTGAATTAGGAAAGTTGCTTAAAAACCAAACACAAGAGAAATAATAGTTCAGCCTTTGCCTTACTGACAGGTGAGATAACAACCATTTCTGGTACCACAAAGAACTCTCAGATAGACTGGCATTTCAATGGAAGGAAAAACCCCACCAGCCCATATGGTTCCCTTAAAAACAATACTCCTGGGTTCATGACCAACATTTCAGTCAGTCTTTAAGTAAGAAAAAGCAACAACAACTGATACTGGGGATTTACTGACAAGTGTCATGAATAATGGTGACTGTTTTAGAAAAGACTGTATAAAAATTCTTTCACTACTGCACTTTATTATATATGTGAAAAATACTATCTTCAAACTTAAAACAAAATCATCTTCCCAGCACTGATCATCATGACCAGAGAACGGAGCCTAATCCAATTACCACTGAGGCATGGTGGAAACTCTTCTAGTTCAAGTAAGAAACTTGCACACACACACCCCCTCCCCCGTATTCCTGCTATTTACTATGGCAAATAGAGGGAATTTTACTTGCAAAACCTTTAACCACTAAAGGCAGAGTTTCGCAATACAGCTTCAAGCACCTGACACAAAGGTTAGGAGATCAGAACCTCTAAACATGATTGTAAATAATCCATTATTAAATATACAACTCTGGTTCAGTGGCCACTATTACAAAAGTGGGGACTAACAGTGACTTCAAAAGACTCTGAATCAGACTTCAAGAATAAAATATTCTTCACAATATTACATATTTTCAAGACCAAAGACTTCACACAAGTCTTTACAGAGAAATCATAAAAATAGGAAAGTGATTCACCCTGCTTGAAATGGTTGACATTTAATTTTTGCCGTTTAGATATTCAACCATTATCTACCACCTTCTATAAAATGTAAATTGGTATGTATCAGAAAAGCTCCAGCATGGTTTTGTGGTGTTTTCTCTTTATATATATATACATTGCAAAGAGGCACATTCTTTGTTAGAAATCACCATCAAATTCTTCCGTAGAAACTTGAACAATTCCTTTCACAGAAAATTTTCCATGAACCTACGCTCTTCATATAAGGCGGTCACATTGAGTTAAAGCGGTTACTCAGTTTGCATAAAATTAGAGCTGCACCTATTTTAAGATGTATTTTCAAAATACACGTGTCATAAATGTCATTACAGAAAAATAAGCAAGATACTTCTTTTACAGACTGGAGAAGGAGGCTATTCCTTCCAACATTCTATTACAATTTAATAAGGGCACGAAAGGAATTTCGAACTGTTAGTCCAGAATGATCTAGCTACTCTAACAGTATGTACAGTGCAAAGAGCTTACAGTAACATCACAAAGTAACACCAGCTCTTTCAAAAGGGCTCTAAAAATTGTTGCTCATTACTTAGATTGGCAGACATCCAATATGTCCACAACTGGCAGCAGAGTCTACAGTATTACGATGTTATTGCTGCTACTGTAATGCAAAGAAATGAGGTTGTGATGATAAATTTTCCCATTAAGCTGTAGGGAACTCTACTTTATTTGACCAGGTATATTATTTCTTAGCTCTGTCATAAATTTCAGGAAAAATCAGAGAAAAGTTATCTATTTTTACTTTATCCTGTAGAAATGGTGTATAGCAAAATGAAGTATGAAATTAGCTGGCTTTGGGTTAGTTGGTTAAAAATGTGTGTATCAGTTCAACTTGAGTTGAGGTGCCTTGGTTGGTACCAGTTATCTGTAAAGGCTGGCTGAATGAGACTCCTTTCATCATACAGGCACTGCTTCCTTTGCTGCAGTAGTAGAGGCACGCTTTGACAGCCAGGACAGCTTCAGCTGACACACAGCTCCTGGGTAACTGAAAGGGAATGACAGTTTGACAGGAAACATCCTTGATTTCTCCAGTCAGACACTGTCCTTGAAGCAACCACATATTATCTGTAAGAGAACAAAAAATTTTATCATTACGGTATTTAATATCATGTCTGAAACCTCCATAAAACATGACAACAAGGACTTTCTTTTCACATGAGACATTAGCAGAGATCTCCTTCATGATTTTTCCAGTTGTGAACAACAAAAAAAGCAAAAGTAATTTACAAATGTTTTTTTATCAGTCATTTAAAGATGGAGAGACCCACAGCTTTGCGTCAGCACTGCAGGTATATATATACAGCATATCTTATTCAACTGCAATAGAACTGCAATTTCTCCTATATGCTCCTACATTTGTATCAGAGATCTAATACACCAGGTAAAGTGTCTGCCATAAATGCATAAAACTGCAGGCAAATTATGACATTTCCAAACAGCAGTGCTGGTCTTACCAGTGGGTTGGTGCAATACAGCAATGCTCCGACTGTGAGAACAAAACTCGAGTTTTACATTACTTAAATATTTGAGAGCACATGAACTGAAAAATGACTTGCACAATACATACACTTAACTCACTGCATTGTACTCTGTATTTTACTGTGAGATGGATGAAGTGCTCTTTTTGGCTTTTTAGAAAATACCTAAAAGTTGGCTCTAGAATTTATGAGCTTGAAAAGACAAATTTCACTTGCTTACATTTCCAATTTTTACTAACCCTTGAAGCCATCACATATATCTTTACTTCAACAATATTCGGAGATTCTGTAGGCTAAAAAGTATGCCAACTCTCCTGGAAACAGCCTATTTGTACCCCAAAATCACAAACTGGGATAAGAAACTACATTAAATCATAAGGTATATAAACACACTGCAGTGTCTGTATAGTATTTTACAAGTATAATTATGCAAATATGAATTATAGGAAAGGAGGTTCAAAGTGGTTAGGTATAAATGTATCTCAAATACCTTCTGGAAGACACAAGAGCCAAAAAAAAGGAATTTCTTTCAGGAATATGCTTTATCTTCATGGTAAGCTTTCTCCCAGAAACAGACAGTAGGTCTGGAATGAGCTGTACATAGAGACAAAGGGCAAGCACCGAAGGGGATCAAGTACCTTTTCAAGCCCTTTTTGGCAGTTCATTCCAAGGAAGTTTAAAAAACATAAAATAATGCAGCATTTAATACTTCAAGCCCAAGCAGTCTAACAGGTGTTCGCTTTTTCTAATATTTGCACTCCAGCTGTTAAATGTATCAACTCTAAATACCACGTATTGCATCACAAGGTCAAATGTGAACACGGGACTGTGAGGGACATCTTGATTCATCAGACTGAGATCCCCTGTACTGCAGGACAAGATGATATAACCCTATCTTAACTACTCCTGTTCAACTGATAAAACATAGGCATGCTACCTTCTGCTGTGATAAACCAGGAATTGGGTGCTTCTTCATTCAGTTTTGAATCTGGAGGAAGAGTCAAGTTCAGTAAAAACTGAATTGTCTGGCCAGGAGCTACAGTTACTGCAGGAAGTTGAACATTTGGTGCGGATTTAGGCAGTTTTGGAAGGTTTGTTATTTTATCCTTTTGTACAGGCAGGTTATCTGGAACATCACATGCTTCTGGCTTCAGGATAGGCAACTATAAGAAGAAATCAAGCAAAATATTTATTTTTATTTGTACTGAAAGCAAATGGACTTTCAAATACAATTACAGTTTCAAAGCTGACAAGGACAAGGAAAAATGACACATGATATTATGGCTATTGGCCTAAAACTTTCTGACAGAGTGCAATAATACTACAAAAACAAAACAAAGGATGAAATGTTTTTTTAAAATGAAACCTCCCCTGATTTATCCAAATAAAAGCAATATTTACTATTAAACCCCTAAAATCCATAACTACTTTAGAGTATCCCTTAATTTAACATTTTAATAGCTGCATTACATTTTTGCTTGAAATAAAATGTAAAGGTGTTTTCTTCTAATCCGGTGGTAAACTGCATGCTTTGGTAGTAAAATCCAAGATTTTAACTACGCAGATTGCACAGTAAAGTAGAGGGGAGTTTCCCAGAAAAGCCACCAACACGTTATATGATACGAAAATTTAAACACACATTAAGACTATGTACTATTAAACACAAGAAACATACAAGAACACAGCTGGACCATTATATCATAGACATACATATATATGTCTATATATTTGAAAAAATCATTATGACATAGTGCCAGTGTAAGATGGAGAGGAGCACAGGTTTTTTTTTAGAAGCAAATACAGCAGTGCTCAATTATGACAGTGGTTTTGATTTGACAATTTGGAAGCCCACTATGTATCCTGCTTCAAGTCACTGACCTTCCAAAATCATCTCTTACAGTTTAATTACAGGTCTTGGTAATTGATTTCAACTTCCAGTTGTTACAAAGTGCTCATGAAATGCTTTTCATACTGAAAAACTGGGCTGTACTTTTTAATAACTCATATTTCCATGTTACTCTTTTCTAGAGGATCGTCACTTTCTGCTTTCATTCAAAAGTTGCCTTTCCAAAGACCAAAGCTTTCAACAGCCCTGTTAATGGACAATGTTTATCTGCCTGATCATCACAGAATACTCTGTGAATATAGCTACTGTACCCAAAGTTAGCTATATCATTTTTATACCACTTGCTAAACTTATATCAAGGAACACTACTATCAGCCTGTTTAATAAATATTACTTGCCATGGAAAGAATTTTTGTTTCCAAGTCCAGCACTTTAATCTGATGATTATTTGTGTCTGCAACATACATCAAGCGGCCATTGTCTTCAACACACAAACCTCCTGGCTCATTAAAAGTTGACTGTGTAAAGGTGGAACCAACAACATTGCCTGCTTCTCCTGTGCCTGCCAGGGTAGCACAGTTCTTCATCTTGGGATCTACAACCTTAATCTAAGACAAACAAAGACACAAAAAAACTTCACTGAAAAAAAACCAGCAGTATTTAAAAGTTCTGTATTATCTTATGTCCCACATTTTCAGAAGATAGCACTAACTTTTGATTACCTTAACTGCGCATCCTGGAGTTATCATTCTTTAACAAGTGACATGTCCCATCTTCTGCCCTCCCCATTCCCTGATGGACTTTACTTCTTCCTTTGGTCTTCATTCAATGTTCCTTTCCCTAATTTCAAAGGTATCTACCTCTCTAATATAAAATAGCTTGTTTTTCTAATGTTTTTTGCCTTTCTGGAAACATGTGCGAAACAGTAGGAGTGTAACAGAATTGGCAGGCTAACTTCTAGATTATTTTTCTTCTAAAAAGAAATGTATTTTTTTTTTCTTAAAGTAGTAACAAAAAGTTTACAATGTTTTATACAATATCTAAAACAAAATATCATTCGCCACATAAATTTTGATAAGCAGTTAGTGTTATATACCTTATTCCTCCAATTAAACTAATTACTTGTCTTTTAGTACATATAATCAGTGTACAGTTTTAGACATGAATGCTTACAAAACATCACATAAGAATAATCATAAAAAACAATCTTGCTTATCTCAGAGTTCCATGGAGGCAACTCACAATACTTCTCAAAACTTGGGTGGCTTTTTTAAGGGAAAAGCAAGTCCTCTTGTTCTCTCAGTTTTATCAAACCTGCAGTATTCTTTACTAAGCACTCCTAGCTCTTTTATTCTACTTCAGAGTCTTTGGGAAGACACAAGGAAAGAGTCTTTAGTCTGAACTGTAACTTGGCATTTAAATTCGTCTCCCCCAAGAGACCATCACATCAACACAAAAGAATGTGACAGCAAAACAATGGTAAATAAAAGGACCCATAGGGAAGGAAGGAAGGAAAGAAAAAGAACCCACAAAGAAACTCATATAATTAGTTTCCTCAGCTTAACAGAAACAAGCACAATCATTGTACGTTACTAAACAATTCTTCATAGTAATACAAATTCCAACGTCTGTATATAACAAGTTACTATATGCTTACCTTGTGATTATAGGAATCTGCCACATAGAGCAGCTTTCTTTTCTTGTCCCATGTTACTCCTAAGGGATGCTGCAGCTTTGCATTTATGCCCGCTCCATCCACATCACCAAAGGCAAACAAATTCTGAAAACGTGTTTTATTTAATTAATACACTAGATTATTCAATGTTGACGTGAATGTAAATGATTGTAATTAAATGGAAATTCACTGACTTCAAAAAAAAAAATCAAGACAATTTTAAAACAAGGATATTAAAAACTGGGAAGTGTGGATGCTAACCATGGAAATGAAAATTCTCACATCTAAGTTATAAATATGAATCCAGCTGGTTTAATGACCACATGATGCTCAATTAAATTGGCTATTTTAAATATAACTACTACAACCTGAGCATCACAACTGGCACACATTTGCATTCCAAGCAGTGAAGTTAAAAAATTGATGGCCATGGAAACTGATTTACCCTCTCACCCCAAAAGTGGTTCCTCCAGGTCAGGCTTGAGGAATATTAGTAGGGCAGTGTGGGGAAGTTTGAAGTGATTACCAATGGATCTCTCTCTCCTCCTACAAGGTGCTTCACCGCTCCATCCTTCAGCGAGACGGTTCGCACGGTGCTGCTCTCGCTGTCCGCCACAAACAGGCAGTTCCAGGGATCCTCGGGAGCCAGGGACAGCCCCGAAGGCTGGGCAAAGCCTGCCTTGTGTGGGTATGCATTGTTCCTGTTCTCCTCATTTCCACTCCCAGCAAATCGAAGGCAGACTCCTTTCTTTAAATCACTAAAGGAAAATAGGGCCCAATTTCAATACTGAGTCTGAAATATCTCAGACATTATGCATAAATAGAAGCTACATTTGTGAGTTATAAAACCAACTGTACTGCAGCACAAGGAATCATTCAGTGCTAACTTTTATATCATTTCAGTATATCATTCATTACTAGGTAACTTGGCAAATGCAAGGAAAAGTAACATTCAATTATATGAATGCACCTTACCAAGTCATAGCTGTATAGCAAAAGCAGTATCTTTAATTTCATCCAACAGATGTGGGAAAAAGCAGGCAGACTTTAAAGCACACATGCTTTTAAACTATTAAACTATTTTTAGTTTAATTTGATTATCTCTCTCTTTGGGGTTTGAAAGCTGTTTATCACGACAAACAGCAATTTCACATGTCTCTTAGCACGGTTGCTTACCTTCCCTTTGGTAGTTTTCCATCTTCCAACATCAGTGCCCATATCTGATGGGTGCCTGCCATTGCTATCCATAAAACATCATCTTCCTGGGTTCCTGAAGCTTTTAAAAAGGGATGTATAAAGTCAGATGAAAAAAAAAAAACATTTTGGAATTGTTTTATAAAACAAACAAGTCATCAAACCAACCCTGCTATCCTCCTACTCCAGCTCATCTTTTGCCATGGGGAAGAAAATAAAAACCCAGCCAAAAAAACAGAGCAAGAGAAATAGAGAGAATGTCTTTCATCTACCAAAACCTGCTATTTTTCTTCTGTTTTTTTTTCCAGGGCTATAAAGATAGTGGTTTTAATATCCCTACCTGATAAAGGCAATGTTTCAAATGGGATTTGCTCTTTGCAACATTTTGCTATTGTGTCTGTTTCACCTGTTATTTTTTGATTCATACCAGCCAACAATAAGTACATACCTTTCCTAAGCATGGTTTTGGGGAGTGCAATCTTGAGGTTTTTTACTACACTAGAGACAAAATGATATACTCCAAAAAACTACTGGCAGGTTTTTTTACAGGATTTGAAAGAAAATCTTAATGAACAGAAAGGTGACATTCAAAAACTGCATTAAAATGGGGACACTATTATCTTTCTAACATGCCCCATCTAGTCAGAGAAGACATAAACATTGAACGTATCAGGTATTGGAATAACTATTAGCCACTCAACAGAAAAATACCTTCAAGTTGCTCACAGAAACCTTTATTCACATGAATTTACAAAGCATTAAGTATCTCACAGCTGTTCCTGAAAATAACCTCATGGATAATCTTCCCCCCAACAAATATTTCGGAGTTTCAAAACAAAAGCAATGTTATGTGAAATGCTTGCAAGCACTTTCAACCTGAGAAGTTAGTCCAAAAAAATGAAATCACCACCATTCTCCCAACTGAGATCCTGCTGTTTTTCTTCTAATCATAAATCTTTCCTACACTACACACTGCAAGAAGGGGAAAAAAAGCATCCTTCCGTCTCCAGATCAATTTTCTTATACTGTGAGCTCTCTGCAGAATAGAAGTGGTATGATTTTAATGTAGTTTATCTTCAGCCTTTTCAGTTTCTTGGATCAAGATACAAGTTTCCAAGACTCTTATCAAAGTAACTCTGGTGACTCTTTCCTGCACCTTCATGTGGCTCCCTGTTTTTACATAAACTAGAGCTCCAAAATTAAAAGTCAAATTTGCAAAGTACCTAAAAGCTTTTTTTTGAACAAAAAAGGTTTGAAAAATGAGTTGCAAAACATACAATTTATGAGTTACCAGAAATGCTACCAAGATTCCAACAGTGCCAAAAACATTCCAATAATAAAAACCCAGAACAACACCTCCCTGCCCAAAAAATCACTTTTGATTAGAGTTTGTTTCTAAGAGATTTAAATTGAGAAAACAGCCTATGAGATCATTTCACTACTTTCGTACAGTAAATGCCCAGATTTAGGATTTTACATTTCCATTATGCATATCTTGCACTTTTCAGATGTTACTATCCTAAGTACTCCAGAATGAAAAATGTTAAAATCACTGGTCTATTCACAAAGTGAGCTTTTTTATCTTGCTATGCTGTGCAATTCATTCTGAGGAATCTCAAAGAGTGCTTTGTTAATTATTTAATATTCACTTTATCCACCAATTATATGAAGGAGTAAGACTCGAACTGTTCCATCTATCTATCCAATTCACTAATACCATATACTGAGAACTCCCTTGTAACAGCTATGTGTTGAAAAATTGAAAAGGTTTCTTACTCTAATTCTACACACTAAAAGACCTTTCAAATATAAGAAAAAAGTATCGATATCAAATTCAAATTTTACTGAATATGTAAGATGGATAAAGATCCTTTCTTCAACTAGAGAACAAGGCAGTAAAAATAAGTAAGAGCTCCATAACCATCATAAATTTTAACTCAACTTTCTACTGGATGGCCATTAGAACAAAGAGAATGGATACAAGCATGGAAACTGCACGAGCATACTCAACTGTGGAAAATATGTCAGAGCTTTAATAAAAAAAAATTATATAAAACCATAAAAGTAAAACTAATGCTTATAGCTGCACAGCTAAGGTATTTTATCACACAGTGGTCCTCACACTACATATTTCAATGCTTTATGTTCTGAAACAAAAGAGAGAAAAACTTTTTCTTTTAGGATAGAGTAGTTTGATGACATCACCACTGCTTGTTATCCTTGTGCTGTTCTTGCAGGAGAAGCGGGCCAGGGAGAACCAGCATGTAAAATTATGGTAATGCCATCATTATCATAACTCCTTATCATCCCTGAATGGAAAGAATTTATTTTTAAAGAACTTATTATAAAACAACATAAAAGAACAAAGCAATTCTTTTACATTTATTCAATTAAGCACTACATTCCAACCTATCTTGAGCTGTTTTAAAAATCCAGTGTAGTTTCTCCTTATTAGGGTATGTGCTTTCTTATCTTTACTGCTGCCTGTATCAAAGTGAGGTATGGCTTGCAAATGTGATATACTTATGTTACAAACATTCACTAATATTGAACCAGAGCTCTGAATGCACCAGTATTCCACATCATATGATACTTCAGCAATTATATGATGTTTCAGCTCCTGAATGTGCCTCTGCTATTTAAGAATTCCCATTCCTGTCTGTACACAAGCACAATTTCAAACAGTAACACTGCTGACTATTAACGGTGAGTCAATCTGAATGCACAGAAATGNTTTTTTTTTAGAAGCAAATACAGCAGTGCTCAATTATGACAGTGGTTTTGATTTGACAATTTGGAAGCCCACTATGTATCCTGCTTCAAGTCACTGACCTTCCAAAATCATCTCTTACAGTTTAATTACAGGTCTTGGTAATTGATTTCAACTTCCAGTTGTTACAAAGTGCTCATGAAATGCTTTTCATACTGAAAAACTGGGCTGTACTTTTTAATAACTCATATTTCCATGTTACTCTTTTCTAGAGGATCGTCACTTTCTGCTTTCATTCAAAAGTTGCCTTTCCAAAGACCAAAGCTTTCAACAGCCCTGTTAATGGACAATGTTTATCTGCCTGATCATCACAGAATACTCTGTGAATATAGCTACTGTACCCAAAGTTAGCTATATCATTTTTATACCACTTGCTAAACTTATATCAAGGAACACTACTATCAGCCTGTTTAATAAATATTACTTGCCATGGAAAGAATTTTTGTTTCCAAGTCCAGCACTTTAATCTGATGATTATTTGTGTCTGCAACATACATCAAGCGGCCATTGTCTTCAACACACAAACCTCCTGGCTCATTAAAAGTTGACTGTGTAAAGGTGGAACCAACAACATTGCCTGCTTCTCCTGTGCCTGCCAGGGTAGCACAGTTCTTCATCTTGGGATCTACAACCTTAATCTAAGACAAACAAAGACACAAAAAAACTTCACTGAAAAAAAACCAGCAGTATTTAAAAGTTCTGTATTATCTTATGTCCCACATTTTCAGAAGATAGCACTAACTTTTGATTACCTTAACTGCGCATCCTGGAGTTATCATTCTTTAACAAGTGACATGTCCCATCTTCTGCCCTCCCCATTCCCTGATGGACTTTACTTCTTCCTTTGGTCTTCATTCAATGTTCCTTTCCCTAATTTCAAAGGTATCTACCTCTCTAATATAAAATAGCTTGTTTTTCTAATGTTTTTTGCCTTTCTGGAAACATGTGCGAAACAGTAGGAGTGTAACAGAATTGGCAGGCTAACTTCTAGATTATTTTTCTTCTAAAAAGAAATGTATTTTTTTTTCTTAAAGTAGTAACAAAAAGTTTACAATGTTTTATACAATATCTAAAACAAAATATCATTCGCCACATAAATTTTGATAAGCAGTTAGTGTTATATACCTTATTCCTCCAATTAAACTAATTACTTGTCTTTTAGTACATATAATCAGTGTACAGTTTTAGACATGAATGCTTACAAAACATCACATAAGAATAATCATAAAAAACAATCTTGCTTATCTCAAGAGTTCCATGGAGGCAACTCACAATACTTCTCAAAACTTGGGTGGCTTTTTTAAGGGAAAAGCAAGTCCTCTTGTTCTCTCAGTTTTATCAAACCTGCAGTATTCTTTACTAAGCACTCCTAGCTCTTTTATTCTACTTCAGAGTCTTTGGGAAGACACAAGGAAAGAGTCTTTAGTCTGAACTGTAACTTGGCATTTAAATTCGTCTCCCCCAAGAGACCATCACATCAACACAAAAGAATGTGACAGCAAAACAATGGTAAATAAAAGGACCCATAGGGAAGGAAGGAAGGAAAGAAAAAGAACCCACAAAGAAACTCATATAATTAGTTTCCTCAGCTTAACAGAAACAAGCACAATCATTGTACGTTACTAAACAATTCTTCATAGTAATACAAATTCCAACGTCTGTATATAACAAGTTACTATATGCTTACCTTGTGATTATAGGAATCTGCCACATAGAGCAGCTTTCTTTTCTTGTCCCATGTTACTCCTAAGGGATGCTGCAGCTTTGCATTTATGCCCGCTCCATCCACATCACCAAAGGCAAACAAATTCTGAAAACGTGTTTTATTTAATTAATACACTAGATTATTCAATGTTGACGTGAATGTAAATGATTGTAATTAAATGGAAATTCACTGACTTCAAAAAAAAAAATCAAGACAATTTTAAAACAAGGATATTAAAAACTGGGAAGTGTGGATGCTAACCATGGAAATGAAAATTCTCACATCTAAGTTATAAATATGAATCCAGCTGGTTTAATGACCACATGATGCTCAATTAAATTGGCTATTTTAAATATAACTACTACAACCTGAGCATCACAACTGGCACACATTTGCATTCCAAGCAGTGAAGTTAAAAAATTGATGGCCATGGAAACTGATTTACCCTCTCACCCCAAAAGTGGTTCCTCCAGGTCAGGCTTGAGGAATATTAGTAGGGCAGTGTGGGGAAGTTTGAAGTGATTACCAATGGATCTCTCTCTCCTCCTACAAGGTGCTTCACCGCTCCATCCTTCAGTGAGACGGTTCGCACGGTGCTGCTCTCGCTGTCCGCCACAAACAGGCAGTTCCAGGGATCCTCGGGAGCCAGGGACAGCCCCGAAGGCTGGGCAAAGCCTGCCTTGTGTGGGTATGCATTGTTCCTGTTCTCCTCATTTCCACTCCCAGCAAATCGAAGGCAGACTCCTTTCTTTAAATCACTAAAGGAAAATAGGGCCCAATTTCAATACTGAGTCTGAAATATCTCAGACATTATGCATAAATAGAAGCTACATTTGTGAGTTATAAAACCAACTGTACTGCAGCACAAGGAATCATTCAGTGCTAACTTTTATATCATTTCAGTATATCATTCATTACTAGGTAACTTGGCAAATGCAAGGAAAAGTAACATTCAATTATATGAATGCACCTTACCAAGTCATAGCTGTATAGCAAAAGCAGTATCTTTAATTTCATCCAACAGATGTGGGAAAAAGCAGGCAGACTTTAAAGCACACATGCTTTTAAACTATTAAACTATTTTTAGTTTAATTTGATTATCTCTCTCTTTGGGGTTTGAAAGCTGTTTATCACGACAAACAGCAATTTCACATGTCTCTTAGCACGGTTGCTTACCTTCCCTTTGGTAGTTTTCCATCTTCCAACATCAGTGCCCATATCTGATGGGTGCCTGCCATTGCTATCCATAAAACATCATCTTCCTGGGTTCCTGAAGCTTTTAAAAAGGGATGTATAAAGTCAGATGAAAAAAAAAAAACATTTTGGAATTGTTTTATAAAACAAACAAGTCATCAAACCAACCCTGCTATCCTCCTACTCCAGCTCATCTTTTGCCATGGGGAAGAAAATAAAAACCCAGCCAAAAAAACAGAGCAAGAGAAATAGAGAGAATGTCTTTCATCTACCAAAACCTGCTATTTTTCTTCTGTTTTTTTTTCCAGGGCTATAAAGATAGTGGTTTTAATATCCCTACCTGATAAAGGCAATGTTTCAAATGGGATTTGCTCTTTGCAACATTTTGCTATTGTGTCTGTTTCACCTGTTATTTTTTGATTCATACCAGCCAACAATAAGTACATACCTTTCCTAAGCATGGTTTTGGGGAGTGCAATCTTGAGGTTTTTTACTACACTAGAGACAAAATGATATACTCCAAAAAACTACTGGCAGGTTTTTTTACAGGATTTGAAAGAAAATCTTAATGAACAGAAAGGTGACATTCAAAAACTGCATTAAAATGGGGACACTATTATCTTTCTAACATGCCCCATCTAGTCAGAGAAGACATAAACATTGAACGTATCAGGTATTGGAATAACTATTAGCCACTCAACAGAAAAATACCTTCAAGTTGCTCACAGAAACCTTTATTCACATGAATTTACAAAGCATTAAGTATCTCACAGCTGTTCCTGAAAATAACCTCATGGATAATCTTCCCCCCAACAAATATTTCGGAGTTTCAAAACAAAAGCAATGTTATGTGAAATGCTTGCAAGCACTTTCAACCTGAGAAGTTAGTCCAAAAAAATGAAATCACCACCATTCTCCCAACTGAGATCCTGCTGTTTTTCTTCTAATCATAAATCTTTCCTACACTACACACTGCAAGAAGGGGAAAAAAAGCATCCTTCCGTCTCCAGATCAATTTTCTTATACTGTGAGCTCTCTGCAGAATAGAAGTGGTATGATTTTAATGTAGTTTATCTTCAGCCTTTTCAGTTTCTTGGATCAAGATACAAGTTTCCAAGACTCTTATCAAAGTAACTCTGGTGACTCTTTCCTGCACCTTCATGTGGCTCCCTGTTTTTACATAAACTAGAGCTCCAAAATTAAAAGTCAAATTTGCAAAGTACCTAAAAGCTTTTTTTTGAACAAAAAAGGTTTGAAAAATGAGTTGCAAAACATACAATTTATGAGTTACCAGAAATGCTACCAAGATTCCAACAGTGCCAAAAACATTCCAATAATAAAAACCCAGAACAACACCTCCCTGCCCAAAAAATCACTTTTGATTAGAGTTTGTTTCTAAGAGATTTAAATTGAGAAAACAGCCTATGAGATCATTTCACTACTTTCGTACAGTAAATGCCCAGATTTAGGATTTTACATTTCCATTATGCATATCTTGCACTTTTCAGATGTTACTATCCTAAGTACTCCAGAATGAAAAATGTTAAAATCACTGGTCTATTCACAAAGTGAGCTTTTTTATCTTGCTATGCTGTGCAATTCATTCTGAGGAATCTCAAAGAGTGCTTTGTTAATTATTTAATATTCACTTTATCCACCAATTATATGAAGGAGTAAGACTCGAACTGTTCCATCTATCTATCCAATTCACTAATACCATATACTGAGAACTCCCTTGTAACAGCTATGTGTTGAAAAATTGAAAAGGTTTCTTACTCTAATTCTACACACTAAAAGACCTTTCAAATATAAGAAAAAAGTATCGATATCAAATTCAAATTTTACTGAATATGTAAGATGGATAAAGATCCTTTCTTCAACTAGAGAACAAGGCAGTAAAAATAAGTAAGAGCTCCATAACCATCATAAATTTTAACTCAACTTTCTACTGGATGGCCATTAGAACAAAGAGAATGGATACAAGCATGGAAACTGCACGAGCATACTCAACTGTGGAAAATATGTCAGAGCTTTAATAAAAAAAAATTATATAAAACCATAAAAGTAAAACTAATGCTTATAGCTGCACAGCTAAGGTATTTTATCACACAGTGGTCCTCACACTACATATTTCAATGCTTTATGTTCTGAAACAAAAGAGAGAAAAACTTTTTCTTTTAGGATAGAGTAGTTTGATGACATCACCACTGCTTGTTATCCTTGTGCTGTTCTTGCAGGAGAAGCGGGCCAGGGAGAACCAGCATGTAAAATTATGGTAATGCCATCATTATCATAACTCCTTATCATCCCTGAATGGAAAGAATTTATTTTTAAAGAACTTATTATAAAACAACATAAAAGAACAAAGCAATTCTTTTACATTTATTCAATTAAGCACTACATTCCAACCTATCTTGAGCTGTTTTAAAAATCCAGTGTAGTTTCTCCTTATTAGGGTATGTGCTTTCTTATCTTTACTGCTGCCTGTATCAAAGTGAGGTATGGCTTGCAAATGTGATATACTTATGTTACAAACATTCACTAATATTGAACCAGAGCTCTGAATGCACCAGTATTCCACATCATATGATACTTCAGCAATTATATGATGTTTCAGCTCCTGAATGTGCATCTGTGCTTTAAGAATTCCCATTCCTGTCTGTACACAAGCACAATTTCAAACAGTAACACTGCTGACTATTAACGGTGAGTCAATCTGAATGCACAGAAATGATTTTGTTTTGCACCAGCCAACAGCAACATCTGTTTGAAGGGATTCCATTCCCAGGACTGCCCACACTTCCAGCTTCCCTATCTGGGGACTGCATGCTTGCTTCCAGTCTGGGAATTAAAAGCCTGGGAATCAAAGTTACATTTCGTGGCTGGCACCACTGACATTTTCTAAATAGACTGAAGTCTGAAAATATTACTCCTGTCTACTAATTTTATCTTTAAAGGAAATAAAAAAGCCAACGAGGAAGAAATTTGTTGGTATGCTCATCCCCTGCAAATTCTCAAGGAGCAAAAGGGGCTATACAACACACAGACAGGCACACTGCCTCTGTGCATAGTGAATGCACATCTCACCTTCTCTTAAGTCAAGGAAGTTTAGCAAATTAAATGCAAATCTGACTCACAGAACAACTAGAGAATCGTCATTCTTCTTCAGTGAGACAGACACCAAAGCCCTAAAGGTATGCTTTTGCACTGGAAGTCTGGACTGTTACAAGCACACATCATCCTTTTAGGACAAGTAAAAATTAATTTTCTTTTTTTTCCTGTGCTACCTGGAACTCTTTCATATTGTGTTGCATTGTGCAAACAGCATAACCCTTTATGAAATAAAATGCTTCTGGAATTTTCCTCCCTAATTAACATACCTTCTCTCTCACTAAGGGAAATTCTTGGACTTAGGTATCAAGGGTATGTCATAAAATGGGAGATAACAGGGAGGTAAAAATGATGACTATAATTAAATATTTTTTATTTCTTTCACAAGTTTTCTAACTCAGGCCTTCTAGCTGTAATGGCAGTAAATACTTTTTAAAAAATCCAAAGTAGAAGAGACTGCATTTGTAAACATGAAAGAACAAATTTGGATTATTTAGTGTTGGGATACATCACTATAACTACTAAAAAAAAAAGTTAAGTCTTGTTATGTGTTTTACTCATTCCTAATTAAGAACAGTAAACACATACACTTGACAGTACTTCAGCACCACAGTCTCCCTTGACTTCCAACACCCACATTCCACATTCACAAGCACTTTCAGCATCAAATGGTAACAGTTAAAAAATGTGTCTCATTCTGACTTCAGCACGCCTGACAAAGCCTCTCCATGACTTGCTAAGGATGTTTATTTTCAACAGTTTTGCATCTGGAATTTTGCAGTAAAAACCGTATCTGATACCTCAACTAGTCTTTAGAAATCTGATTTGCAGTTTTAGCTTCTTTATCATGAGCATACATTTAATTCATAGAACAAGACTATAGACTTGGAACAAAAAGAACGAGAACTATCACTCCATAATTTTTTTATGATATCACTATCATAATTTTTATGATATCACTATCATAATTTTTTTACCGTTTCAGGTCATAGACTTCAAAATTATTCTAAGTTTGACAACTGTTAAGATGGCAACTCTGCTAATCCAAATGCTTCTCTTTACTGCAGAAACTAATCCTCATCATCATGCATTTTGTCAAGACGTAGATAAATCCATCTTAGAAAAGTAATCTGTCAAACTAAATTGTGAGATTACTGTTGAATATCGAGTCACAACTCCCATTACACCCTTTCATTAAGACTTTGGTCTTTGTATATCAAAGGTATGTTTATACTGAAATACTAACATAGGTACCTAATTTCTTGATCTGTTTCTATGGTGAACGTGTGAAATACTAACAACTTTTGTTGCTATTACTATACCACAAACTCTGTAATCTCTTAAGTTTTGGCTCAGAATACAGAGCATTCAGCCAACAGTTTAACTCAGTTCCTGTAGAGATAAATTCTTTTGGGCAGATCACACAAAAAGCTACTAGTTCCAAAAGCTTCTCTCTCCTCAGTTTTGTCCCCAATGCTTAAAGGAAAAAAAAAACCCAACCCAGTACAGAACCCGTTTATAAATTTGTTAGGACATGTTAAATCTATTTGTCCCTCTCTGTGATTTTGTCAACAGTATGAGTGGGTTGACCCACTCAGACAATGTGCAGAAGATGCACTTCAGAAGTCCCCCCAAGACCGGGTAAGGTACTGCTTCACTGCAGTCCTGCACTGACTTCTTAATTTCATATTTCTCAAAAGACTTTTTCACCTTAAACAGTTCTTACAAAGAAATAAAACCCTACTACAGATCTTTCACTTTACTTCGGCCCTATCTTTACCGAAGTTATTTCTTCTTTGAAATTTCAAGAATTTAAAATAAAAAATAATTGTTATTTACAAGTAATTTAGGATCCCACTCAAGAAGACATGTTCAGACATAAACAGTTCATGTACAATCTGAGCTCACCCAGGAAGTGCTAATTGCTTCCTGCTTAAGTGATTATTGTTTTGGGGGTTTTTTGGTAAAATTAGGGAAGAATCACCATGAGTAATTCAGAAAAAAAAAAAAAAGTGTTTGCTCTGGAATGCAGTGGTACTGAATAATCCTCTAGCAGAAACACAGAGAGGAAAAAAAAAAATCTTACATACTTTTGCCTTTTAAGGGCTATAAAAATTGTACCAGTGTGATAAGGTACTGTACTTTCATTTAAATAATATCTATGTAAAACTTAAATTGACGTAAAAATTTCCAGCTGGTTTAGTGAAAACATGGTCGATACTGTACTTGGGAGTGTCTATAAATACATTACAATCATGCAATTTAAGACCAGACTTTGGAATGCGAAACACACGGTTATGTCACCAAGCACAAGTCATTGTCCTGTTCCTCCCAGAAAGAATGCAGCTATCAAGAACATTTCATGCTCAAATCAACTGTGCATTAAAGTATCACTTGCTTTCAACACCCACTAAATAAAAATAGAAGAGGACAACAGAGAAAGCTAAAAAAGCACACAGTAATTTCATAATGTATTTTTAAGCTGCTGGCCCTCCCCTTCTATTTCCCGCACAATCTGTGTCAATGCAAATTTCAGCACCATCCTCAATAAAGCCAGAATTTAATCCATGGAGTTCATTCAAGAATTTTAATGGGAGGGCAAAACACAAGCTCACAACTAAAGAAATAAAAGAGATGACAAGGAAGAATACTGTCTGTCTGAATCCTACCATGTGTTTTTTGTCTCCATTAACTCCCCTGCCTTAAAGGGGGACATTTGTGCCAACTTTCTTTTAAATGGTGTTTCACATTCAATCTCTTTGTCTCAGACTTCAGCATCTGTAAAAAATGGGGCAACAAAACCCTACTTATGAAAATACTATGCGAATACTTAAAAGCATGCCACTTAGTAGTATTTGTTCCAAATACTAACCTATTCACATCCTCATAAAGCTTTTCTCACAATTTTTAATTTCTCAACAAACTATATATTAAAAATTTAAACAAACAATGAAGTCTTTTAATTGATTAATATATATACTCTAAACTGTATGTAGGAGTAACCTCCAGAAACATCAGTGATACAGGAAAAAAATTTCTTTAGGAAATTAGGAGTTAACCTTTCCCCTTTGAGACTTCAAAAAAGGTCAGCAGTAGTATATAACCACTTAAACATTTAAACTTCCTTTTATTTTTCCCTTTCATGTTCTTGATAACATGGCTCTGCATACTGAAAGGAAACTCAGAAACATCACTCGTTTAAAAATTATAAAATCCATATTAAAAAACTCAACTATAAGTCTATCTTCTGGGAAGAAAAAAATGCCTCCTGCACACAGTTTCAGCTACACAGATCTAAGGAAAATGGGAAAGTATGCTATTATTTCCCATAGGCTAACCAGTTAACACAAAAGTCAAACTTTTAAAATTTGTCATAAAGAACCTAAGTTGTTGAAGTGCACATTACCTCCTGCAATTTGCACAGAGATAGATATAAGCATATGTAAAAAAAGGATATTGCTGTGTGGATGCAAACAGAAGTAATTTTTTAAACTTTCATTATTTGCTTCACCCATCCAGATGCCTAAATAGACACTGGCATAGCAGTTTTAACATTGACAACAGGGTATCTAGTTGTAGGACAGCACTCTGAGAGGCACAAATGCATCCTTTAATATACTGGACAGTAACATAAGATCCCATTAGGCTCAAGCAATTTGCAACTTTGCAATCTGCAACTCAACAATACAGCTCTGACAAATACTGCCGCATTGTTGACAAATTATTTTGATATCTGGCAACAAACTTAAAGAAATCACCGCAAGTCATGACAGTAAAAAACGCTTGTTCAAAAATGTACTGCAAACTATTAAATCAAAAAACTCCTGGTTCCTCATGCTCTGGGACAGACTTCTGTTCACATTCTACTCAATATACCTCTCCATTTTGACAACTCTCTCTGGTTATTGTTTTCTAAAGAATTTTGTATTGCTGTTACAGTAATCTATATTTTTCCCCATTTTATCTATTTGGCTTATTATTGTCTCAAAAAAAAAAAGACTTTAAATTGATTTAATCTCTTCTTAACTGACAGTTTATATTATATTTTGCAGCAATCTAAACAGAAAACTGACTAGTAGGTTCTACCTGAAGATGAGAAAACTCTACACTGGCCTGAACAGAGTGCATTCTGAAGATGTGATTTTTATGCAAATGCTTATTAAAATTCAGCAGTGTTAAACAGTGCAGATGATTAATCTTCTACAGGTGATTAACTCAGTAAGTATAATGTTCATGTTGATAACAATTATCATATCAATTAACATTTAACAAGCAGAGCTTTCAAAAAGTATCAACATATATTCAGTTACTGGTAGAAGCAGAAGAGAGCACCACAAAAATTAAAATTATAGAATACTTGGAATAGTTCTGTTAACCAGCTCAAGTTTTTGAAACGCTAATCAGTTATTAGTCTCTTTGCTGATTCGCGAAACAGCTCTGCAATAACATCCCACAGGGATGGTTCAAGATCTCCTGAAAACCATACCATCTACTCGTACAAGTCTACTGGTTCACAAAAGGAAAATCAGATTGAAGAAGATTCACCAAAATTCACGCCTGCATTAATAGCAACGTGCACCCAGTGAGATTGTCTTTCAGGTATTCCTCCTTCCTCTTGCAAGTAGGATTCCATACGCTTAATTTCCACTGGAAGGGTTGCTGACAAAACCTTTGAAAAAAGGCACTTTTTTGGGGTAGAAGACATGTTAATAAAAGCGTTTATTAAGCGTTTATCCTAGTTGCTTATTTAAGTACTCAAGGCTGCTGGTGGTACTCTGTCCGTACTGACAATGTATTTGTACCAGATCTCTACACTATCAGCATTTATGAACAAGCTCCCTGGACCTGCTGGAACAAGGCCAGAGGAGGCCACAAGGATGACCAGAGGACTGGAGCACCTCTGCTATGAAGACAGGCTGAAAGAGTTGGGGTTGTTCAGCCTGAAGAGGGGAAGACTCTGGGAGACTTTAGAGCACCTTCTAATACCTAAAGGGGGGCTTACAAGAGAGCTGGACAGGGACTTTGGACAAGGGCATGGAGTGACAGGACAAGGGGGAATGGCCTCAAACTGAAAGAGGGCAGGTTTAGATTAGATATTAGGAAGAAATTCTTTACTGTGAGGGTGATAAGGCCCTAGCACAAGTTGCCCAGTGTGGATGCCCCATCCCTGGAATTGTTCAAGGCCCAGCTGGACAGGGCTTTGAGCAACCTGGTCTAATGGAAGTTATCCATGCCCACAGCAGGAGGTTGGAACTAGATGGACTTTAAAGCCTATTCCAACCCAAACCACTCTAGGATTCTATGTTCCCTTAATCCTAGTATGAGCATGTCTTCCTCATAACTGACCCAAGATTTTAACAAATGCTTGCACGTCAATAAAATGTTATAATTTACTACACTTGCAAAGACCTCTGTTCAAGGTATTAGAGGTAAATCATGCTACTTCCCCACTCCATTCGAGAAATCTGAATATTGAAAGTCAACTTTTTATGCCTGAAATAACGACCCAACGGTTTTATGCCCCATTAAAGCATTGTTCTGTCACTGTTAAGAAACTGGCATCTGCAACTTTTAAATTAAATTGAAATGGAAACAGGAGAAAACTGCCTCACAGTCAATAAAACATGGCTGTTACGAGATGTCAGCTTCAGGTGTATGTTAAGTGAATCAGCAAAGAAAGCTACTCAAGTCCCCAGAAGCTGATTCTTGCATCCTATTATGCAAAGATTTATTTTACCTCCTTATTTTACCTTTATTTTATTTGTTCTGAGGTATTCCTGTCCTATCTGACTGACTGTGTCATGACCTTGAGCCTAATGATTTTATGTCACCTAAACAGGAATAAACAGAGGTCCCCAACTAAAACTATTTTTATTTCCTAAACCCAAATATTTACAAGTGGTCAGACATATCTGTACAGTCAAGGAAAGGAACTTCTGTACAACGCTTCCTTCTTGTAAAATGTACCTGCTGCTTAAGCGATCCTGGCATAAAGCACTGGCCTAACAAAAGCAATCACAGTTTCCTTTGTATTTGGGTCCATTAACCACATAACTTGCCTCAAAAGAATTTTTCTTTCATCAAGCAATATTTCAGGATCCTAAGCAGAACTGCAGTTACCACTTGCAATTGAAACCAGTGGTTTTTACACTCAGTTGTATAGAAAACTTTAATTTTTTTATATCTCAGATTAATACCGAAACAAGGAAACATACAGCAAATAGTTATGCACATGTAAATATGAGATGTTAAAGCTCAACTGATACACTACTTGAACTTCCAAAGACCACATCCCACGGAGAGCTGATGGGCTGTTCTTCTCCTTTTGCTCCACCTTCCTTATCAACACCTTGTATCCCAATGCCTGCCACAGTGGTCACCATCTCTAATTCCAGGTCAATCTACGTGAAGCAAAATGACACACACTGAATACATAAACTTAACTTGAAGCTACAGACAATTTAAGTTAGATGTCAAAACCAGAAAAATTCTAACAAATATCAGGTATTTATTTATGTAGGAAAATAATTAATTTTACCACAACGCTTGCTGATGGGCAGGGGAGCGTGAGCGTGGGGAAGAAGCAGGCAGCATGAAAACCATGTGCCTGGAACTCTCTTCCACAAGCAACAAAAATTAACACTGCTCTGTCAAGATTTGCTCAGCAGCTGTAGAAGAAAGCATCCCTAATTTCCAGGTAAATACTTAAATAAACAATGGATGTGACTGTTTTAAAATTCTATAGGAATATGATGTAAAAACTCAGATACTGTATCTCCCATCTCTATATCAAATAATCTGAGCAAAGCAAATTATTTTTTCAGTTTATTTCATGCCCTAGAGCAAAAAATGATTTTATTTCATTTCTGCAGCCTAAATCCCTTTATTTTTCCTTACCCTTTCACTTACTTTCTAAGTGAGTTCCAATACCTCCCATGAATTTATCAGGATGATCATGTAAAAAGGGAGTCTTTCACATACGGAATCTTCTAACTTCTGTAGCAGTAAATGCACTCCTTTTGCAAGGTCTATGGTCTGCACAAGCATTTGAAATAATTTCCTGTAGCTATTGTGTTACTTTAATTCTTGGATACCATCATGGCACATTTCAATGAAAGGGAACAGCTTACTACCATGGAAAATGCTGAAGCAATATGATCCAGATCTTCAGGTGTTTCTGTGCTGTCTTTGCTACCTGCAACACTTAATTTCCTGTGGTCACCAGGATACAGTGGTGAATATTAATAAGATGAGGACTCCGGAGAAAACGACTTTGGTCACCAATCAGACATAATGGTGAGGATCTGAGTACAAGATCTTCTGAGATGCATACAATACTTTAAATAATAAGGTTACATTATACTGCATCACCAAACTTCTGATTATTCTAAATTTCACCTAATCAAATGTAAGATCCAATTCCTACATGCTAAAACTCTCCATGTGTTTAATCAAAAAGAATACACATGCAGCCAATTCTGATATTAAGGCAGTTACCTGTATTTTAGAGACCCAAACAGTTAAAGGAAGTTTAGATATTCACTGAAACACAGCAGTACAATAACTTTAGATAAGAATCTGATACTACTGGAAGTGAAACAAAACCAGTTTTTGCTTCCAGTACTAAGAATAGATGTTTCTCATAACAGGAAAGTAATAGTGACTAGGAAAGAAACCACAACAAAACCCTGTTATGCTATAATGAGGAGACCATCTCAACTTCAATTGACAGGAAGCATAAAGTATATGTAGCCTTTAAAAAAAACAAACAAACCTGCATAACAGCATTTGTTTATAAGATATTGGACCAAATTTTCTTCCTGACATTAAGGATATTCAGAGTCATTCATTTGGTGTAAACTTTCACTTGCGTAAGTAGAATACAGTATGAGATTAAATTTTTAGTTTCTTTATGGAAAATTTACCTTCCTAATTAGGTGATTTTCTGTATCGGCTACATAAATAACATTATTTTTTATAGCAATCCCTTGTGGTGAGTTGAAAGCTGCCTCTGAAAATTTTCCATCTCTTCTTCCACTGTTTGGACCTATAAATAAAACAAAGCAAACTTGAAAGTAATTTTAATAAAAAGCCACCTTAAAGTCCATACATTTAAACCTGTAAGAGAATTACATATTCTAAGAGCTGCTCTCACAGCGCCTTGTACACTTCATGTTATTACCATTTTGTGTAGTCTCATTTTAGTCACTCTGATATGTAATTAAAATAGCCTGGTGCTAATAAGTTTTGAACCCATTCTGAACAAGTTCTCTGCTTCTTTAAGCTCACATTTCTAAGAAGTCTTAGTAAGGTTCTAAATTGTTCTAGAGGGGTCTAAATAGGGTTCTAAATTGTACTGAAGGACAACAGCAACAATGAAAGACAAAAAAACTACAGCTCTTTCATTCTCGAATATATCAAAACAAGCTAACAGGAAAAACTTTAATTTCCAAAACTCTACTTGATTTCATTAGTTTAGATTTTGGTGTAATCAGAAATGAAATTAACATCTGATTAGCAACATTTTCTCATTAATAATAATAATTAGGTAAAAGATGACATGGAACTAATTACACAAAAGAACAGCGAGAATGATGGAGCGACAGTCTTCTGCACAGAACAATCAAGAAACAGAAAGGAACATGACCTGAATATAACAGTATGAAGGTAAGCATCGTATTTCAGAGGGAGTAGCATTTAAAGTGCATTAGCAGTATATGTCAACAGGAGACATTTAGGTATGAGTTATGTGTGTATCATGATTTATGATGCAAATACAACAATTTCAACCTTTGTGCATGCCCACGTTTATTGCTGTATTATCAACTTCATTACATTATTTTCTGCCCACTGAGTCATTTAACTGAGTCACTGAAACACAGAAACTTTTACAACCTCCTGTCAGAAGTCCATTTAGACCTTAACAGATACGAAGGACTGAAGTACCGGTGTATCAGATTCCAGTAGTTTCCCTTGTAAGCATGAGGGTGCATAGCCCCAGGGAAGGGAATAGCACAGAGTGCCAGAGGAAAGAGGGGTACCAGTTGGGAGATTAGGACACTCCCTCCGAATTCCTGTTTAATGACCATAGCAGAATACTACTGGGTAACTTGAGGGCAGAGATTAATCTCACATATCAAGCAGAAACCAAATTCTCTCACTTTTGCCGTAAGAAATTCTGACTGTACTTCCTACATTTAGACTAATGCCTTAATGATAAATCAGGTTAACTTGGATAAATAGTCTGTCTATCCCAATACACTGTTACTTCAAACAGCAAGAGATTTTTCCTTCCTTTCTTTAAACAGCAGTGCCACTGGTATTTTTATGAGGTTCGTAGGATTCTGCCACGATGCAGGTATTAGTCAACACTAGACTAAGTAATATAGGACACATCGGCACACAGGTCCCGATTCTGAGACATAAATGAACCATTGTTTTCAATAATTTGGGGATTTGACCACTTCCTAAATCTGTCTATCATGGTTGCTCATAGATGGACTGTCCAAACAGCTATGTACATGGTGCATTACGATGCAAATTTGACCACTTTAACCAAAATTCCACATTCTCTTCTTCTATTGGAAAGAGAGGCATTATAGTCTGTCTTTTCCCTTGCTGCTTAATGCGGATGTCACATTCCTTATACCTAAAACCATTTGTAACTCTCTCAGAAGAACACAAAATGTATTTTCATAATTCATACTGGACATCGCATGAAAACAGGAACTTTAGTCAATGAAGCAATGAAAAAAAATTAGGCATCTCAAACAATTTTGCATTAACAGAGTCCCACACTGATGGTCTTACACTATATACCCCCAAATCAATAAAAGTGATTTTAGTACAAGATAAAATTCTGGCAATACTTATAAACTGCCAGGTCCTTCAAGAAAAGAATCAGCCTACCAGGCCCAGCGAACATCCTCTACTCCTAAACTGAAATTACTATGATAAACTTATATATATATACACCCTTACCTCCAACAGTGTGCAGAATTTGTCCATTTTTACGAGTAACCAAAATCCTATGGTGTCCAGTGTCTGCTATTACCAACCTTTCTCCTGAATTATCTACAGTCACTTTGGCAGGAAAAAGCAGAGGAGAAGGTGGGAGGGAGTCTCTGTACAGCTTTATTCCAATGCTGTTATCTTTGATTTGTCCTCTTTCCTTGTAGAATTTCAGTGTTATAGAAGTAAATAAAAACAATTTCTCTCTGTGTCCCTCTCCAACAAGTGAAAACAGCATATTTCCACGAGGCCCAAGGATGACCAGGGTTGGCCAGCAGGACACTTCCAGTTCATGCCACAGTGTTGCATCTGCGTCGTTTACTACAGGGTGGACAATATTATACCTTAGAACGGCACTTTTAATGTTATCCAGAACCTTCTCATTTGGGAATTTCGCTGAATGGACACCAACAATAACAAGACCATCTGAAAGGAAAAATAAAGTTGTGCACTGACATGTACTTGAATGAAAAAACCCAAGGAAAAATGAACCACAGTTATCTCACAATGTGACTGACTGCTTTCTGGAATGACAGGGAATTTGAACAAACAAAAAGCAATTACATCTCAGTAGGAATACAAAAAACTATGTATAGAAAATACTGAAACTTGGAAATAACACTTCAGTGAAATTACTGAACTTTAGGACCATTACTTCCCCAGCTGGTTGACATTTAGTATGTCATAAACTGTTTTTAGTTCCTGAACCTCTATATACTAAGGTAGAAAATACTTTCAAATAAATTACGGGTATGTTGTAGTTCAACAGATACTTTGGGGTTTTTTTCAGATGCTTATGACACCTAACTGCCTTCTGATTGTCTTATACACAATTATGGTATTTAATTTTTTTCCACCGTTAACCAGAGCCACAAAAATAACATTGAACTCTGGAAGTCCAGAGTTACCTTGATATATTTATCTCTAGATAAACACTAAAAAAAATAATGTATCGGCTTCTGAAATCAACACAGTATTCTATATTTCAAACAAAAATGGCAGTGCTGACAACTGTGACAAAATGACAAATAACACCTGCTACAAACCAGGCAGGCTTGAATATAACAATTTCACAGATACAGAATTAAAGAGTTGCTATAACTGATACAGTCTTTATCATCTCCATAGTTGCAGAATGTTGCAACATCAGACAGCTGAAGTTGTACTATCATTAACTGCTGAACTCCAACCACCAGGTCAAATATTTTAACTGTAAAAGGACCATCACCAGGGCTTATATTTGTCCTTCAAAAACATCATTAAAGCTAGAAAGACAATTCTATAGTGAACACCTGAGCAACACAAATAAGTTATAACATCTCCTCATGAAGAAAACTCTTGCGGAAACTGATGGATGCTATGCTGAGAAATAACAATATGCACACCATTTAAAACACTTTACTTGAAGGATTACAGCAGAGCACAACACTGGATTTATGCCAAGCTATTTCTGAATATTAAAAAGTACTTCCTCTTATAGAAGTAATTTCTGGACTGCTGATAACATGAACTGAATATGCACTGGGGTTCAAAATAACTTTCTGAATGCCACTTGAAACACAGAAATAGCACCACTGAAGACAGCAGCGAGAACATATCAGATAAAGATCCTGGACGACATTTAATCCTATGGAAAGCAGTCTTCATTTTGAAACAGATCTCCTGAAGTTCCAGACAATAGAACTATGGCACATATACTATGATATATTTAATGATTTAGGATCATCCTGTATAGTCTCTTAAGTTTAAACTTCTCATGTCTGATGATCACATTGCTTAAGATTCAACATACTCCACATAAGAGGGCATTTGAACCACATAAAAAGTAATCAGAGTATCAAAATGTATGTACACAATGCACAATCAAGAAATTTATTTCTTATAACTAAGAAAAAAATAGGCAGTATTCCTTCAAATATTCAAACAAGAGATTAAAGATCCAAATGGATCATGAGATAGATGCTCTGTTAAAACAGGATGCTTTGTTCTTCCAACTTTTATCTTTCTCAAGTTTCTTGAGTCAACAACTCTCCCCTTCTCTTTCTCCTAGTGATTAGTAATTCACATTTATCTTGGGTGAAGAAGATGCATACTGATATATGTTCATGTACTGAAGTATTTTTCAATGGTTAAAAAACCACAAGCCTTACTGCCTTGATATATTTTATACGTATTACTGTAATGCTAAGATTTACACACTTAGCGCAGCAAAGAAAGAATAAATAATTCTGGAAGGGTTGATAAAAAAAGCCATGAAAACAGCACAAAAGGATAAAACCAGAGATCAATAGTGAAAAAAAAGCCCAACGTATTTTTCTCTTTGTTTGAACCATCAAGCACCTTAATCTCTTCCTGGATCCAACTGCTATCCTCTGCTTCCTAATGGATTAAATTTAAAATTAATGTTCCACACACCTGCTCTTCTTTCCCTTTACTTCCACTTTCACCCCAAGTATCTTTTTTCTCACTCTGGTTCCTGCAGGAACAGGATAGCTCAAATCCAAAACCAACTTACAAGGACAGTTCAAATACAAAAATCATTTATCACCATCAGCAAAGTACTTTCCTCGAGTAGTAACTCCTATGACAGGAAGTTTAATACAAGTCAAAGAAAAACACGTCTCCAAGTGGACCTTAAGCTCAGAGTGCTGCAGCCTCCTCTACACCAGTATAAAGATGTACAAGCAGTTTAAAGAGAAAGCTTGGGGGGAGAGGTTGTTAAAATGAAAATTTTGTTATCGGTCGATTCAACAACTTAGCCTTATATAACAGCTATATTATAACTATACTATAAAATATTTATAATTTAAATATATTGTTCATCATATGATTAATGTAATCTTCTGAAATCTCAGGCAAGATCTTCTTCCCAACATGCCTAATATCCACAGCAGTCCACTTATCATTTGCTAATCACCTTCCACTTAAAACCGACTCCCTCCCAAAAAAATGCCATGAAGGTTTTTCTTTATTAGACAAAGTTCCTAATATCTGAAACATTATTCCACATTTCAATTTTTTCAAAGCAAACAGCTAAGCTTTCCAAGGTAGAAAAATCAGTTTGAGTCTTCTGCAAAGTGCTCTGTAAATGTATGTAAAGGACTACGTACATTTCAAAGGTATTGCAATCTCTTTTTCTAGTGAAAGAAGGTAACACATAAAAAAATACTGCCAAAATTAATCCCAATCAGAAACAGTAATGGAGAATCAGACTTAAGCATTTTAAGACACTTTTATTTATTACATATAGTACAATATTTTTAGGGCTGAAAGTAACACTGTTCTTTATCTCACAGTTCAGTCTGTTAAAATATCCACGATAAGTGAGTAGCTGACACACTGTGTAAGACCACAACTTATCTCTGACAAGTCACCATGATGACAAGAGACTGCATTCTAAACAGAAATTACCCTGCATTTTTATTCACTCAGAGTGGGAGATAGATCTAATTTCAGATGTGACATTAAAGAGCATAATTCCCTCTCTAGAATACAGGACTATTAAGGGTATACAATATGATGCCAACATCAAAAAAATTTTAAATCAAGCTTAAATATTTTGTTATTTGAGTTCCAATGGAAAAAACCCAAGTAATTTTAATTATATCCATACTACCACCTTTACTGTATTCTTCTCAGAGCTGGTTCCTCAGTCAAGTGTGAAGAGTTACATATATTAACTTTGAGCTTGCATCTTACATCATTGAGTAACTTTTTTTGAGAGATATCAGATTTTAAGCACATATCCTGTTTGTCTAACTATACAGACACAACAGATGGTTTATTTAACCCTATTTAAAAATGTGATGGAAATATACACAGTCACCTTTTCTAGGCTACTTAAAAGATTAGAAGACATTTTTAGACACCCCTGAAATATTGCCAGGAGCCTAGTAACCAGCAACAAAGTGACTCAGCTACTCCGCCTGCAACACTGCCAGGAAATTCTATTCCAAGCAAACCAAAGCACTCTTACCTTTATCAGAGTACTGGTGCTCTAAGGCGTGGAGATCAGGCAGCAGGTGCAAGCAATTGATGCAGCAATAAGTAAAGAAATCCAACACCACAACTTTTCCACAAAGGTCTTTGTGAAGAGAAATAGGACCTTCAGTGTTTAACCATTGCAGATCTGGAATTCAGAGAACGGTGATACACAGTTAGGGGAAGGGCAGGGAAAGGCAGACACTTATACCTAATTTACACAACACCACATAATGCTCCTGATACATTTAACTTCAAAAAAAAAAAGTTCGACATCCCTTTCCATGCAAGTAGAAAAGGAAACAAAAAGTATTTATCCAACTCATCCTTATGTTCCACAATTCTTCATAAATATTATTAACAAGATTTACTGTAATATCAAAGTGTAGTTTACAGCTTTAAATAGGCACCTTTTAATTGAAAGAACATACAAGTCTCAGAACAAATTTCATACATTTTAAAACATGATTTACATTATTCAACTCCCAACAACATCACATGGGTAACAATCATTTCAAGCTCACATAAAGGCTAATAAAAGTTAGAAAGTGTTAAACTCTTAATGATTTTTCCAACAGTTTTGTAAAGAACTGATTTCAGAGATCATTGAAATATTTTTGTGCTTCTAGATTTGATTTTGATTTTCGAAGTTTGAAATGACAGGTATAAATTAATTCTGTTATATGGGAAGAAATACAACATTTTCAGATAGACCCAGCAGGACTCATGCTCATTTATTCTAACAACTTGACACAAGACATGAAAGTATTTTTTCCTCACTGGTAATTGATATTCCTCTGATCCCATTAAATGCTGGTATCAAGATAAGGAATAAATATCCTAGAATATGGTCTGCTATTATTACCTCTTAACATTTCTGAAAATCTTAGAGGGAAAAGACAGATGTGATACAATGTTAACTTGAATTAAGTTTTTGAAGGCCTTTTCTTAAAAAATGAATGTTGACTAACCTAAAAATCCTCAAAAGTTCCACTGACAGTTTCAGCAAACCAAGTTCTTGCAGCCGCAGAAGTTATTCCTGCTGAAGTCAGCAGGAGGCTGTTTTCTGTTTCACTAAAAGGAAGACTGATCTCAACCTCCATATACTTATAAACATAAATGAATTCACATATATTTAGCATTGGTGAAAATAATAAGAATAATTTATCAAGTGTATGCATTATTTCCATACTATAAGGGTTTTACTTTTTAAAAGAAAAGGGTAGTTTATTTTGCTGCATTGCTCCCCTTTTCACTAGAACTAAAATACCTTTAATTAAAAAGCACTCGAAATGAAAAATGTTGGCTATCTATTTTAGAGGAGAAAATAAGTCTTGACAGAACACTGGAAGTGAAACAATATTTATCACAAAAGCTAAAATTCAATTCAGGGGTCTCAATCTACACAAAAAGAACATTCTCTTTACTTCAGTGGTTAAAAGTCATAATTCATTCCCATGATACATGTGATTTTAACCCTGAAGTTCACCTCCTGAGGTCTTTGTCTGGCAGTCAGATGTGAGCTCCAACAGTTGCAGAGAACCTCACTAAGGTTTTAAGGACTATGAGCAGGACTTGCAAGATCACACAAGGTTTAACCCTTGATTTCATCCTTAGGACAAGAAGAGATATAGAAACGCGTTAAAAGTGTGAAAGGGGCAAACCACAGAAGGAGGATCAATGACATTTCCAGCACAATTTGTATGATCAGGGGTAAGTCAGGGGGAGAGAGAGATGAGGAACATCCTAAGGGATACTCAGGGAAACCAAGGGAGCTCAGGAGAAAGCTGGGAGTTAGTAAGGTTCTCACTAGGACCAGAGGTGACAGATACCAATCAACTGTACAGATGGGAAGAGCTTTATTAAAAAAAAAAAAAATTAAAAACAGTAAATTAACGAAGCTAGCAGAGATTTAGAAAAGGGGTTTTAAAGAACGGGGGTTTTGCAGTACCGGGGGATCATGTTTAAAGGGCTTCTTTCTCCTTTCCCTTCGCTCCCGGTGCTCCCAGGAGTGACACCTCCTATAGCTACAAGCGCCCTTTACAAGAGCGGCTCAGGGGGCCGTCCCTGCCCGGCCCTGGCCGCCGCGGGACCTCCGGGCAAAGCGCTCACGGCGGGAGCCGCAGCTCCGCCACCTCCCCGGGGAGGCCCCGGGCCGCGCCACCCACCTCCGCCGAGCTCGGGCACCGTCAGGTCCCGCTCCCGGCTGTCCACCTTCTTCAGGTACTGGTAGACCAGGTTCTCCTTCTCCTGGGCGGTGTCGGCGTCGAGCAGCGCGTACTCGAGCTGTGTCTGTGCGGGCAGCAGCCCCGCCAGCCCGCCCGCCGCCATCGCCTCGCCCGCCCGCTGTTTACGGGCCTGGCGCTTCAGCGCCGCACATTCGGCACCGCCCGCGGCGCCGGGCGGAACGCCGCGATCGGAAAAGAAAATAAACCACAAAGCACAGGCACGCGGTAACGCGCCTGCCTTAAAGCGGGACCTCCTCACTTATTCCCTGTTTTTACATATCCTTGGTATCCACAGCAGCACATTCCCGAAGGGAGCCCGCGGTGGAGATTCCCGCGCGGCAGATTCAACACAGCCCGCCTTGTCCCGACCGGCGGCTTCTGTGTTTGTAAGGTGTGAAAATTGAGATGCGCCGGGACAAAGCTCAAACCAGCAATTTAAACGCTGGGATTTTTATTTTTTTTTCTGGGGATACTGAGGGAGGAGAGGAAAGCTGAGCGACAGCCACGGTGACGAACCTGCGGAAGCGAATGCGCGGCGGGGAAGGGGAGGGAGGTGCCCGCCCGCCATCCACGGAACCGGCAGGAGCGCCGGGACATCCCAGGGAGCATCCCGGAACGCTGTGTGGGTACCGGGACATTCCAGGGGGCATCCCGGGATACTCTGTGGGCACCGGGACAGTCCGGGGAGCAGCTCTGGGACACCCCGGCAGCGATTCCGTAGCTGAACTCTTCGTCGTTTTGTTTTTAAATCTTCCCGCTCGGGAGCGAGGTGTCCGGGCTGCCTCTCCCGAGGCCTGGTAGATGCTTAGGAGCGGGGAGAGCTGGAGGAAATGGCTCGTCCTGCAAGTCTTGACAGACTCGGGTCCTGTTTAACAGAAGTAGCAAATCTTCAAAGAGGAGCTCATTGAATTATTTTTTAGGATAGGATCCACCATGCTTTTGTCCCGTCACGGACTGCTGCGTGGTTTGTGGCCCAGTGCTGATTTTTTAATATGGGGTTCTGGGCCTTTTCCATATATAGTGAAGAGTGGAGGGAAGAGAAAATATATTAGCGGGAGGAAAGGCAGATTTGTTAACTGTTGCTTAAAAGAAAAGGGTGTATTTCCTGTGTTGCCATGTCTGAAGATGCTTTACTGGAAGAGGAGGACATTTGGGAATACAAATCTATTAGGAAGCAAAAGCAGCAAGGTAATTCACAGAGTGTCTCTACACCTGTGCAGGAAGTAAGTGATGGCAATGGTAAGCCAAAAAGAAAGAGAAATAGGAAAAAGAAATTAGTGGAAAAAACTGATACACCGCAGAAAACCAAGCAGAGATCACGGCCAAATCAGGATGTGGATCAATGTAAAGATGACAGTAGTGTGCACTCCCAGGAAAGCGTGAGTAGCCTGACGGAACAGAGCTCACAAAAGGCAAAACCCGTGCATGATGGATACTGTCCCAGCTGCCAGATGCCTTTCTCTTTGCTATTGGTCCAGACACCTCAATGGCACGTTGATGAATGTTTGGATACTCCAGGATCCATTGAAAAAGGTATGAATAGAGTAAAAAAAAAAGCCTTCGAAGAAAAGTTGGAGGTTTCTCACATAATGTTGCTTTAAACTTTGTTTTTCATATTTAGCTCAAAATCTGAGATAGTAGTTGGTATGATTTTTTAAATGTTGTTACTGATCAATACTGTTTTTGTAAAAAAATTTTGCTGCTTTGTGAAGAACATGGAAATCTGACATGAAAATCTCATTTTAAAATCTAATCTCAAAACTCTGAGAGTAGTGATAAAAGATTCATGGCTGTTTATCAAGCTCCAGTTTTAGTAGTTCACTGAAGAAAAAGGAGGTACATATTTGCCATTTAAATCTAAGGAAACCTGTTAAAATTACTAAGTCAGTGTCAGAAAAAAACCTTCAGTTACAAGGCTGCTACTTTTGACATCAAGTTTCTTTCTCCTTATGTATAGATTCTATTATTGTGTATCCATGTTGTTACATGATTTGCCCAGTTGTCTAAGGACATGTGGAACCTGAAATATACTAATTTACTTGAAATGTTTGCTCCTGGTCCAGTATGATTTAGAAATTTTATACAGAATTTTACATGAACGGTCTTGTATCATAACACAACACAGTTTTGTTTGGAGTTCTGTACAAGAGGAATAAAACTGACACATACCAATTTCAAAACTGATACATACCAAATTATAGTTCCATGGGGAAATACCATATCTGAACAGATTCAGGTATCCAATTTATGTCCTTAGTATACCTCGTAACTTTTGAAAATCAGAAAACATACAGTCAGGAAACTTGACTGAAGGCTGCTTTAGGTAATGCAGTCACTTTCCTTTTTACATCTTTGTAACTTTCCTTGAACCTTCTTCTTCAGAACAATGAAATGCTGATCCTTTAATGCTGATTTTGGCAGCGGTTTTAATTCAAGGCAGGTGTGTTAACACCTCACTACCATCTTTTACGCCCATAATTAGCAGATAGAAACTTCTTCTGATTGATTTATGCATTCACCTTAAAACCCTCAACAATTAAGCTAGCAAACTCTCAACATAAAAAAGCAGGAACAGCCACAGATTTTTTTTTTCTGGCATCTCAATGCTGAATATTTTTTCATGTAAGTAAATACAGGACTTTTTTTTTTTTAAATGTTTTATGTAACCCAGCAGACAATTTGAAATGGAATTTCAGGTTGATTCAGAACTGAGATTTGTTTTGTTTTGAAAAAATTGAGCAGGATTTGTTTATTATTTATATTTTAAACATTTGGCCTTTTTTGGTGCTAATGCTCTAAGCTTGTTGCTTGCATGTGAGACAATTCTAAATTAGAAGGTATATGATTAAGCTGAGCACAGCATTGAAACAGGCTTAAGTATTCTTGTTGTTAAAGGGCTGTATAATTCAGGCATAGTGCTGTATTAGCTGCAGGAGCTGTTTGGTTTTAGGTTGGAAGCATTCTCATTTCTACCCAGCTCAGGGCAGGAAGCCTTGGCAGCTTGAAAATTCCTTTTTAACTTGTGCCTTCTGTCCTCCAATGGCTGTATTTATAAGAAAAAGCTACTGGGTTGTGTGTCACTTGTGATTTTTGTTTTAATATTTATGCCAGCTATATTTGCAAAGATATTAACATTTCATCTCTATTTATCTTTACATAGAGTGTCCTGATGGTTTGCTTTGTACTTCTACTATTCCATCCCACTACAAACGTTACAGCCATTTTCTACTTGCAGCAAACAGAGCAGGAGATTATCTTGTAAACTCTTCAGGAAACACTTTGGAGATGCAGATGACGTGTTCTACTGCTGCAAAGCCCAGCTGTTTCCCCAGTCATGTAGAAGAAATCTCACAGAATGAGAAACCACCTAATGATACAAAATGTGTCCCTAATGATGACTGTGCGTTGATGGTACAGAGTTCACCACAAATGAAGTCTCCAAATATAATCAGTAAAACTACTTCCTTGTTTGCAGATGTTCAGAAACCTCAACAGACATTTCTGCTTACACAGACCACAGATAATAGTTGTAAATTTGAATTTTTTGATTTTGCATCCTCTCAAGAAAGTGAAAGAGGAGAAGATCTGTGTAGTCAGAAAGATGCAGGTCAGCCAAGTCTGCTAAAGTCAAAAGCGGACTTCAATGACTGTGAAATTTCTTACTCTCCACTGAGTACATTTGAGGAAAGTGAAGAGGAAGCTGAGGAAGAGGAGGAGAAAGTAGAAATGTCACAGGATAAATTATTCAAAGTGCAGAACTTGGAAGATGAAGACTCTAGTTCTGAGGAATTTAAAACATTTGATGAGCTTCTCTTACAGAAGAAGCCTCAGTATGAGCATAGCAAAACAGGAAATTTTGTAATTAAAAAAACCCTCTGTGAGGAAGTAAATACATTGAACCACCTGGATCATCAGCAAGGGGTGGTAGCCAGTGGGTCCTCTTTTACTTCTAATTGTGAGGAGGCTGAAGAGCCAGGATTGATTTCCTCTGCTGCCAAAGCAGGTAACACAGAGTCAGGAGGTGCTGGTGCCTGTGCTTTGGATTCTGCATACATGAGTTTTGCTGAAACATCATCACTGCTAGACAGAGAAGATGCTGGCTCCCTTCTGACACAGAAGAGTAATGTTTTGAGGGAGCCAAGTAACATTTTAACTAATACAGATAAAGTGACTGCCAATGCAATTGAAGAAACAGCTCACCAGAAGAGTTTGCAGACAGTAGCGGAGAAAAAAGGAAAGCTTAATACAGCTGCTGTGTGCTTTCCCAGCCCCAGCTCTAAGTCAGTGGCATCTCTTTCTTTAGCAAACATGAATGCTAAATTGAATCCTGCCAAAGAACTCAAACAAATGGATATTGGTGTTTTCTTTGGGTTAAAACCCAAAGCAAAAGACGAAAGTAAAGGAGAGATGTGGTTCAGTAACTCCCAATGGAAAGAGGCCTAGACAACAAAAAAGGAAAGCTGAGGGGTCTGTGGAAGATGTAGAAGAAGTTACAGAAAGTTCANCAAGTTCAGTAACTCCCAATGGAAAGAGGCCTAGACAACAAAAAAGGAAAGCTGAGGGGTCTGTGGAAGATGTAGAAGAAGTTACAGAAAGTTCAAGTAAAAATGAAGCCATTGCAGAAGTAAGTTCTGGTGGCCGACGAAGGTGGAGAAAAAAATTTAAAGAATTGCCTACTACAGGTGAAGGACCAAGAAAAAAATACTGCCCTTTCTACAAGAAAATACCAGGTAACTTACTTTCCGTAGAGGTTAATTAATTTTGGCTAGAGTGTTGTATTTTTTTTCCTAATTTTAGGCTTTGGTATTTTTACTCTTGATAACTACTTTCTTGAATTATTTTTAATGTATCCCTTGTTAATATACGCTCCTAATTCCTGAATTTAATCTTTTACATCGTTTCAGTTGTGCCTGAAAATATGGCTGTCAATAGCAATTACTTCCTTAGCACTAAGTGAAAAGAATTGAGTTTATTTTTGCATTTGAATTCAGTTAGAATAAGAAATATGATTTATTACAACTGTGAAAGCAAAGGAAGAAAACCAAGCAGAATAGTTTAGTTAAGAAAAAAGCCAAGAATTTCTCAGAATCTCCTCAAGCAGTTACTTAAATTACAGGATGATACCTCATATCCTCACAGTTCCGTTTACCACTGAAGCACTATCTTAGTCTTAGGAAGGTATTTGAAGAAACCAAATAGAAATACACTGGTAATCATAAGTGCCAGGCTACTACTTGAAAACTGACTTAAGTCTTTGTGGGGCTACATCAGTGCCATGAGTGCCATGGGTTCCATGGGCTTAGAGAATGTTGCCTATATAATAAACTTGAAGAGCAGACTCCTGTGAGTACAGTGCAATTTCAAAGTTGCTTTGTTATTACCTATGTTATCTTTATTCTGAATTTTGTTACTACGTTTGACTGGTTATCTATGTATATATAATGGGATGTGTTCATCCCCGTGGCCTGGTATAATTCAGCCTCCCTGAAGTTTTGAGTCTGGTATCGCTTAAACACTTGGGGATTTTTTGGCTTGTGATTTTTACTTAGCAGACTGCTGTGGTTTTTTGGGCTTGAAAATACTTGAAGTTCTAGCTGCAAGTACGTGAAACTATTTCTAGTTCTCCTAGAAGATCTGGGAAATTTGTGTAACAAAATGAAAAATATTTAAGTGCCACCAGCTGAATTAGTTCTGTGCACTGTTGGGTAGTTTTAAGAAAGTATAACCCAGTGTAAAAGGACCATTTGTCAGTATATTTGCATTTAAAAAAAAAAAAAAACTTTTGCAGAGATGCACAGGTGTCTTTATGCAACATTTTTATACAAACAGCAGCTCACTGAAAGCATACAATGGCAAATCAGGCATGTTTCATCTCAGCAGATACATTCAGAGACCCCAGATTGCTTGCTTAATAATGATGTGGTTGCATGCTTTAAGAGGAGTGTTAACTGTAGAATAATTGGAGAGTTGCAGTTTGATTGCAAAATGCATTCTGTTAAGCTGCAGTTACCTGTTTTATTTTGTGTTAAGATGTTGGTATTAGATTTCAGTCTATCTGAACCTTCAGAGATACCATCTAAATGTAGGTAAATGTGTTTTATTTGCTTAACCAGTTGCCATCTGTATAGGATGGCAGCTAACCAACATATTTGGGAGGCCTGTGAAAGCATTTATATGTGGATACTATGTGAAATTTTTATTTTAGTAAGTGAAAATCTCTTATTGCAACTGTTCACTGATACACAAACCATGTTAATCTTTAAATGGCTCCTTAAACTGTGTGAAGTGTAACTATTACCTTTTAATTGGGAAGAAAGCAAAAAAACAAAAGCTACTTCTAATTAGAAACTGGTTCTGAGCTATGGGTGTTCAGTGACTGCCTTCTCTTTCCTTTTTGCTGTAGGAACTGGTTTTACAGTTGATGCCTTCCAGTATGGAGAAATTGAAGGCTGCACAGCTTATTTCCTTACTCATTTTCACTCTGATCACTATTGTGGGCTAACAAAAAACTTCAGGTTTCCAATCTACTGTAATAAGGTAAGGTTTTTCAAGATTGTTAGATATTGTCCATTCTACATGCAAATGGAATCACTTCTGTACTGATGAAAGTGAATAGAAGATCATCAGTTCCATTGTTAGGTCAGTTAGGCACAGTGGTTATGTACAGGGGAGTCTGCAATTTGCTTGTAAGAAATCCTTACCCTGATTTGACTGATGAGCAGTGAAACTTCCCTGTCTAGATACCATGCAAACAATCAGGTTTAAAAGGATCTCTAGGGGTCATATAGACTGACCTCCTGCACAATGTGGGTCTAACTTCAAAATTAGATCAAACTGCATGAAGCCTTTGTCAGCCAAATTTTGAAAATAGGCCAGATTTCACTGTTTCCTTATAACCTGTTGGAGTGCTTACCCACTCTGAATTTTTTTCTTAGTATACATTTGAAATGCCCCTTTTTGCAACTTGAGATTGTAGCTTGGGGGTTTTTTTGTGTGCATCATGAAGAAGAGGCTGGCTCCATCTTCTCTATAACTCTACTCAAGTGATGGAAGTCTGAAATTAGATTCTGCTTAAGCCATCTCTTCTCCACATTAAGTAAGTGAGTTGTTTTAGCCTGGTCCTCTGTGTCCTGTGTTTCAGGCTGCTGAATGGCCAAGACTACCATTAACTGTCATGTGTCTAACCAGCTCTTTACTTGAAACATGGTAGGACACCTTACTTAACCCATAACCAGAATGTGCATCAAAAAAAGTGTTTATCATTTACTCTGGAAGTTTCCTGGAATGCTTTTGTCCCGTGTTGCCCTTCCAGTAGGTGTTGGGGAGCCTGCAGTCCTCCATGATAAGATCCAGGAGCCTCTTACCTGGAAACTTCTTCAGTTGTTTAAAGAAGGCTTTACCCACCTCCTTTTCTTGACTTGGCAGTCTTTAATATGTTATTCCTCCTTGTTTTCCTTCTCTCTGATTCCAATCCATAATCTGTTGGCAGGCTTTGAAAAGTTTCTTAGGACAGCTTTTTTCAGGTTGCTTTCTAGACGTGAAATGCTACTGAAAGGCTTGATTATGCCCAGGACCTTATAGTTTCTCTCTAAGCCAGACTGTCTGGCTTTGAGAGCTTTTGTTTCTGAAATAAACAGGCACTTCTTTTGGATTTTGTTCTTATCCCATTTTAAATCTTTTTCCTTTTTCAGATAACTGGCAATCTGGTGAAGAGCAAGCTTCGAGTCCAAGAGCAGTATGTCCACGTGCTGCCCATGGACACAGAATGTACAGTGGATGGGATCAAAGTGTTGTTGCTCGATGCCAATCAGTAGGTATCATTGCATTTGTTGTGGAAAATTTGTATATATAGAATATTAAAGATAACCAGCTGTACAGATGCAGTTTATGTTTTCATGATCTTTAGGTTTTCAGTGGATCTGAGAAAGTAAGGATGAAAATACCTGACATTCCTGAGGTGACTTAGTAACATGCATTTTCACTTCAGAAGCGAATTAGACATGTAGGAGCCTAAATTTCTTGCAAATAGTTAACTCACCTATTTCAAAAGCTATCTTCAAAAATGAAACTGGCTTTTTTGAATTTTAGTTTAACTTTATTTTGTTTTGACTACATTGAATTAACCATTCTGAGTACGTTGTATTAACCAGTACGTCGTATTAATTAGCTCCCTAATTTTATTTTGAGTACATTATAGTAGCCACACATAGCTGCATAATTTTTATGCTTGTTGAGGGGTAGAATGATTTTTCTGATGGTCTGGACACTTTTTGTTTTTTTGGTGTCTAGTTGGGAACATAGTAGATTTGATTATCAGATACCTTAGGCTTCTGTAACTTCAACTGACAATAGGGAAATCTTGAGCTAAAGAAAAATGTGGTACTTTGGATCCCGTGAGAGACACAACATTTTTAAAACTGAACTTCAAAGAAAAGCCTGTTGAACTTTGGAACAAGACTTCTGGATTCGGTGGTAAAGGGTGAGATTTTTGTCTGTTGCACTGGCACTAACTGGTAATGCTGGATTTAGAGTTCAGTAGCACCAATCCTGTTCTCTTGCCTTTCTGCCTCTTGGTACCTTATTTGGCCATAGGCTAGAGGAAAAATCCCTTCCCTGCAGTATATATATTGAAATGCAGGACTGTGTCATAGCTGGTTTGAATATTAGTTAGTGTAGGATTTGTTTGTAGTTGGAAAGATAAGATTCCATGAAGTCCTCTGAGAACCTTTTCTAGGAATGAAGGAAGCTTTGTTGCTTGTGTAATTTGGACACTTCACATTTTTCCTTTTTGTCTCTCTGATCCTCTGCTTCCATTTAAAAGGCATATATACCTTAGGTACAAAGATCAGCTTCTTGGAGAGTTCACCAGTTCTGTCATTTTAGCTCTGATTCACGCCAGTTTTTCCTCTTTTGAGATTTTGTTTACCCTTTGCAGATGGGTAAACGAAATTCCCACCACTTGCAATGGGACTACTTAAAGTAGTCCCATTCTGGTTTTCTAGTCTGAGCTCTTGCCCTTCAGGTACCAACTGCAGAAGGTGCAATGGATTTGCTGATGCCAGCAAGAGAGTTTGTATTCATAATCATGGAATTCTGGATGGAGAATAACATTTAAAATCTGCAAAGAGAATTTAAAAGAAAATACTTCAGTAAGTCCTGAAGGACCACAGTTGAATCTGCAGTAATACAATTCTCTTTCTCCTGAATAAGAATGCTGTTTCTCTTTGCTGTGTTGTTTCCCGTTTGAATCAAGCAATAGAACCTCAGAGATTGCAACTGAGGCAGCATCTTTGTCATACATAGAAGATGGGGCTTGATTGCTTTGCTGCTAAATTAGGCTGCATAGTAGCTGTGATTTAAAATGCTGTTCTGCATACCTTCCTGCTGCTGCAGGGTGGTCTATCTCTTAAGGCATTTTACCAGTACAGAGAGCTGACAGAATTTGTGTGGGGATTGTTTGTTTGTTTCAGTTGTCCAGGTGCAGCAATGATCCTTTTTCGTCTACCCAGTGGAACTGTTATTCTGCACACGGGAGACTTCAGGGCAGACCCTTCCATGGAACGCTACCCTGCTTTGGTTGGTCAGCAAGTCCACACCCTGTACCTTGATACAACGTAAGTTGTCCTTAAACTGAATTTTTTTTTAGTTTACCCTTACTCTTTTCAGTTTAGTGAGACTTTATATGAACCAAATAAATTACATTACATTACTGTTTTAACACTTATTTAGTGTTAAATAAAAACAGATATTTATTAAAATTTCATGTACGTGTAACTTGTTCAACTGTTATGCTGTTACATGAGAGAATGAAAGTGGGTGGTGGAAAAGATGCTGAAGTATTTGCTCAGATGACCATATTATTTACAAGTGGTATCAAATTCTGGCGGTCAGAACTCACTACAGTGTTCAGCTCTAAAACAAGAGCTTCATGGAACACTGGTTTTCTGTGGATTCAACTCTGTTATGAAAAGAGGTGTGGAGGAATTCAAAGCCAGAAGAAAGCTTGAATCGGTTGTCCGAGTTTTTATTAGACCTTTCTCTGACTCATGTATATAAAATTGTTTTTCTGTGTGTGATGACTAATGCCCCGTTGCAGACTTGTCTTTCTGTTCCATATGTTTCTGTGAATGAATAATGCCTTATGTTATGGTTTCTGTGTATGACAAAAAATAGACATAAAGATGTAATTAGTGTGTGATACAAATATCCAGCTTGAAAGAGCATTTGATATTTATAAAGAAGAAATTGTAGAATTCAGTGTCAGGAAGTGAATAGTGGTAGAGAAAACACTGGTATGCTCAGTGTAAATTTTGTTGCAGCAATTTCACCTGGGTACCTCAGTGTTTCTAGTAAACTGAAATTCTAAAGAAGAATAATGTCTTTTTCATTTATTGTATGTATGCGGTTTTGAGGGCCTTCTTGATAGTTTCAAATGCCTTTTGTTGTGTAATAATTTGTGTTATAATTTGTTTCTCTGCCCCAGATACTGTAGTCCTGAATACACTTTTCCTGCGCAACAAGAGGTGATCCAGTTTGCTGTCAATATTGCCTTTGAGACAGTGACTCTAAACCCACGTACTCTAGTTGTCTGTGGCACTTACTCCATAGGAAAAGAAAAAGTTTTTTTAGGTATGTAAAAGAAGTGTGAGGGATCAAATAACTAAATAAATATCTAAGCTAGGGCTAAAAGATCTCTTTCTTGAAGACATAACAGGTCGCTTAGTCTGGATGTTCAGATATTGTGTAAAGAAATTAAATATGTGTAATAATCTTACTGCTATTTTTTTTAGATTTCTAGTCGATAAGATTTAGTTTTCTGCCGTGTTTACATACCCCCCCTTCTCCCCCTGAATATACTGGCAGCCAGTTTGGATACTAAATGAGTGAATGTATTTAATTGATTGTGGTGAGAAAATTGCTAAGGGCAAATAAAAAAATAAATAAATGAGCTTTTGTGACATTTTTGTTGTTAATAATTTCATATCATGAAGAAACAGCAAAAAGTAGTTCTTAGACTTCTATTTTGAGTTTTTCCTTTCAGGTTTACATCATGTATTTTCTTAAATCATAGCATCACCTGCGTTGGAAGGGACCACCAGGTTGCTCAGGCCTATTGTAATCAGTTTTAATGAAATCAGTTTTAACAGAGCCTTTGCCAAACCAAAGCACACCTTTTCTGACTTAATGAAAATCTTGTGTTCTGTGCTTCACTCAATTATAGCGTTAGGAACCAACAGGGTTGCCTAAATGTACACTCTAGAGCAGGCAGCTGTGTAGCATTTGTGCTTTTGTGTAAAATCATCAATACAAGACTTACCCTTGCTGAAATTTAGTCTGTCTTTAATGTGGGCTATTTGTCACATCTTCCAAAAACTGCATGTTTCTGACATCTTTGGAATAAATACCAGTTCACCTCAGTGATGTTTTACCAAATAAATATGACTTAGAATTTATCAAGGTACTTCTCTTTCCAATTGTCGTACAAAATTCTGCTGCTAAAATATCGGGGGAGAGTTTTTTAACAGCCATTACAGGTTTCTCTTCTTAATTAAAAATTATCTAGTAAAATAATTAGGAATATCTCCAAAACGAAAAAAAAAAAAACTCTTTTATAATTTTCTTTATCTGATTTCTTCCCAATTATCCTAAAGCAATTGCTGAAGTTCTGGGCTCAAAAGCAAGTATGTCCCGTGATAAGTATAAAACACTGCAGTGCTTGGAGTCAACAGTTGTTAATTCCCTCATCAGTGTGGACTGGAATGGTTCTTTGCTTCATGTTCTTCCCATGATGCAAATTAATTTTAAGGTAAGTTCAGAAAATATTCTGAGTATTTCAATAATATAACCAAAATATTTTGATTAACCTGCTATTAAACTTCTTGTGGCTTCTCCCAACCAGTGCTCTGTTTGGTGCTTTTTAATCTCTTGTCGGATCATATTTATTTAGTGTAGTTTTGACATGTAGCAATACATTGAAAATGAAATGCAATTAAACATTAATAACTTCTCCAAACATGATATGGTGCTTGTACAAGATAAGATGAGGCTTGTTCAAAGACTTGCTCTTTGGAGGCCTTTTTGAATTAGATTTATGTAATGACTGCAGGATCTGTCCTATTAGCAATTAATATATTGTGACATGGAGTCCCTATTTTCAGCCTTTTACCTGGTCAGATGTAGGAAAAGACTAAAAGGATTTTCTGCATGTGAGTCTCTGTTTTGAGGCAACCTGTGAACATGACCAACTTCCAAATCCGGTGTCTGGTAAAAAAGAAATAGGTTCTCTATTCTTCTCAGTCCAATTTCCCTGCATTTATAGCCATATTTTCATCTTTTAAAAGAATATTCACTCTCTTTCTGTGCTGATGATTTACATGGGGATAAGGTTCCTTGAAAATCAATGAAAACTCACACAGAAACAAATATATGCACTGTAGGACACCTTGTATATACACATACTTTAGTTTTTCCACACACAATCTTCTCTACTATTTGTAGCAAAAGCAAGTAAACCATTTTATTTTAAAACATTGTTTCTTCTAAGTAGTTTTCAAATGCACATTTTGGTTGAGATTTGAGTGAGTTTTTGTTGTTGAGAGTTTCTGTGGAGATTTCTTAGTTAGGAAGGGTGACTAATTCTTGGGTGTTCCTAAATAGACTACAAAATACTAAATGGCATTAAGGTAAAGCAGCAGGCTCTAGATTAAAGGTAACCTGTAAGAAAGAGGAAAACAGAGGTTATTTATGCTTTACAGACTTGGATTCATTTTCCTGTTTTGCTTCAGACCTGCTGTGCCATCTCAAGCAAATCTTTCAGAGCAAGATGGTATTTAGCTGCAGGACTAGTCAAGGTCAGAGTTGACCTAAAAAGGAGAAAAAGAGTCTATATGATTTGGATGGGAGCTGCAGGAGATGAAACATAATATCTTAATGTTTTAACTTTGTTCTATAATGTTTTCCATGGTGGGGCAGAAACTGAGTAATGGAAATGTGTATGGATTTATTTTTAATGTGTTGCCTTAACCAGTAATATGTTTTAGTTTCTTCTGCAGATTTCTGGGTTCTTATGTGATGCTGCTGTCACCTGTCCCAGCATGTATGGCATACTCACATAGCTGACTTCCAGGGTGTGATTGTACCACAAGGATGTCTAGACAGCTTTCTTCTCAGAGAGAGGCAGTTGAATCACGCAGGGTCTCACCTCTGAGAACAGGAGGTTCTATATGAATCTAAAGCATGACAGAAGTGATGCCTGGACCCTGGAAAGGGCCAGTAAAGATTAAAGGGACAGTGATCTAGTGGATTAGAGTCCTGATCTAACAGCAGGGCCCTCTGGACTGGGGCTTTGACCTCACATGTGGAGTTGTTGAATGTGGTCTTGTGCTGTCATTAGTGAGGTTGTGTCCATGTAAGCTGGGAGTGCTGTGTAGACTTCCAGAGTGCTAAACATCCAGTGGGGCCAGCAGCTAGATAAGTCCCTGGGTGGAATGTATTATCAGTAAAATGTGAGGAATATTAAATGCTTAAAGATGAGTTCATATGACCATTTAGCTTGCTTCTGCACATGAACTCAGCAAAGACAGTATTTTAAAAATAAATTATCTGATCACTTGCAATCCCGTTCTAGTTAAAGGACGGTGAATGATATCATCCTGCTTCTACAGACCATGTAAATGTTGATGCCATCATCTCTAGTTGGATATTTTTTTGTCTTGTTGGGTTATACAACATACATTTTTCTTGATTTACTGGCTCATTACTGGGAAAGCCAGGTTTTTTTAGTGATCCTCATCACTAAATGCCAATGGTTTCATTTTCTTCTGGGTCTTTCCTGCCTCTTCTATTTGATCCTCAGCCATACTCAAGAACATAATCCTACTTTTTAATTGGGCCAATTTCCTGCTCATGTAGTTTCAGATGTGAACCTACAAATCCATGAAATAATGAATAAACTTTTTGTGTTGTTGTATTACTGTTGGATTGGGTTGGGTTCTTTGTATTCTTTTGTGGTTTTTTTTCTATGTATTGCTCTGGCTTTCTTGAAGAGTTTGTTTGTTAGGAGGTGATATCAAACTTTCTTCAGGTGCTAGCTTGGTCAAAAAGTGAGATGATATGCTGTACATTCATCTTGTGGATATTCTAAATGAGTAACATTCAGATAAATTTTAAAAAATAGAAATTATGTCTAGTGAATTTTAAAGTAAAATATTTATAAAAATAAACCTTTCATTGCAGCAAAATTGCAAGTGGATTTGATACATAAAAAGAAAATATTTTAAAAAATCAAAGAGATGTGATTTGTCACTACGGTATTTGGTTGTACCCCAGTAAAATACAGGGGTTGCTGTATGTGCTGACAAATGGCTGTTCTTGAATAAGCCAGATGAGTTTAAGTGGTCTTAGGGTTGATGGTAAATTAAATATTTAATCATGTTTGAGTCTTTTCCTACCTTATGGAATCTGTTTGTGTATACTGCTGGCTTTAGCAACACTGTAGATAACAGGCTGTCATGGTGATTGAAGGAGGTTGATTTAGCAGTGAAATATATTTTCCGTTTTAAAAGGATGAAGATTTAGAACAGTGTTGGCAAAAGCAATAAAAGAAGAGACTGGAATGTGTATTTAAAGGGGACTTGTTATGAATAAACACCGTAGTAATTTGGTTTGGGGAAAGAGACCATCTTTTCAAAAATGTACGCGTGGTTCTTTTGCAACAAATAATTTTTTGTAAGAGTCAGCAATTGAGGCTTCTGCCACAGGAATATGCAGTGGAAAATTTCAAGAGAACTTGTCTCTGTGGGTCTGTGAACCTCTTTTAGGCTGCTTAGCTCTGTAGTGTCTTGTACTAGGATTGAGGTGAGACTTTCAGAAGTGCCTGTGATCTAAATGCACAAATAATTTTTTATAAGGTTGAAATTGCATCCTTAATGTGAATGTTGTACAGTTGATTTACAACAAAATTTGAAAGCAGATTAGCACTAGTTAATATAATAATCATTGTATATGAAGTACTATATTTAGATTTCATTAGAGCAAGGGGAGCAAATATGTGAATAATTACCTTAAGCTATGTTAATCTTCCCAAAATGAAGTGCGAAGGACAATTAGATTGCTGTAGTTATACCTTTAATCAAGTGAGGACTGAACAGTTGCAGTGTATTGAGTCATGGCAGTGAGCCATAATTCCTGTTGCTGAATGAAGTGTGTGCTGGTAGGCTTTTGTTAGTCCTTTATGTGCCTTCTTTGATGGATTCTGTATGTTGCTACTGTACATTGTACTGAAGGTGTTTTTACATGTGGCAGTGTCACAGGCAGCTTTCTGCTGCCCTGTTTAATAGTTTTCAAGTGTCTGACACATTGGTTAGTGTTCTATCAACAGCCCATCTATCCCCCTCTGCCCTTCTCTTTTAATCAATCTTTATTTTGTAATCCTCTTCCTCCTGCTAATAAAAAGTTTATGATTCTGAATTCTATAACCTTACAGGACTTTGAAATGGAGAATGTGCCTTTAAGATTTTTATAGAGGACACATGAAATTGATTTTCTATTTTTAACTTGAAGTCATACCTACTTCACTTTATCCAGGAATAGGATTGTATGTTCCTTATACCTGGAAACTTTTTCAAGTTAATTTTTTTAGAGTGAAAGGATGAGAGGTGGTTTCCTTCCTGTCATGAGTGGAGATTTGGTAAAGCATAGTTTAGTCATGCACTGACTTGCTGCAATTTTTTTGGGTAGCTTAATTAACTCTGGGTGCTTCTGGGTGTAAACAAGCGTTGGGATCTCAGTGGCACAAATTAATCAGATGATTTTGAACTGAAGCAGCTTTCACCCCATTCTATCTCCCACTCAGCTGCAAGAGTGCTGACCTCCAGCTTAGAGGGGAAAATTAATGACTTGGGGAGCAAGATTTCTAAGAAGATGTGATTTTACCTTATATATTCTGATCTGTAACACATAGCTGTCCTTATGCGCTTAATTCAGATGAAGCAATTGAGATCTTCAGGGACAAGCTGGTTTGCAAATGTGAATATGTATCATTAATAATTTCAAGGCAGATGATATTTAAAATTAAAAAGATAATAACACATGAAAATAAAATGTAGTCTGAAGCCTCTCCATCATGAAATCTCCAATCTTTAGTCTAATTAGCTATTTATTGGGTTTAAGTATATGCTATTTTTTTTCACAGGGCTTGCAAGATCACTTGAATAAGTTTTCTGAGAATTTTGATCAAGTTCTGGCTTTCAAACCTACTGGGTGGACCTACTCTGATTCATGTCTTTCTCTGACGGATATCAAACCTCAGACAAGAGGAAACATCACCATATATGGTATGAGAGTGACAAAGATTTAACTTTATGTGGATGCTTTTCATATTTTTTATTCTGGAAAATCCTACTGTTTTTTGTAACCACTACTTTTTCTGGTAACTCATTGAGAAACTGAACAGGTCTCTCCAGGAGAGATCTGTGAACTGAGTAATCAAGAACAGCATAAATGCAGATTTTTGCATACATTTTGCACCTCTCCTCCTCATGCAAATAAAAGCTTTCATCTGATACATGTAGAGACTGCAGGAATGGAGTCTTGGCCTGACTGATGCTGGTGGCAGTGCAGTTCCAGAGCCAAGATTTCATTCCATGTCTTACTTGTTTTTGACAGACTGGGTCTTCCTCTTCCTCTTGGTTTTTATTGGTGGGTAGAGCTGAATATCTTAATTTGCATTTAACCAGGTGATTGATGTTGCTCAGTTTGCACTGATGAGTGACTTGGTGACTTAATGCAAGGTAATTTTCCTAGAAGGAAAGTTGGGGGTTTTTGTTTTACCTTAGCTATAAACTTTAGATCCCAAATAAAAATTTAAAAAAACTTCTCTAAAGTATTTCTTAGCTGGAAAGTTTGCAAAGTGCTTTAGCAAGAAGCTAAGTAGACTGACTTAGTAGACTGTGATTTTTTTTCATTTCAGGGATTCCTTACAGTGAACACAGCAGTTACCTGGAAATGAAGCGTTTTGTTCAATGGTTGAAGCCACAGAAAATCATCCCCACTGTAAATATTGGTGACTGGAGAGCTAGAAGCTTGATGGAAAAGCATTTTAGAGACTGGATGATTGAGGACAGGGGGCATAAATAAATATAAGGAAGAATGTGTAGTTCAAAGGAGGTCGGCTGGAGTGGGAATTTTGAGTTCCTGTAAATTTTATTTATCTTCTTTTTCCACAGAGCTTTGTTTAGGGAGGACTAAACTGCTATTCTCTGAGGAAAGCTGAATTTGGAAAAAGAAAAAAAGGCACCTTGCTTTCTTGTGTATCCACTACTTTTTCCTCCCTGTAACTTGAATTTTATGCAAGTGCATATTTCAGGTTATTTTTGTCTTACGTATTTTTCCCCATTCTTAATTTTTCTCAGATTATCAAGTTGTGCAGATATGTAATGCTGGGGATGAAACAGTCTCCAGGCTAATAATTTCTGAACATAAGTTATTGTAATGAAAGAGACAATACTGAGCTTATGTCACATGGTGTCAACTCAGGCTTCAGAGAAGCTTGTTTCATGAGGCAGAACTGGCTATTGTGATTTAAATCTTGTAAACAAAACTTACCTTATGAGAGAGGATTGACTCGGGCTCTTGTAACATATGTACTTCAGAAAATGGTTTTTATAAAAGACATTGCTACTTACATTCTGCTCAGGATTTTTTGCTTTTTTAATTATCTTTTTTTAAAATAAAGAATATACATGGTGCCTGTGTGTTCTTTCTGAGCAAAATACATTTCTCCTCATTACTGTAGCTGCTAACCTAAGAAACCTGTCTGCACTGTCTTTGGTGAAGGTGCTGTTTATGTTGCTTGTCTAAGGTTGCTCCCGTGTCCTGGTAGTGCCAGTTCTCAGCACCTGGTCAAAGCTCAGAAGGGGTTCCTTGCTGTGTAGTCCCCATTTGACTTTGCAGGGCTGTATATGTACAGGTTTGTCACTTGAATGCTGGAAAACTGAGAAAGGCAGACACAGTACTGGCATCTGAAAGGTAAACTTCACTTGGCATTTTTTCCCCTGAATCCTACTGGATTATCAGCGCCGCTTTTTCTGTATCTGCTTGGTATTTATGCTACTGAAGTATGTGGTTGCATGCAGGCACACTACTAAAGTTTTAAGCACTAAAATAAAAACAATTCCTAACTTCCAGGGTTGAATCACATGTAAAAATCATCCCTCAACCCCTCAGAGTAGCTTGTCTGAAATCTTCAATGCCATTTTTTGTTGTGAAAACATTTTTTTTAATGATCAATGTAAGTATAAACAGATCCCCATCTTTGAGTGGCGAACTCTGTAACATGAAGTCACTTATTTGTCCTGTGAGAGAAATAACTGTGAGAAACTGATGGAAAAAAGATTCTTTGTACTGAAAGAATTGTGAATCAGTATTTCGCTGACATATACCATTGTAAATGCTTCAGTTTAAATTTTAAGTAGTTAAAGGAATCTGAAGCTTTTGTTTTACCTCATGCATTGTGCTAGCTAGCTATCAAAAGAACTAGTAACTGTCTTGGACAGCAGTGCTCATTCCTAGAATTCCACTTCTTTTCAGAGGTGTATGAAAAAGTATCTTTTATGGCTCTTGCAAATATCAAACCTGAATTAATGCCTTCTACAAATCAGAGCAAATTTGGGGATTCTGTTTGGCAGGCAATTGATTCTAGAAGTTGAATCTTTAAGGAATTATGCATGTTTTTTTTGGCCTTCGAGGTCTTTTTCCTGACTAATTTTTGCACCAAGTATGAGGGGCTGGAATAAGCACCCCAAAGTCAAATCTTAGTCACAACTCTGACATCTTCTTGCTTCTGTAGTTGCATTTTCAAGAATGACTATTCCTACAGAGAGGGAGTACAGAATCATAGAATGGGTTGGGTTGGAAGGGGCCTTAAAGATCATCTCATTCCCACCCCCCTGCTGGGGACAGGGACACCCTTCACTAGACCAGGTTGCTTATCCAACCTGGTCTTGAACACTTCCAAGGATAACACAGGTATGTGCGTGGGCTCACAAGAGGCTAATTTGCAGTTCCATTAGTTTGTACCAGTCAGTAACACAGAACTAAAAGAATCTGGCTTTCAGCGTGAGGCACCTTTTGCCTTCTATGGCTCTTTACCTCCTGCTATCAGTTTGTACCCTGTTACCCAGAAAGAAGAGTTGGGTCCTTTTTAAAAGCAAACTCATGTCTGAAACTAACCACAAAACTGTGTGTCTTGGAAGACACTGACATTGGCATCTGCTGGATTGACCCAGTCAATCCTGCCCTGATGTGGAACAGATGGTGATGGGCCTCACTTCAGTCAGCAGAGCAGAAATGGCTTTAGTGCTTTAGTGCTGGGGTCTGTTTCCAGTTGCCTGCTCTGCTGTAGGTATTTCTGCTTTCATTCCTCCCTCTTTCTGGTTTGTATTTGCACTTCCACTGGCTGTTTTTTGTGGCTAGATGAATTCCGCAGCATTTCATCCACCTTCATGTTGGGACATCTCTGTGTTACCCAGTTACTTGGCCTCTTTTGTATGGAAAAAAGTCTTTTCAGAATCCAAACTCAGGAATAAGTTATTTTTGTTCTCTTTATTGTAAAGGAAGAAGATTAATAACAGGATTAGATTGCTTAGATTGCCTAAGTGGACATATTAGCAGATGTGGAAAACTAAAGAGAACTAACAAGAATTTTGTGGGAAGATTTTGTATGACAGGACCTTTTCCTTTGTCTTGGTGATTCTGAGGGACATCTCTCTGACCTCAGCATGTGAAGTCCCCTGGGGAATGCAGAGCTGGGATAAACCCAATGTCAGTGTTATTGTGCAGGTGTCATTAATTAGGACTTAGGGCACGGCTCCACTTCTCCTAATGGAGTAAATGTTTCTTTTAGTCTTTGAGCAGTGCTGGCATTAGAGATACAGAAGTGAAAGCATCTGTTATTTTGGTTTAGAGAGGAGGTTCTGACTGCAGCAAAGGTACCACCTTTTCACAGTCAGTAGATGGGGACTTTTGATCTCTGTGGTGTTAGAGAAAGACCACACCAGGGTACCCTGGACAGTGGGGTGGATGAATCAGTCTATGTTCTTAACCTCACATCAAATGACTCACATACTGACATGAATAATACCGGATTTTACTAAAGCAAGATGGGCCTGTGAACATCTCAGATGCTCTTCCAGTTTGTCTAATGCTGGCAGACTCAGGGCAGAAGGCAAAGCAAATGAAAGGGGCAGCTGTAACACTTGCTTGATCAGTGCCCAGAACAGTTTTCAAAGCCAACCACTCTAAAGAATCACTTTGTATTTCCCATCAGGACTCCTGCTCTGATTACATATCGCCCCAATAGGCAGATAAATGAGCTAAAAGCAACTCTGTTTGAAAAGGGTAGCAGGAGGGGAGAGGGGAGATGAGGAGAGCAGCTCCCTGGCTGTGCTGACTCAGGCAGTGGGTCTCAGGCTGGCTGTGATAAATAGGAGCACCCATGGCCCGTGGAGGCTGCTGGGGGGGCAAGTGCAAAGCACTGCAGAATAAAAGCATGTGGGCAGTTAAAGAGAACTTCAAGGTGCCAGTCTCTCTTTACACCTTGATGTGAAATAACAATTGATAGCAACTTGGAGTGGGGAAAAGAACTGAGATGCCATTGGAGTGGTTAAAACATTTCTCTTATTTGATGAAACCTGTCTGCTCATTTGAGCTTAGTAAAGGCTATTAAGATAAATTGCCATCTGAGTTTTTTCTTTGCTTTTTAAGATAGTGTGACTTCAGATACATCCTTCATGCAATTAGGGATTGATTTTGACTGAGACTGTGTTTTGAATTTGAAGACTGCTTCAGGGGATTATGTGGGAGACTTGTTACCATGTCAGGGCATAGATGCAGTTATTGCCTTGATGTGTTTTCTGTGTCTGAATAATTTTTGGTGAGTTTTCTTTGGTAGGGGACAAAAAGCAGGTGAATTTTGAGAACAAGAGAATGCAGACAAAACTTTCCCATTCTTCCTTAGCTACAGAAAACCAGCTGCTGCTCATTTCAGAACCAAAACAGATAAAAGCATCACTTTTGAGGGTGGTGCTTTATATGTTTAGGCTTTATAGTCAAAGGATGCAATTTTAAATTTTATTCAGTAGCCACCTTTCCAAATCAACTCTGTTTGCAAAACATTCAGTGTTAATATTTGTAAAACACATAGTATTAGTACCTCGGGGGAAATATGACAGGGATGAATGAAATTCACAGAAATAATTGAAAATTTGTCAGTGCCAACATTAGAAATTGAAGCTCCTGTACTGAAGTTTCACATCTTGGTTCAGATTATAAATGTGCATTTGGAGTGCTGAATTTAATGCTCTCCGAAGCAGTGCAGAGAAAAGCTAGAAGGACCCTACAGCCCTCTAACAGAAATGAAGGGACGAGGCAGTCTGTCACTGTTTGCAGATAAGAAAAACAACACAGGAGAGCTGACTGCTGCCTTTTTGCTGAGTCTAACCAGCTCTACCTGCTGTCTGTGGGCAGGAGTTTCAGTACAGGAGCAAAGGCAGAGTCCTGCACAGCCTGGAGGCCTCCTCTCTTTCTCCTTTCTAGTCTGGATCTTTACCCAGTGCTGTACAATGGCACCTTGTTATCAAATCTCCAGCAAATACTTTGGCACGGAAAAGGCTTTTTCCACTCTGTCACATCTGCTCTGGTATCTCAGAGCAGATAGGGACTTGTTTGTGCCAGTTTCCAATATGTTCTTATATAAAACAAACTGTTTTTAAAACCTCTAAGCTTTCCCATTTGGCATTTGAATTTAACTTCATTCACCTTTACTTCTATATATTGTTTTGGTTGTTAAGGCCAGAGGAGGAAAAAAGTTCATCGTCTCAGGGAAAAAGATACCAGTGGTGCACCTGAGGAAAAGGGGACATGAGGACACAAATGTGAACAAGGGTGACTTTGAAGCCAAGTTCAGCTAGACCAGGGCTGACTGTGAGGTTCTACATGTGCTGACTCCCGCTGCTTCCCACCCTTCCTGGCTGCACATCACCTTCCTCCCTGCAGAGACAGTGATTTCAGTGAACTCTGTTGTGAGAAGCAGATTTTTTCTGACCACTCTGGTCCTTTGTCAGCTCCTAGCAGAGAACTCCCCAAATGTGGCGGTGCCAGCAGCAGGATCTGACCCACTTTTCAGCTCCTGTTTCAAAGAAGAGAAGGATCAGAGCATTTATCTCAGCAGGGCTTCCTCAATCAGAGAAAGGCAGGTTGGATTTCACTTGTTACTGAGGCTATGTTATTTGTTTGGCTCTCTGCCCTGCTCTTGGTCACATCTCTTGCCTGAACAAGGGTGGTAAAGCTGAAATTCGGTTCTTTGTGCTGCTACCCAGCGACCATCTGAGGAACTGAGCTCTGCAGCACAGCAGGAGCCTGGTTTTTCTCTAACGCCTTCATGATCACTCAGAGCCCAGCTCATTCCTTCCTGCTCTTCTGCAAGGGAGAGTGTCTGTGGGGCCCACAGTCAGGCAGGGGAGAGCACCATGCCACAGGATTGCTGGGGCAGGGACTGAAAGCCCTGGGTGGGCAGAAATGGGGTCCTGGACCACAGAGAACACCCGGAGGGGGTTGAGCAGAGCTGTTATGGACTATTGGTGCCCTCAGGGCCATAGCAAACACTTCCAGTTAGTGTGTGAAGGTTCCTGATTTTCTGCCATATAAAATCCAAAGTATTCTGTATTTGACAAAGGAGTGGCAGGGGAGGGACAAATGCGGCAGACAGTGGTACACTTAGTGACAGCTCATTAGGAAATGACTACCCAACTGCCTGAAGAGATTGGTGGGGTGGGGTGTCCCCTGCACTCATTTGGCACAACTCACAACACTGGAAAAGCCAGGCTGAGGACAGCAGGGTGAGAGGCAAACAAGGCAGGGCTCTGTGGAGCTGCTGTCAGCAGCAGCTGGGAGTCCACATCCTCCCTGCAGCGGTGCACACACCAGCACCACCAGCAGACCCCCCCCACCACTTCAGCGGGAGTTAGTCAGGGGCATTTTGTCATTCTAAGCATTTCCAAACCTCCTTTATGAGCACCATTTGCTGACAGTGTCTTGGCTTCATCCTATCTCGAGGACCAGGGCAGGAACCCGACATAAACATTCCCTGCTCCATAGAGACCGCAGTTCAAGATATGACAGCAGCTCTTAGGTCCATGGGCTCTGGATGGGGCACTGCAGGAAAATCTGATGGCCTTCGTTCACCTGGTTTTTACACCAAACACAACCAAAGGAACAGCTGCCATCCACTCAGCCTGATTCCTCCCACTTCAAATACAGCCTGAGAGGAGTTGCCAGTCATCTGCTCCCACCTGTGAATGAAACCAAAAGGACTGGGGGACACCCTCAGGCTCATAAAGTACCTTATCCACCAAGCAATTCAAATCAAGTAGTTTCCTTCTGTTGACAACCCACTTCTTTCTTCCTTTTTTCTCTTTCCACATTAATCCCTGGAGGAGTACTAATTTCAACTGGAGATCCTCGCTTGCAAATCAGAGCCTAAGCCAAAGGCAGAGAGAAAAGGTGGGAAGGACTATGAGTGTATCTGTAATAAATATATCAGCAGAGCGTGCTGGAGCGAATGAAGATCTGAGAGGGTTGCAGATTGCACCAGCCATGAAATGTGATGCTTAATCAATTAGAGAATTACACAGCAACAGAAGCGAATGGTCAGTGGCTTCAGTCAAATCCAGCAGGTGTTTGGGCTCTCATGTCCCAGTTTCGTGCCTTTCAGCTTGCTCCTGAGATGTTCATTCAAGCAAGCAGCTTGATTCCTATGCCTGGGGCCAGCAGACATCTATCTTACCTTTGACTGCTACAGATCTGGCTGTTCA